>NC_081173.1:23935246-24535246 GCF_012432095.1 Onychostoma macrolepis
TAAGCGGTCTGAATTATGAGGACTCATGAAGTTTCATCATAAACCCCATTGTCATATCAGTGTAATACCTATGTCATTATACAATTTTGTATCATGATAAGTCATATAAACAAGCACACACTTAAACATTTCAAGCTAAAGAGACTTATCTCTATTTTAAAGAATATGGTAATAAATGATTATATATGTCATAGTAACAAACATGTTACTGAAGCAAATCATTTATCATACATTTTAAAGTATTCAACAATTAATTAAGTTCACTGAACTTATAAAACACATAATTCTCTTCTTTTAAAGAAGGTGGTAAAAAACTTAAATGTGATTATAAATAACATACTGTATAAAAATAACCATTTAGTTTTACATTATTCTGGGAGCGATGATGACCATTGTCCGAATAAGAGGTTGAAGCCGGAAAAGCTCCTCTGTCCCCATTTCTCACCCTCACCCTCTTTGTTTCTCTCTCTCTCTTTCTCACACACACACACATACACACACACACACACACACGAGTGTGCTCACGTTGGTTTTTATGTTTTCTGGGGATTTTGTACTGTACAAACTGTACACATACCCATCACACAAAATGTTCTGCATATGCTTTACATTTATTTTTTAATTAAATATTGTTTTAAGAAATCTGAATTATGACGACTCAAGAAATTTCATTATAAATCACATCTACATTGTTATATCATTGTGGCTTCCATGACACTATACAAATTTGCGTTCTGATAAATCATATAAATAAGCACGCACATACATAAACATTTCAAGCTAAAGAGAGACTGTAACACAGTTCGTAGATCGGGAAGAAGGAGGCGGGAACCGGCGAACATTTAAACAAAGTTTTAATAAAATAAACAAACATAACAGCCCCTCACGGACGACTGCCGCACACAAAATAAAAGTCCAGGCCTGGTCCTCTCTCATCTTCCACTGTCGTCACTCCTCCTTTTATCCTTCCGGAGCTCCTCCGTGGGACTCGAGACCGGCGAGTGGTGCAGGTGTCGCTCATTATCATTAACTCCACCGGCCTCGCTCCGTTCCCACGGCTCTCGGCCCCGCCCCACTCGCCACAGAGACTTATCTCTATTTTAAATAATATGGTAATAAAATATATAGGACAGCATGTTCAGCATGTAACATGTTACTGAAGCAAATCATTTATCATACATTTAAACATGTATTCAACATTTATTTAAGTCTATTGACCTTATAAAACACATCATTCTCTTCTTTTAGAGAAGATGGTAGCAAATAAAACTGATTATGTATAACACGCTGTATAAAATAAACATCTACTATAGTTTTAGATGACAATATAAAAACGCCTTACATTTTTCAGAGTGCTTAGAGGTAGGCTGGATCTTTATGCAATGACTTCTATTCCACGAATGAAATGTTTCCAACAAAAGATAAATATAAAAGTAAAACAAAAAACGTTTAAGTTATGAACTTTATTAAATATAAACAAAACTCACAGATCCTCCCAGGGCTAAACATCGTAGTGAAATGGACTGAATGCTTCAAGGCCCACTCAGAGACCGGGAGGAGTCTCTACGGTCCATAACAGCTCATGTGTCAAGTTAGTCTGCTACCCCTTTTCAGAGAGAACAAAGACATCTTAAAAAATGTATTATTATTATTATTATTAAAGTATAATCTTAAGAGTGTAAATAAGATCTTTCAAACTTAAAAGACTGTTTAGACGGAATCTTAAAGGTTTTAATTAAAATATGTTACTTATCTGTTTGCAAATTTAACCTTAATTATGATTTTTATTCAACAGTACCTGTTCAAATTTTAGTTTAGCATTTAAAATTGTACTTAGTTTATTTTATTTCAAAGCATTTTCCCGCTTAAAAGGCTAAATAAAATGTTTCCCTATCTTAGACTATTACTAGGGTGAGCCTGTGATCTAGTTCTACTTATATAGTTGTACATGTTCATACTTTTTTTTTTTTTTTTGAACCGACCTTCATCAGCGTGATAAATATCATAGGCCTATACTATCAATATACTATTGGTTATCTACTGAATAATATATGTAGAAATATACAAAATGTGATGTATCCGTTTTGAAGAGAGATTTTATGACTTTTGCAGGCACCAACCCTTTCCCCCATAAAGCTCATTTAAAATGTTTGTTTAAGTCAACTACAGACCACGACACGCATTCTTTGGAGTTGTAAACTACTCTTGAATGAATCCGCACATGTGAGGAACACCTTATGTGGAAGCAATGAGCCCCCCTGAGAATATTCAATTATGCTTTAAAAGCACAGAACAAGCTAAATGAATGTCAGACGGTATGAAAATACCTACATTGTTAAAACCTATCTACAATATGTATTAAACATGCTTTGTTGTTAAGACTGCTTATTAATAGTGGTAATACTGATGTTAAGTTTTAACGGTTCACAAGTCTCATAAATCTATGTCATTTTCATTTATTCATTTATTACTTTTCTTATTGTTACAAAGGTTTCAATTCCTAGTAAATATAAGGTCAAAACATGATATTACAAAATAATAATCATGTTGACAAACGTGGTTGTTGCAGTGTTTTTAAAATTGGATTATTTTAAAAAAATAATCCAAACAGATCCACACACACACACACACGCAATGACATCATTTAGGAAGGTCAACAGTTCAGGTCGGCATATGCAAGCTAGTTTTCAAACTTTTTCCCCAAAATCAATTATTTCTATAATACTTGCTGATTTTAAAGCACAAACTTACTTTAAAGTTTGAATAAAAGGTTACCAAATGTAGTTTCATACCCGTTGTGTTCTAACAAAATCATTAATCGGTTCTCTTTGTTTTATACGATTTACTTTTATTACTGCACAAAGGTTCCTGCTACTTTTATAAGTCTGATAAATATGTGGTCAATACATGAGGAAGTGAGAATCAGGCTACAAAATAAGTTTGACACAATGTTTTTAAGAAAGGCAATTTATTTATTTTATTTTATTTATTTTTCTTCTTTTTTTTTTTTTTTTTTTTTGAAAATACAACTAAATCAGATAACAGATCATTCTTTCTTTTTGACAAACCTACATTTCAAATAATTTTTCCCCCGAGGTGTTCATTATCCGAGTGGAACTGCTCTTATTTCCCAATACAGGGGTCTAGATGAAGCTTCTTAACCGAACAAAGAAATCGCATTTCACATCCATTCAACATATTTCATTCAATATTTTTGATCGTGTATCGTGGTTTCATGCCTTTGTTTCAACTTACCATTTTCTTAGGTTATTATTTTTCTTCACATAGATATAGATCAGATATAGAATAAACCTTATCGTCCATGCTTTTCCCCTACAGACCCAACAAGGTCTATGGGGGCACAGTTGTAAATTCCTAGAGACCTATAGTTACCCAGACAATTTTCATCATTTAGGAAAATCATATCGCATACAGAATACAGAAAACCTCCTCTCGATCCACTGTGACTGTCATTTTACTTGGGGTTAGTGTTACGGATGATGCCGTTCACATTTTGTTTGCTGGGCTGTGTATGTCATTACAATGACTGTAGGTGAGGCCTTCTCTCTCTAAGAGCAGTCAGCATTCAGTGTTTATAGAAATAAATGAAATTAAGAAAATTTCGACTTGAGAGCGTTTGACTAAGTCAGTATTACTTTTTAGGCCAATTATCCATCTCCATATCCGTAGGATGATAAGTCTTGCTGATTTACACATACAACTGAAACATCTCTCACCATCGAGCTCAAAGCCGCACATTCAGTAAAGTCAGAGGTTTTACACGTTCTTGAAAAGGTTACTGTCACGAATCCTGTCCCTGCACTTCCGTTCATTCACCACCAGAGGTCACTCGCTCACCACAGTGACTCTCACACCATACATAACACTGGACTCCATTTCCCATCATTCATTGCACTGTTGACACACACAGCTGATGGCACTAATCACAAGCACACCTGATCCTACACACACACTGATTACATGCCCTATTTAAACCCTGGACTTTATTTCCCTCACTGCTGAGTATTGTATGCACATATCCCTCTCCTAGCGACAGCTACGCTACAGAGCCCTTGTTAGTAATCCTAGTCTTGCATTGCCAGTTTTCCTGTGTTCGTTTTCTAGCCTGTGTTTCCTGGATTAACCCTTTCCGTGCCATTCCGTGTTTCTGTTCAGTTCCTGTATTGTCCTGCGTTTTTCACTCCCCTAGTGTTAGCTGCTTTACGGAACGTTTGTTGTTTTCTAGTCTGTGTTCCCAGTATTTACCCCTGTCTCTCTGTTTATTCCCTTGCCTGGATTATAGCCCGTGTACCTGGATTATCTCTCTGCCTTGCCCCATTGGATACTATTCGCCGATCATCGACCCACGCTTGCCCTAGGATTACTCTTTGTCTTGTCCCTGCCATACCTGTTTGCCATTGTTTCGACCCTGCCTGTATTTATGACCATGCCTTTAAATAAAAGCTTGCACATGAATCCGCACGTCTCACATCTCGTCAGCCCCGTTACAGTTACAGACATAAAATATAAAGGAATTTTGTGAGAGAACAAAAACCCTATGTATCTCAAGAGACCAAACCACTAAGAAAATTGCCATATAAATACAGACAATTCCGCTCTTGAGGATTTGTGTATATTTTTTGTAAACGTTGAATTATAAATGACTTTTCTTTACGTCACTAGATTTAGTGACGCTGGTCATAAGCATAAGCATCTGCCTCTTGCTAAAATGTTTCTGTTTTGTCCACTTTTGGCAGATTTGGTAGAGGGACTATGTCGACTTGTAATGTGATCGCAATTAAGAACCATAACATTAAACTACAAGCCCATGAAAAGGTCACAGACGTAGTCTTTTATACAGGAAATATGTTTGCACAACAGAAATATGTATTGGTATAACAATTACCTAATACTGAAATACTCTCTTCTAACTATATTTAATGTTTTTAGTTTTAGTGTTGATTTTGACGGCCTACCCCAATAGATGATACCACTCAATACTTTTTTCATTGTTTTTGTACAGTTTTTATATGAAGACCATCCTCAGAGTTTGGTCAATCATGCGGTGAGTGAAAACGAGAACAAATGCAGTATAAGATAATTAAAGGAAAGTCAAGAGAGTGTTTAAACTGAGATTGCGGTGTACAGATTACTGGTCTGTCTACAAAGAGGCCACGCGACACAAGGCCTCAATCTTACTATTTCACTGTTACGTGTACAGGTGCTGGTCATATAATTAGAATATCATCAAAAAGTTGATTTATTTCACTAATTCCATTCAAAAAGTGAAACTTGTATATTATATTCATTCATTACACACAGACTGATATATTTCAAATGTTTATTTCTTTTCATTTTGATGATTAGAGCTTACAGCTCATGAAAGTCAAAAATCAGTATCTCAAAATATTAGAATATTTACATTTGAGTTTGAATAAATGACCATCCCTACAGTATAAATTCTGGGTATCTCTTGTTCTTTGAAACCACAATAATGGGGAAGACTGATGACTTGGCAATGATCCAGAAGACGAACATTGAGGCCCTCCACAAAGAGGGTAAGTCACAGAAGGTCATTACTGAAAGGTGTGGCTGTTTACAGAGTGCTGTATCAAAGCATATTAAATGCAAAGTTGACTGGAAGGAAGAATTTGGGTAGGAAAAAGTGCACAAGCAACAGGGATGACCGCAAGCTTGAGAATACTGTCAAGCAAAGCCGATTCAAACACTTGGGAGAGCTTCACAAGGAGAGAACTGAAGCTGGAGTCAGTGCATCAAGAGTCACCACGCTCAGACGTCTTCAGGAAAAGGGCTACCAAGCCACTTCTGAACCAGAGACAACGTCAGAAGCATCTTACCTGGGCTGTGGAGAAAAAGAACTGGACTGTTGCTCAGTGGTCCAAAGTCCTCTTTTCAGATGAAAGTAAATTTTACATTTCATTTGAAAATCAAGGTCCCAGAGTCTGAAGGAAGAGTGGAGAGGCACAGAATCCATGTTGCTTGAAGTCCAGTGTGAAGTTTCCACAGTCAGTGATGATTTGGGCTGCCATGTCATCTGCTGGTGTTGGTCCACTGTGTTTTCTGATGTCCACAGTCAACGCAGCCATCTACCAGGAAATTTTAGAGCACTTCATGCTTCCTTCTGTTGACAAGCTTTATGGAGATGCTGATTTCATTTTCCAGCAGGACTTGGCACCTGCCCACACTGCCAAAGGTACCAAAAGCTGGTTCAATGACCATAGTGTTACTGTGCTTGATTGGCCAGCAAACTCGCCTGACCTGAACCCCATAGAGAATCTGTGGGGTATTGTCAAGAGGAAGATGAGAGACACCAGACCCAACTATGCAGATGAGCTGAAGGCCACTATCAGAGCAACCTGGGCTCTCATAACACCTGAGCAGTGCCACAGACTGATCGACTCCATGCCACGCCGCATTGCTGCAGTAATTCAGGCAAAAGGAGCCCCAACTAAGTATTGAGTGTTGTACATGCTCATACTTTTCATTTTCATACTTTTCAGTTAGCCAAGATTTCAAAAAATCCTTTCTTTGTATTGGTCTTAAGTAATATTCTAATATTTTGAGATACTGATTTTTGACTTTCATGAGCTGTAAACTCTAATCATCAAAATTAAAAGAAATAAACATCTGAAATATATCAGTCTGTGTGTAATGAATGAATATAATATACAAGTTTCACTTTTTGAATGGAATTAGTGAAATAAATCAACTTTTTGATGATATTCTAATTATATGACCAGCACCTGTACATCTATTTAATTTAGAGCGCATACAGTTACGCATTACAATTTGCAGATGGTGTGGAAGCAATATTTTCTTTGTACGCGTCTCTAAACGTGACTTTAATAAATCACTGTTGTTTTAAGCAAATGCGATGATTCAGTCCGTTTTATTCAGTCGTTGTGTTTTAGCCATCCGCCTTTTAGTTTTGTTCCAGGAAACAGGTACAACTGTAATTGAGCGTAGTCTTGTCTGTCTGATCTTCTTTAAGAAAACATGCAGTCAGCAGTTTTTAACACGTCTTAATTCTCTTAATTTTTCACAGTCGCAAATGCTTGTTTAGCTTAAATATTAGTTTTTTAGTCAGTTACAAAAGTGGCAGGCATGATGCTTATATGTATTTTTTAAATAATTATGACAAAGTTATAGGTTTCCAGTACTTGGACGAACCCTTGACAGAGTGTCACTCAATCAATCCTCTGCGTTATCTTTTAATGAAATATTCCATTGCATGTCACTAAGACAAATTCTGTAACAGAGTTCATAAATGTATATAAACGTACAAATCTTTCTAGAGACAATAAGAACAATACGGTCTAACATCACAAACAAAAATGATTGTTCTAACTCTTTCACACACCAGACTGGTCCCTGGTAAGTACCCCAAAAACTGAGAGGTATCTTGACTTTATCCGTGTGTTTAATGGCGCTAGGCCTCGTCACACCGTTGTGAGCTATAAATCGCAACGTTTTCCATAGGGCAACGCTTTGAAACCAGAACAATTCCATGACTTTGCGCATTCTTTCTGTTTGAATTTGTTTACCGCTCTTGTTGTATTTTCCCCCTCTAAAGGTAATTGTTAGGCCTTGCGCTTTGCAACCATAAAATTATTTTGCAACCATAAAATAGTGTTTCCAGAACGATGCAGTATGGTTATTTTTTAATAACCTAAAAACAACTTATACAGAATGTTCCCTAATGGTTATTTTAGAGTATTTGTTATAACCTTGTAAACTTGTAATCTTTAAACCCTGTAATCTTTACAATAAAAATGTTGCAGATAGTTTTGTATAATGACCTATACACAGTCATGAAATTTGTTTAATTGCAGCATTTACTAAAATGCAGAAATTAGATAAATCAAAACACATTTTAAAGGTGCAGTGTGTACATTTTAGCAGCATCTAGCAGTGAGGTTGCGAATTGCACATAGAGAAGCTACAGTGGCCGAAACATAACAAAGATGTCATCTGAGACAGCAGAGAGTAGCCAGTGGTAAATTAAGGAATTATATTTACTTAATTATTCAGTAAACCCATCTTATCACGAATATTATTGTTGCTTGTTCATCATTATGAATTTCAGGTTAACAATGTGAATAGTTATAGAATGGGTGTTATATAATATATAAAACCTGAGGTAATCGTTTGGCATTCTATGCTAACAGAACTACCAGAGGATGTCAGTATAACATCCAAAATCACTGGGATGAACAAGAGCCAGCAAAAACTTAATGGGTGTGTCTTTCCTTTCGAACATAAATATAGTAAATTCACCAGTGTAAGATTAGTTAGCTGAAAATACAAAAGCACTGCTAAAGAGGAGACATCATCTGTGATTCTGGTTTATTTTGAATGAAATCATCACATGCAATTTGATGAAACACTGGAAAAGACAGATATAGGCTACTTTAAAAAAATAAAAAATAAATTATTGTTTATTATTTATTGATTGATTGATTATGCATTATATGAGTCGCTTTGGAATACAAGTTGCAGCACGTTTCAGATGATTGCGACTTACATTTCAGAAAATATGTTTATCACTGTTACAATATTTATGTAAGCAATAGTCTAAGGAGTGATTCCTTACATTATTACAGGAAAATGCCTTGTGATTACAGTACCTACTGAGCTGCTGTAATGGAGCAGCTCTAATGTGCTATTAAATTAAAGATGAAGTACCATAGAGCAAATTAAAAGCGAAAGAAACAAAAGCTTGTAGAATACATTTTAATGGGCACAATTAAGTATGAAAATAACTGAAGGAAATATAATTTGCTAAATGAACAAAGCCAACTAACATTATACATATTCATTATTTTTAAAAATTACAAATGCAATAAAAATACAGGTATCGGTACTCAGTATTTGCAAGTAACAAGAATAAAAGTATCGGTGTCGACCTCGTTCTGGAAAAAGTGGTATCGGTGCATCCCTATCAAAAACTCATTAATCAAAAAAGTCCCAAGGCACTTCCCTCTTTGGCTGGTTGTCCATCACTGAGGTAGAAATCACATTTGGAATCTCATGCCCAGGACCTGCACGGGAAGGAGGTAATTATTCAAAATATACTACACAATGATGATTAAACAAGGTAGTTTCTACAGAGTTGGGCATTTAAAGGGGTGGTTGATTGTGATTTCACTTTTTTTAACTTTAGTTAGTTGCTACTTTATGTTGCTGTTTGACCATAAACAATATCTGCAATGTTACGATGCAGAAAGTTCAGTGAAAATGGAGATATTGTCTTTTAAAATTTTGGCAGTTTATTGCCTACAAAAAACAGTCCCCCTCATTAGAAATTGTGTTCCCCCTCTATCGTCGGGCCCGTGGAATATAAAAAATCAAAACCAAGGATATCCCTATATGTCAGGAGCTCATCTGTATCTTAAATATAGACCCATGAGCACATTCACATGACATCTAACATCTGTATCACTCACCACCTTGTTCTCTTGGTCTCTTCCGACTAGCTGCGTAACTCAGATATTTTTTTATTTCAGTTTCACAGTCACTCCTGTTTACATTTCGTTTTAATGCAGCATCTGAAAGAAGAAACTTGATGATAAATGAGTTGGAAATTCTCAAGCATTTGTTGTATAGTTAACTCACAGCTCACAGCTGTAAAGAGTTTGAATGTTCTTAAGGTCAAATTTGTCACAGATTTCTTTAAATATATTTTATTTCTATGCCTTTGTTTTGATTTGAAACATTCTTGGTTTGTGGGAATGGTTCATGCAGCTTTACCTCTGATCACATCTGTTAACACGAGATGAGAGAAGGCCTTTTTATCTCCTCTCCCCTGCCAGTTGAAATGTATAGCCAGATCATCTGTTAGGACTTGCTGCATAATATTCTTAATCACGTCCTTGGGCATATGACCTCCAAGACTTGACAAATATTTTACCTGTGAAGAAATTTTTTTATGTGTGATTCTAATTAGTCAATCCACGCTTTGAATCAGTCAAATATGTTAATATATGATGTTAATATATAATAAATATATAATAGCATTAAACTGTACAGTTACAATAGCCTGCTTGGACTATTTTTCTTTGTAGAACCTTTAAGCTTTTCTAAGAAAGATAATAAAATAAATTTGATTACAATCAGAATTTCTTAATTTATTTATTTGGTAAAAAGGTATCATCATGGAACAAGAGGGACATTCCAGTACTGTTAAATGATATTTAATTATCATTTTAAATATATTTTGTGATTATAAGCAAATGATTGTACAGTATCCCTTTAAATATTGTATAAATGATTTGTGGACTCACATATTTTTTGCGTGTTGTTGCATTCTTGAGCTCCATTTCAGTCCTGCCCACATCGTCAAGGGTTCTAAGAGGCAGTTTTAGGTTTGCTTTAAGGTTTTTTGAAGGCACGCATGTACTGCTGGAGGCTTCAGAAACCGTATTGTCTTTGAGTATTTTTTTTAACATGGTAGAGTTTTCCTGCACCTTGCTCTTGATGTCTCTCAGCATTTGGAGGATTTCAACCTTGTCTGTTGTGTAAAATGAGTTGTGTTATAATTATAAAAAAGAGAAAATAAACTTCTCATATTGATCAGCTCAAATGAAGCTGACTCACCATCAGCTGACATTCTGGATATAGATGCAGGTGTTACTGGAGGAAGTGGTTGTAGCTGATTATTTGACATTCCTTGAGTGCCTTCAAGTCTCTGTCTTTTTATTCCAGGTAATACAGTGTCTAATGGATATGACCTTTATTTGAAAATAAACAATACTTTAAACAAAACAGTACAAATAAATTATTTTGCTCTTTCAAAGGTCAAATCTTTTGAAGATTTTAAATTTTTTATTAAACAAAATGCAAGTCTGTTACTTACCATTCTTTATGCACCTCTTTTGCCTTCTCAAACGTGCCTGCAGTAAGACATATATTGTATTATATTATTTGGGAACTTATTAGACAGTATAAAATCCCAAATTAAACAGTTATTTTAAAGTAGTGACCATTACCATATTCTACAAGAAAGCTAATGCTTAGTTTCTCCCATGGTTTCCCTTCTGTTTCAGGGTTAAGTTTGTTCTCAACAGCTTCCATGCACTTCTCTGTGGATTTGAATGGAGGCCAGTAACAGTGTTTCTTGTCTGAGCTCAACCAATTTGATGGCACCACCATTAACTCATCTGAGTCTTGAAAGGTAACAACTGCATACATGGTCTGCCATGAGGGAAAAGACAGAGCAAGAGAAAAGGACAAAAACAAGACAGCATTTAGCTCTGACTGAAAAATAAATATAGGCTACTCAGCTTTATAGTAAATTGGAAAGTTGACCAACCCAATCCCATAAAAGCGGGAAAAAAATAATTTATATTTTGTCAGAAGGTAAATTAAAGATGACCTAAATGGTAAACATTTACAATTTTCTAATTTACTTTTATTATTTTTCCATTGTCTAGACCAGTGGTTCCCAATATCGGTGTCTGTCTGTCTGTCTGTCTGACTGAGTGCGTGTGTGTATGTGTGCGTGCGTGCATGCATGTGTGTCAACATTGCACATTAATGTGAAATATAATGCAATTATCATAACCTTCAAAAGATGATGATTGTATTAAATACTTGAGCATGTTTTCAAGTAAAAATACAGCACTGTTTTATGTCAGACTCATGAATTCGAAGTACTTTGCAGTCAATGAAATGTCTACATTTTTGCCAAGCAATTGCTTATGATCTGTTTATAAATTTTGACAGTTACTTAATGGTGTGTATATTTCAACCTGATCTCACAGAATTCCGTGTAATGTTCACGGACTTAATTAACCCCCGAATCTGTGGTGGCATCACGGAATCGCCGAAAATTCCGTGATGGGCTCACAGAAGGCATCAGCCGTGGTCCATGCACGGATTCACTGGTTCAACACCAGCGCATCGGACTATGTAAAAAGAGTGACTCCGATGCAGTTATACTTTCACTGGAGTACCTGACCCCACCCCTACCCTAAACCTACCCAGTTCTGAACAATAATGATGACGATAAATTTCCCAGTATCGCGTCGGCATATTGATGCTAAGGGTTTCCGTGCGTGGAGCACGGCTGATGCCTGTCACTGACTTACATTGGTATCACTTCTGTGAGCCCATCACGGAATTTTTTCTGTGAGCCCATCACGGAATTTTCGGCGATTCCGTGATGCCACCACAGATTCGGAAGTTAATTAAGTCTGTGAACATTACATGGAATTCTGTGAGATCATGTTGGTATATTTGCATACTCACCACCTTTCGGTAAAATTCTGTCATTGTTCTGACACTGACCATTCATATGATTCATGCAAATCTAAAGAGTTGTTTTTTGTTGTTTTTTATTAATTTATCTCAGGGGAACTGACTGTCTTACATTTACATTTAGTCATTTTGCAGACGCTTTTATCCAAAGCGACTTACAGTTGGGGAATAAATAAAGCGATTCTTCTTAAAGAGGCAAACAGACACAGGAAGTGCTCATAATACCAAGTTTCAGGCATTGTTCAAATAAGTACAAGCTAGAAAGGGAAGGAATAAAGGAGGAAGACAAAAGTTTTTTTTCTCTCTTTAATTTAGGATGAAGTCAAGTAGCATCGAAAGAGATGAGTTTTCAGCTGTCGCTTGAAAATTGTCATTGATTCAGCATTCCGGATAGGGGTGGGAAGATCCTTCCACCAGCCAGGAATGGTGAATGGCAATGTTCTGGAAAGTGATTTTGAGCCTCTCTGTGATGGCACCACGAAGCGTCGCTCACTGGCGGATCTCAGACTTCTGGAGGGGATGTAGATTCGTAATAGTGAGTGGAAGTAGGTGGGTGCTGAGCCTGTGGCTGTTCTGTATGCAAGCATCAGTGACTACGTTTATATGGACATCAATACTCCGGTTTTATTACGATTAAGACAATACTCTGATTAAGAGTCTACCATGTAGACAGAGATTTTTGATTAACTTAATCCAACTAAAGTGGAGGGAGTAAAGTCCCTGAGGACCCCAGTGACCAGTTGATGTGCTTTGGATACCTCCCCTCCCCAGGCCACCCTGAATAGCCTACCAGTGAGATAGGATTCAAACCAGCGAAGTGGAATCCCTGTGATGCCCAGTGGGCTGACAGGAGGATCTGATGATTGACAGTGTCAAAAGCAGCAGATAGATCCAGCAGAATAAGAACTGATGATTTGGAATCAGCTTTTGCAATCCTCAAGGCTTCCGTGGCTGACAGTAGCACAGTCTCAGTTGAATGGCTACTCCTGAAACCTGACTGGTTAGCATCCAGTTTGTTGTTCTGGGAAAGAAACAATGATACCTGGTTGAAAACAACTCGTTTGAGGGTTTTCGCTATGAATGGAAGGAGAGAGTCAGGTCTGTAGCTGTCTATAAGAGAAGTGTTTAATGTAGGTTTTTTGAGCAGTGGGGTTACCCAGGCCTGCTTGAATGCAGTGGGGAAGATGCCTGTGAGGAGAGATGTGTTGATGTGTGTGAGTGCTGGTAGAAGTGTAGGAGAGATTGCTTGGAGAAGGTGTCAGGGGATTGGGTCTAGAGTGCATGTTGTAGGATGGCTGGAGAGGAAAAGTTTGGATACTTCTGCCTCAATGAGGGGACAGAAGGAGAAGATGGGAGTTTTAGCAGTGGATGTGGTTGGTTTGAGGTCCTGTGTGGGGGGGGGGCTGAGAGTTGACTACTGATTGTTCTAGTTTTGTCTGTGAAGAATGTGGTGAAATCATCCGCTGTTATAGAAGTGGTGATTTGGCAGTATGGACTTCAGCAGAGAAAGATGAAAGCAAAGACTGATACATACTCAGGTCTGACGGATCTTTTGATTTGAGCCATTTTCTCTCTGCTGCCCTAAGATTGATCCGATGCTCACGAAGAACATCGGATAACCAGGGGTTAGAAGAGGCAGCCTGTGCTGGTTAAAGAAGAGGTTAAAGTAAACCATAAAGTGTCAGCTGCTGCATTCACATCCAGAGATGAGAAATGGGTAGGTGAGGGAAGAGAGGAGGACACTACAGAAGAAAGATTGGAGGGTGAAAGGGAGCGTAGGTTCTGTCTAAAAGTAACCGGTATAGGGGTGGGTGGCACACAGGTAGCAAAATGTAGTTTAAATGTAATGAAGAAATGGTCAGAGATATGTAGGGGTTGTACCAAAATGTTGTCTGTAATACAATTGCGTGTGTAAATTAAGTCAAGTTGGTTGCCTGATTTGTTCGTGCTTGTAGTGGTAAGCCGTTTGAGATCAAATAAAGTGAATGGAAGTCTGTAGTATAAGGCTTGTCCAGATGAAAGTTGAAGTTGCCAAAGACTAAAAGTGGACTGCCATCCTCCAGGAATGAGGATAGCAGCCCATCCAGCTCGTCTAGAAGGTACCAGAATTTGGCCAGAAGGGCGGTAAATGACCACAACCTGGATGGCATTACAGGAGTAACCAGGAAAAAGCTCTGTCACAGTGTCTGGTTGCTGTGCTCTGGACTGGCCACTTGATGGCACTTCCCCCGTTCACTGTTTCATGTCATGAACTCTATTTCCCATGGTCCTTTGACCTGTCTTTCTGTTCTGATGATCAACAGCTGTAGGCCATTAACTCATCACTATTTATACCACGCTCACTTAGTCTTTTGTTGCTGCAGTATTGTACCCATTACGTTGTGTTTTCTGTTATCCTGTGTTTGGATTACCTTTTGCCTGTTGTCTTGTTTTGTATTCTTATTTTTTGATCACAATTAAACACTGCACTTGGATCTATTTTTGTTTCCCTGGTATTCTGTGACAAGCTCTACTTCTGATGTTCCATAAGTGCCATCTCCTGTAAGAAGTGAATTTGCAATTCCATTAAGCCTGTCTGCTGTTTTATACACACTAATGCCGGGGCGGTTCTAGGGTGGGGCCAGGGGGTTTACTAATTTACTAATTAATTTCTGCTTCTGTAGTGCTTAGCCCCTTAAAGGGATAGTTCACACAAACATTCTGTCATCATTTACTCACCCTCAAGTAGTTCCAAACCTGTATGAATTTCTTTGTTCTGCCGAACACAAAGGAAGATATTTTGAAGAAAGTTTGTAACCAGGCTGTTTTGGGGCACCATTGACTGCTCTGTTTCCCACATTCTTCAGAATATCTTCCTTTGTGTTCAGCAGAACAAAAACATTCATACAGGTTTGGAACTACTTGAGGGTGAGTAAATGATGACAGAATTTTCATTTTTGGGTGAACTATCCCTTTAATTGCTGCTTGCAGATATATTTGTTAAGATCAGACCACATTTTTGGAATAATCAATGCAAAAATCCAGTTATTTTACAAAAAAATTACATCTAGGAAAAAAAAGGAAAAGCTACAAAAACTAATTATTTGTTTTACGAATTTGTGTTGGTTATCACTGGCCAAGTATATACACTATAAAACTTATTTATTTGGAATTTATGGTGCAGATAAACAGAAATGATTTTTGATTGTGAAAAAAGCATTAAAGACTGCAGTGCAGAGTGGCACAAAAGCACTTGATGATGTGCATGATGAGGCACTTTAAGGCAACATCACTTTTTTGAGTCTGTGGCCAACCTTGTTCCATTATGAAACAATTAGAGCACGAAGAGCAGAACAAATCAGCAAATGTGATCTGATTCATCTTCGTGATCCTCACCTTCCATCAACCTCCACTGAAATGTCTTCTTCCTTATGTATTACAAAATCATGCTCTTCATACACTTTACTAGACCAGCTGGCTTGTAATTCTGTGTTATGCACAAATGTTTCTGCATCCATTTCATCCCAATCTTCACCCTTAAACTCATTTCCTATACACTTTAATTGATATTTTACATTGATATTTCCGATGGATTATTTCTTAATGGAAAATAATTCATTAGCTCTGTTCTTTACAGCAGCTATTACTTCCCCAAGGTCCTCAGATTGGATGCAAAGTATATCATGCTGTTTTAAATGTCCAGGTAATTCGGAGACAAAGCATTTCAGAGCCAGAGTAATGAGAACTGGGGTCAGCGGGCAGCCCTGATCCAGCAGTTTGTCTCTCTCTCTGCGTGGTGCAGCTGACACAGACAGCATATGCTGTTTGCGTTCAGTGGATACTCTCCAAAATGGCACTACGGTGACGCAGAGGAGACGAATTGTTGAATAAAGTCGTTATTTTTGTTTTCTTTGCGTACAAAAATGATTTTTGTAGCTTCGTAAAATTATGGTTGAACCCCTGATGTCACATGGATTATTTTACCAATCTCCTTGCTACGTTTCTGGACATTGGCCATGTTAATTACATTGCTGTCTATGGGAGGGTCAGAGAGCTCTCAGAATTCATCAGAAATCTCTTAATTTGTGTTCCGAAGACGAACAAAGACTTTACGGGTTTGGAATGACATGGGGTAAGTTTTATTTTGTAATCTTGTTTGGAAAGTAAACCGGAGATCGATATTAATAAACCACAGGGTTTTGTTGTTGAAACCACATCTCTGTGCGTGCTTTATGGGCATGTGCATCGGGAGAGACTCCTCCTCTAACCTCAAGGGGCTAAAGAAAGTTTTGAAGATTAGCCATTACAGTGTCATGGTTATAAACACTAACCAGAGTGTACTGTTGTCCTTCCAGTTTACATTTCAGCATACGTTCCACAGTTATCTCTTTCATCACTTATATATTCAAAATGCAGTGTTTTCCTCACTAGTACGGCTGTTCCCTTTCGGGATGTATAGTTTGTGTAGGAAACATACCACATGTTTTTTAGGCCTTCTATAATATGTTCATCTTCTACTCCAATGTGTGTCTCTTGTAAGAAAACAACATCAGCATTTTGTAGTTTTTTTTTAAATTTTAATCTATTTTTCTTTTAAGTTCGTTAAAATTCCAGGTGATGAAGTTTATGGTCTGTGAAGCCACTAACAGATCTGCTCTCACAGACCAAAGATCTTCAGTTTAGTAAGTTCCCTGTCAAAACATGGGTGATGGAAGGTAGAAAATTTTTGTTTTGCATTCTGAGAGAATTGCTGAGACTTTCATGGTATGACAGCAATAGTTTTATATTTGGCAGACATTTTTATCCAGAGTCATTAAATTATATTCAAGATTTATATTTTATCTTTTCAGTTTTATAGGAATCAAACCAATGCCTCCAGTTTCATTCTATGGAATTTTCCCCTCTTTTGAGCTCTAAAAAAATTACTTTCCAAAAATATGACTTTACAGAGTCAGTTAATAAAGAGTTACATGTTTTCCATTGTTCCACAAATCACACACATTCGACCTTTTCAAACGTACATTATAGTGTGAAAAATCAGTTATCACCAAAAATAAACTGAAATCATTTTAATTAGAACACATCAGTTGTATTTTTAAAGTTATAGCCCTTTTTAATAAATGTTTTTTTAAAATATATTATACCCCATGTGAATGAATGTCTTGCTTGTATACAAATTCTAACTTGAGGATAAAGGTAAAGCTAAAATGTTAATTTTGAATGCTTATTGGATAAATCAGTATAATATGTCTGTAGATTGTTTAGAAAAATAAGTTAAACGAGGACAGAATATATTTTTGACAAATAAGTTTTGTAATTTTAATTAACTTTAAGGATCTTAATAATTTGAGGAAAAAGTTACCTTTTATCTCTCAGGATAATGTCTGGATAGGACACTGCCGTCGATTCAACTGTGATGTTGAGCAGAGTAAGATGTCTGACGTTAGATCTGATTCACCTTTGAGTGTGGACTTCTCGGAAAGAGAAAGATAAGAAAGGAAAAGATCAGTTGTATCCTTAGCAGATTTTGACTTTTATATTAAATAAAATCAGTATTGTACATATGCATTGTATGTATTTGGTTGTTTTGTTTTATTTCATTATATCCATAATAATAAAGCTTATTTTCTATGGAATCAGATTTCTGCCAATTAAGATGAATGTAATTTTTCAAGAAACTTATAAAAATATAAATTGAAACTGAATAAAATGTCTTTGAAACTAAAAAAAAAAAAAATTACAGGCAAAATCTTTCGTTTGCCATTCTGGCACAAATCTCTCGTGGGGCGGGTCTAGCAACGTTGTGTTCTCATTGGCTACTGAGTTTTTGATTGACAGGTTCTTGACCTGGAAGTGAAGGCATCAGCGTTGTTGCAACTGTGTGGCTGTGAGCGTCTGTTAGCGGCTTCCTATTTCATTTTAATGATATAAAGTTAGGAGTTCTGCGAACAAAAACTTTAGAAGCGTAAATGAAAACTCTGGAAGTGCATTTGTAGTACAGATCAGCGAATGAAAGAGGAGAAAACCATTGCAAAACCTGCAGTATATTAAAAACGAAGTCAAAGATTTTGCCTGTAATTTATTTTTATTTTTTTTTAGTTTCAAAGACATTTTATTCAGTTTCAGTTTATATTTTCATAAGTTTCTTGAAAAATTACATTAATTTTAATTGGCACAAATCTGATTCCATAATTTCCTAAATAAAGTTAAATTACTGTGACATCATTTTCTTCAGCAATACTATGTCCTGAATTTTAGTCTGCCAAAATAATAGGTATAAGTTTATGGAAAGGCAAAAGAAGACATGCTAAGATAAAAAAAATTAATTGAAAGCATATTAAGTGAAAACAAGTTCTTTGTAGACCTGTTTGCCCTGTTTGCCCTGTAGGCCAAATGAAAATGCTCCAACCTGTGCTGGATGAATGTTTGCATACTAGACAATCAAAGATCTTCATTATTGCATGGAAAGACTTCAGGTCTGTTATCATTCAGTTAACTCCTGTAACATTTCCGTGGTAACTGACAAAGAATATGACCTCTGAAGAAATTATATCTTCAGGACAAAGATTACTAGTATTTATAGTTTTTCAATATGAGCCAATATATTAATGAGTAATGGTTCGTATTTACGGAAGCATTAGCTTTACCATATCTGGGCTATTTTTTTATGCACATGAGTCCCTAGCAGTTGTCCATTTTGTTGTGTATATACGTGCACCTCCAGATTTCCTTGTAATTTTAATGTGTAGAAAGGGGAAATATATTGAAATAAAGCCAGATTGTGAGTTATTTGTACCAGTTCAGATTTATTTGAGGATGTTTAATTCACCACACCACTCAGCTCCATTTTTAGGGACATTATGAACAGCATCAGTAGTCATTTTGTTAACTCTGTTGGATGCCAGGGTTAATAAGGAGTTTGCATGTTGTTTGGATTTCTCTTTTAAAGCTTGGCACTTTCCCTTAAGCAAAGTTGTGTGAAAACTGAATTTCTGTTTGCCACTGTTTTAAAACCAATGACAATGAAGCATAGTCATTTTTGAATGTAAGCAAATGATGTGATGATATTTAACTACTATTAATTTTGATTAAAGTTTGATTACCAAATACTATTTATAAATATTGACCTATAGATGGGGCTCTAATGCTTAATGTTTTACTAAGATTATACAGGGATCAAAACTATAAATAATATATATCTATATATCTATATATCTCTAAAAAATGCTGGGTTAAATACAACCCAGTGCTGGGTAAATATTGGACAGAACACATGCTGGGTTGTTTTCAACCAACGGGTTAAATTTTATATATGTGTGTGTGTGTGTGTGTGCGTGTGTGTGTGTGTGTATATATTTGGAGTGTAACGGTTCACAAAATTCATGGTTCGGTTCGATTCGATACGATACAGTGGTGTCACGGTTTTGTACGTTTTCAATACAACAAAAATAAATAAATGCCAAAGAAATTTCCTTGATTTTTACAAATGTTTTATTTATTAAAACTATGTTTTTACTTTGATCAATGATGGAATTTGACCCATCTTCTGGGGTGTCTTCTTATCAGCATATAAAACAAAAACAGCTCCAGTTTGAAGTATTCCATCTGATGTAGCCTATTGTCATGTAACTGATTAATTTTTTCCAATAAGTTTAAATTGATTTTTACCTTTTATGGGCATTTTTTACCTTTTATAAAGCCTTTTTTTTTTTTTTTTAAAAGTGTGCATCACCTTTTGAGTTTTTTACATTTAATCAGTCAACAAGACATTTGGGCTGTTACCAAGGAAATGAAGTCAGAATCATCTTTGCAATGCATTTTAATAGTCTGAATCATGCAGTGAAAGAACGAACTCTAAATGTGCACAATGCAGTAATCAAACCTAATAGGATAAGATGCTGTAATAGGATTAGTCCATGAATCGTTTGGTTTGTAATGCGTATCGAACTGAAAGCCTCGAACCGAACGGTTCAATATCAATACGTGTATCGTTACACCCATAAAAAAACAAATATATATATAATATAGAAAGAGAAAAGCACACGAAGTGAAGCAAAGGGACACTCTTTTTCTTTGTTTGTAGGCAAAATTTGCCCTTCAAAGCCAAAGGTAAATCATGCAGGTCTGTTAGGTAAATGAGCATACTCTGAGATGAAATGGCAGTTTTTGTTTTTTTGTTTTTTTGCTATGTGCATCTCCAAGTTAACATTTAGAAAAATAGCTCACCCAAACATTTGCTGAAAATGTTTTCACTCTCAGACCGTCCAAGATACAGAAATGAAAGCATCAGTAAAAGTTCTACCAGGAAGACGCTAATGTCAAATTATTCATACATAACTACAGTATTAGCTCTGGCCAATCACAGATAAGAGTATATAAGTACTGGACTTTCTCTTTTACGATTGTAGTTTATGACTACTACTGATGTCCATCCATCCTCCCACCACCACCAGTATATAATCTGAGAATTCCATGGACCAGACTACAATTACATATAAGCTTACCCTATCCTTCGTCTGTGTATGTGTATCTTAAGGCTGCAATCTAAAGTGCTGTTTTCCTCTTCATGCTGCTCATCTAGATGTTATAAGACATTATTTCTAACTGCAGCAATGCATTTTCTTTTGTTCACACGGGATGTGGTACACGCCTCATCTTACAGGATGTGTGTGTGTGCGTGCGAGTGTGTGTTCAAAGTAAAATATATATATATTTTTTTGTAATATATTATCAGTGTAGTATTATACATATTGTGAGTGTTATTACTTTGAGTGCACATGTTTATCTTTAGCAAACATGGCATGCCTGAAAATTAACAGACAATACACTTTACCCTCATTAAAAATGTCTATAAATATAATTTCATTAGCTCAGAAATATCTGAGGGTTGTCCCCCCTAAAAATCATTACAAGCGACTCTGTATTAAAAATAATATAATGGACATATATTCAAAATAATTGCAGTGAAACAAAATAAATGCAAAAAAAACTTTTAAGTTCAGAAATGTTTTGATTCCCCCCTCCCTTGCCTCACAGTGGTTTGGTCCACTGCCTGCTTTCCTCTTTTACAGATACACACACACTGGAGTCCGGTGGGAGAGAGCAAGTACCTCAGCAACAGTTAGTTATGTGTAAGTAACTTAGGCTGTCAATGCTATTTTATTCTCTTTAAACATCGGGTGAAATTATTCTTTCTCTTTAATACAGATGATGCTGGATCATTAATAAATTAGTCATGACAAAAAAATTATGATATCCCATGTTTTTTCTATGAGCGATTATAAGGCTAACAAGCTTAATACCGTAGCTTGTCACACACTACAATTAACACAGCGATAAGCCTGTGTGTGAACTGATATTAGGCTAATATTGTATACCTACCTATGTGTTGGGTTTTGCTCAATATGATGTTAAGTGGCAGATCAGTGGGCTTAATGCGGTTGAATATCTAAAGAGACGTACTCGGTTTCAGACAAAACCTAAAATACTATGGATGACGCAAAATAATAATTTTAATATGACCGCGTGGTGAACCCAACTCATATTTAAACACGGTCCATGCTATGTACACATGCTGTGTATGCATAGCTATCCTTACAAGTACAATTTTGGCTGTATTATTTGTGTCCCCTTCAAAAATTGCTCTTGAGAAATTTTATGTTTATTGTCCCCCCCTACTGTTAGATGAAATTTACGCCCCTGCTCAAACGCTGTCAGACACTTGTGTGGGTTTATTCAAAAATGGCAGATGAAGTTGTTGTCCTTTTCTCCACACAGCAAGTGATTGTCCCATCTATCGGTGTTTCAGTACTATTGTGATTCAGCATAAGTTCCTGATGATTAAATCACTTTCTGCATTTTCTCTACATCCTCCTACTCCTCCTTGTTTCAGTTCCTCTTCCACAATCTTATCCTTCTGCTGCTGCTACTTTTTTCATCATCCTCCTCATAGTAACTCTCTCACTTCCCATCTACCGCATCATTCTTTTAACAACATCATCATCATCTGTTCATATCGTTCTGAGGTATCTGAGGTAAGATGAGTGATCAGCACGAACATAAATCTTCTTATCTCGCTGAAATCTTGACGGATTTACAAACGGTTTGGTTTCTTACAAACGTTATTAACGTGGCTATAATTCTGAATGCTGTAACATGTTGAAATTGCAGATTGTTATAATTATTCATATGTATGCAGTGTCATAACTACATCTCTGACGTTGATAACAAATCAAACCGTTTGAAAATCGGTAGATAATTGAGCAAGTTATGGTTATTTAAAAAGTACATGCTTCATACAACACAATGTTACGAGTGAGCGAGCACCCTGTGGCAAGATGGCCGCCGTGTGCGGACGTCGACCTCCATTGGCCAACAGCGCGTACGAGGTATCTAGTGTTTATATATATATCTATGCCGTGCACACTCTAATGGCTAAAATTGCCCACAATCCATTGCGCTTTGGCAAAGGATTCGGCTCAGAACTACAAACACGTATAAAACGCGTTAGAAAAACTACAAACGTGGCGGATGCGAGCAATCGACCTTTATGTAGAGAGGTTTACAAAAAGGGGTGCGAGTTACCAATAATCAACATTTAACCTGGTAAAAAAAAATATTTATTTATTGCTATCCGTGTTATATTTCATCTGCAACAGCCATGTGAACTTTTATAAACATCCATTTGGTCGTTAACTTTTAAATGCATCATTATGCAGAAAATATGAGCAGAGTTCTCGCCATGAAAGAGAACAGACTGGCAGATCAACGAGCTACTTTTTTCTCTACAATACCGTATGAAATTAAATGTGGAGGATGTTAACAGTGACAAGATGATTTTTAAAAATATTTTAAAACGGAGTTATCTGTTTTTGCAAATAAACTCTTCATATATAAAACATTGTGTGTCATAATTCAGTTCAGTTCTTATCAAATGGTGTCAGTGCAGACAAGTCAATAATATTGCTGAATATTAGGTGTCTTCAACCAAGCAAGACAAAAGGCAACAGTGACAAGAAACCCAAACAAGACCCGGCTCAGTCAGGAAACAGTCTCGTCTGGCCAAACGAATGAACGTGGTGTGATTATTCCAGGCTGCATCACAAGTCAGATTGTGGATTGATATCATTCAGAATATTTCATCCAACTTCTTCTGCATGAAGTAATATCACGCCAGCAGGTGAAGCTGGTAAAAAGGGTCTGTGCAGAGGGCTTGTCTGGTTCTCGTAGTCTTTGCTGAGGATCTGTGCTGGGGCCATCAATGAGGTCTTCACAGAGATCTGTCATGGTCTCCGCTGACAGTCAGGGATGTGTTGTGGTCGTTCCTGGTGCAGGTCCACCATCTGGTCTGGATACCGACTGGATCAGCTGATTACTGTAACCTAGGGATAAGGGTGAGACAGTATATAAGCAACTAATATAAGCAATGATGTCATTCTTCTTACAAATTAACATGTACATTAGATATTATAGGAAGTGTTGCTGCTTACCCTAATTGGTGCAGCATAAAGATCCTTTAAGAGATTTGAATTATAGAAATGTGATAGTGTGTCATGTGTATGGAAGGTTAAAGAGATGGTCTTTTAAACTCACAGAGTGTGTCTGCCTCCTGAAGTCCACCCTTCAGCTGGAGCCACCTCTTCATAGTCCCCTTGACCTCCATTTCAGCAGCATTAGCTTGAAAGTTTTTTCCAAATTGCAGCCTTGAAATATGTACAAATATATATTGTAAGGTAATTATTTAATCTTAAGCATTACAGCTTTTACAATCATTAGGACCAGAGCCAGAATTCGCACCTTATATGTTTGATGAATGTTCATGCAGCAGCTCAGAATTTCTGTGAAAAAAATTAAATGAATAAGTGTCAGATTGCATATAACGTTATATAGTGTTCAGATTAAACTTTTAAGTTTGTTTGCTCATAATAATCCCCACCAGAGTAAAATAAGTATGATTTTTTAATCACATCATACGGCATATCTATGCTTCAAAAGTTTTCATTCACTCTAAAAACTGAACCTGCTCAAGTGCAGCAGACAGATTAGGCCTTCATTCAGGAACAAAAGATGATGCACTTACATTTTACGGCTCCCTCTTACGTGTCTATAGTGTTTTTCTCTGTCAGAGCTTCCCACACGGCATGTTACCACAAAATAAATATTATTATTAAATTCAGATTGCACATATTGAATTGTTTTAGCAGGTGTAATGCTACAACAGCGTGCTCAGTTTGATTCACAAACAAATGACTCATTTGAACGGTTAAGTGAATCGAATCAGAGAGTCACTCGTATGATGTTTATGGCGCCTCCAGCGCGGTCCGACTCCTTTGATTCAATAGCAATCACTCGTTGAAAAAGACGAATCGAATGAACTCTAGCAAACAAAATAGAATTTAACTCATTAAAATGTAATTACTTAACATGATCGTGCACTGGATACAGCTAATTGGTTTTTCATATTAAAAAAAGTACATATTGTTTTCCTAAAGAGACCGCGCCTGACAGTTAGGCCTAACGTTACTCATCAACACTCAATCCGGGACCGAACGGTTTTTAACGCTGTTATCATCGCAAACCTAACAGAAACCATCTAAAACTATACTCTTCGTGGCATTTAAATATCAAACAACACTAGATTGATCATTAAATAACTTAACTTACCTTTTGCAGCTGAAGTATTCCTCTTGAGAACGGTGTCCGCCGAAATCTCCTCAGGATTAACCGCCGAATCTCTCTCTCAGGCGGCTGATCTCCTTCATTCTAGCAGCGGCCGCCGGAGACAAAACCAGCTCGGGCCGAAGGTAGATACACACAACTACACCGAGTGCGGACCTGCCGCACGTACAACAGCTTTCAGCCGAGATCGGCCCAGAGAGAAAAAGCGTCTGTCAGCCAGAAGTGTTTTGTAGAGTCGGCGCGGCTCTGGCCCATTATCTTCTCACCGACGTCGTGACTGAGCCGAGAGTGCCGCATTTCAGCCAGAATCGCCCGAGTGTGCTTGCTATGTGGAAATCTTCTTATCTCGCTGAAATCTTGACGGATTTACAAACGGTTTGGTTTCTTACAAACGTTATTAACGTGGCTATAATTCTGAATGCTGTAACATGTTGAAATTGCAGATTGTTATAATTATTCATATGTATGCAGTGTCATAACTACATCTCTGACGTTGATAACAAATCAAACCGTTTGAAAATCGGTAGATAATTGAGCAAGTTATGGTTATTTAAAAGTAAATAAATGCGGACCGTCTACAAATGAAACCCGACAGACCACCTGAGGGTGCTGGATTTATCGATCGGAAACTTCTGAACCAAGCGTGTTTGAAACATCATATTAGCATAGGTACAGTGTTTGATCCGCTAAACAGATGCGTCCTTTGTGGAAAGGATTAGCAAGACATTTGTTACCGTGTTTATTTATCTTTGTTAACCTTAGCTCAGGCAAACGTTAACAACTTACAACTTGTTAACTTGATACAACTTTTAATTTTAATAATGTCCTATTAGTACATTTTGAAATGAGCATTAACATAACAAATTACTAATGTTAAAGCTTGCTTTAGAAGTACTGTGTAATGAACCTTGGTGCTGTATTCTTTGTTGGCAATTTGACATGCAGTTTTCATAAGCTAGACACTTGGCCCAGCCAGTTTTATGTAGGCCCACCCACTTAAACATTTCTGGCTATGCTAGTGCCTCAGACTGCATAGGTTACGCGTATGGGGCTGTCACGTGATGAACGAATGCCTCAAACCGGAAGACTGGGGATACGAACTAATCAATTCTCTTTCCGGCTCTGACTGGTTACGCTTATGGGGCTGTCACGTGATGAACGAACGACTCAAAACAGGTGAACTAATTCAGTGCAGAACCTATAGGATGTTGCGCATGCGCGACTGAACGAATCACTCTCCGAG
Source organism: Onychostoma macrolepis (assembly GCF_012432095.1). Lineage (NCBI taxonomy): Eukaryota > Metazoa > Chordata > Actinopteri > Cypriniformes > Cyprinidae > Onychostoma > Onychostoma macrolepis. The sequence continues at coordinate 23,961,426 of NC_081173.1, forward strand.
TCGACTCGTTCTTCCCGAGTCACATTAAAGATTCGTTCAAAAAGAACGAATCGTTCAAGAACGACCCATCACTACCTTGCGGTCCGGTGCCCCAGTCTGCGATTTCTGCCGAGGGTAGGGGTGTTCGATATGAGAGATTTTTGATCGTGGACTATAAAAATGTCTCCACGATCTGCTTTTTTGAAGAAATATCGTAGTATCGTACTTTCTATCAGCTGCAGTTCTGGCGCCGCCGTCTCTATGTACTGTACAACGCCACATACATTCACATAAGTGTTACTTATATTACTTATATAACTCTTAATTTTTTAATTTTTTGCTTAATTCCAACGGACCGAAGTCAATTATTCAGCTTATACTACGGTTGCCACACCTCATCGATCGGATGATATATTTCAAGGCATTCGTCCGGTAACTTATTTCTACTTAAATCGCTATTGTGAGTAGGATTATTTCTTCCCCATCTCATCCAAGGCCTCTGTTGCTAATTCCAAAACGTCATTTTAAACCTAGTAACGGAGGCTTGAAACGTTGATAACAGACTAATAATGCAGTTCATACAGTTAATAACTAAGTTATGAGAGAGAGAGAGAGAGAGAGAGAGAGAGAATTACCTGCAATAGTGTTCGGCAGCAATGTCTAGTTATAGTGAAACTTAGTTCCTTTTGTTCACGAACAGCACCGATGTTGTTACCTCGCTTGTGAGAAATCATGTAGTTTTTAATTTGTTTACTGATAAAATCGTCAGAGTAGCGCTAACAACATTAGCGCGATGTATGTTAGTATGTGTGTAAACTGTAACTGTTATGTATGCGGTCTGTGAGGGAGAGAGAGCGGGAGAGATAGAGTATGTGCTTTCTGTACATAATAAAGCCTAATTTTGTGGCAAAAACATGGACGTGATCTGTCGTTTTTATCCTTTTGTTTACTATATTTATTTGTTTGGCCAGTGTGTTGTGGGGTTTGGTTATTTTTCTGTTGAAAGACCTTTGAAATAACAGAAATCATTTGGCGAAGTGATATGGTAATGTAATGCGGTCAAGACCTGCCTGGAACTACGTTCGCCGTGCGTTTCCTTGAAAATAATTGCACACCTTACAACGTTCGTCAGCCAATCAGATTCAAGCATTCAACGGCCCCGTAGTAAAAGAAAAGTTAATTCCCCGTGCAGTTGTGCATCAGTTGAAGATTCCCCTACTGCAATGATATCCAATAGTAATATTTTTGTCATCTTTTGTCATCTCATTTTTGTCACTAGAATTTCACTAAGACTATTGTAAGAGCAAAAAAAAAAAAAAAAAAGGCAAAATCAAGATAAATGTTATGTGCAGGTATGGTTTATTTTGAATGAAATCATTACATTTTATTTATGTTACATTGAAAAGGAAGAAATAGCCTATGGATTGAACACCATAACTAATTGCATTTGAGTATTTGATATTGAGGAAAGGAACCTCATTGGATCAGGCAAATAAAGCCACTACTATAATGCCACAACTGAAAACCTGTCCATGCATGCAGTGATACCACAGTATTTCATTATTTCTTCCAGTCAGCTAAATGTTGATGGATCTTATCTTATCTTACAACAATATAAAAGCCCTAGCCTAACCCTAACCATATACATTTACACTGATTAAAAATTAACAGTATTATAAGCATTTTCTCAAGAGCCAATATATGAAGTACACAGTGGCAAGCTCAATTAGTGCACACATTATTTTCACAAAATTAATGTCTAATGTAAAGGCAGTTAAGCTTACATGAACTAAAACTCATTCATCAGTAAAATACATTCCAATCTCTGACTGGAAGACACTGTCCAGCGGTGTGGGAAAGGTCATACCTGAAGGTGCTAGGAGGTATTTATACAAAGTATACAATGATTATTAAACAAATGATTGCAGGTTTCTTAACATAGAAGTCTGCTTTGACTAAGTTTTGAGAAGATCAACCAATAGAAAGTGAGATAACATTACATAATATTTATAACTCACCTCCATAATCTCTTGGTCTCCTCCGACCGATTCGATCAGCTATAGACCACAAATAATTTTTTATTTCAGTATCACAGTCTTCCCTCATGAGACTTTGTTTTGATGCAGCATCTGAAAGAGGAAACCCAATGAAGAATTCACTGGTAATTTGTTGGATGGCAGTGTTTCATACTCACAGGTGCTCTTTTACAATCTAAAGAAGGTATATGAAATTTGTAAACATCACAAAGTTTACCAAGTGATTGAATACATACAAAACACGAGTAAATGCATAATTTCTATGTGTATGTGGGAAGTGTACATGCAGTGGTGTTTACCTCTGATCACATCTGTTAAAATAAGCTTAGCAAAGGGCTTTTTATCTCCTCTCCCCTGCCAGTTAAACTGTATAGCCAGATCGTCTAACAGGACTTTGTGCATAATATTCTTCATCACGTCCTTTTGCCCAAAACCTCTAATCCTTGACAGATATTTTACCTGTAAAAACAAATAATATTTTATATATTTTATAATTGTTTATCATTATTACTTTTTTTGGAATACTATGAAATATTTTATAAAACAATATTTTGAATATAGACCACAAAACTGTGTAAGTACCGTAGAAGAGTAATACTGAATTTGCATTAATACTATAACAGTTTTTATTGTCCATTTGTTTTATTTGTTTGTTTATTTAGTAAGTAGCTGTGGAATAAGCAGGATAATCAGTCATTGCAGAATAAACCCCTTACAGGTGGTACAGGTGAGAGTTTATTTTGCTGTAATGGGTGGCTGAGTGTACATTATCCTTTTCTTTAAATACTGTGTTAACTCACATATTTTTGGCGTGTTGTTGCATCGTTGAGCTCTCTTTCAATCCTGGCCACATCTTCAAGGGTTCTAAGAGGCAGATTTAGGTTTGTTTCATCGTCTTTAGAAGGAATGCTGGTACTGCTGGGGACCTCAGGAACTGTATTGTCTTTGAGTAGTTTCTTTAACATAACATTGTTATCTTGAACTGTGAACTTGATGTCTCTCATCATTTGGAGGAGCTCATTCTTGTCTGTTGTGTAAAATGAGTTGTGCTGTAATTACAAAAAAGAAAACAAATTCTCAAACTGATTATGACAAAAGAAGTTGACTCACCATCAGCTGACATTCTGGATGTAGATGCAGTTGGTGCAAGAGGATGTTGATGTTTTAACATTTCTTGAGTGCTTTCAAGTCTTTGTCTTTTTAGCATTCCAGAGAATCCAGTGGCTAGTAGAAATGACCTTTATATGACAATAAACAACACTTAAACAAAACTGCACAAATGAATTCTGACCTTTTGAAAGGTAAAATTGTTTGAATAAGTATCTGTTACTTACCGTTCTTTCTTTTCTTTAACTTCTTTTTGCCCCTCTTTTGCCTTATCGAAAGTAACTGTAATAAGATAAATATTTTTGAATTATTTGAGAACTTAATCGATAGTACAAAATCTCAAATTTAAACGGTTATTACCATACCATATTCTTTGTGAAAGCTAATATTTAATTTATCCCATGGTTTCCCTCCTGTTTCAGCTGTAATTCTGTTCTGAACAGCTTCCATGCACTTCTCTGTTGATTTGAATGGGGGCCAGTAACATTGTTTCTTGTCTAGGATCAACCAATGTGATGGTGCCACCATCACCTCATCTGAGTCCAGCAGAGTAACAACTGCATACATGGTCAGTCTAGGTTGAGGGGGGAAAAGAAAACAACAAAACAGCATGTTTAGCTCTGATTGAAAAATTTGATTAATTTTTAAAGTAAATTAAGATGTTGACCAGTCAAATTATCAAGTCATGGGATGGATGAAAGTCACAGAAAGTCACTGGTTGAGCTAGCCTTGTCTTTTAGTCAGATGTCTATTCTAATTGCATTGGCACAAATTGTGGCTCACACAAAATTTCTACACTCAGTGCAAAATATATGTATATGTAACGGGGAGAAGTGTGAATTCGGGACTACACTTCCCATAAGTCCGTGGGGTAGCGTAAGGTTTACGTCTGTACGTGCTATAAATAGACGCGTTCCTGATCTCATTCATTTATTGATGCTACAAACAAGTGTGCGCTCATATCAGGTAATTTGTGCTCAACTCTGTTTTAATAGTGACTATTTTGATGAATGTATTGTAGTCACGAGAGCTGTTTCTGTTTAAGCAAAGACATTGATGTCAAGTTGTTTTATGCTGCACATGTTTAGAGTAAGTTGTGTCCTTAGGTCATTTTCATTTAATTAAATGTGGGCATGAAGTATCTTCATGTATGAGTTTTTTATTGAGGTAATGAGAAAATATAAAGAAGGTAGTAGACTATGTGGGGTGAAAAAGTTTTATTTTGTTGTTGTGTTTCAGAACCCCGCTTGTATTACTGGTGTTTGGCTTGGCGACGCAGTCCACAGAATTGATGAATGATGTGTGAATTAATTATGTTCACAGGTAATAAGAATGATTACGTGTTTTCTTATGAACATTTATGAAGATGGTTGTTTTCATAAAAGTTTGTTTTATAGGTCTCTTAAAGGAGAGCCACCCTTTGGTTTTTAATTCCTCTTTCTTAGATCCAGTTATTTTAAAGGTATTTGCTTGGATTAAAGAATGTATTAATGAAAATGCTCAATTTAAGGTATTTACAATAAGTTGTGTTTTAGGACTAGCACGACTATTGAGATATATATATATAATATATTAGTAATTTTCGTCTTTTCTTTAGTTGTCTTCCGCCCTGATTCCATGGCAGCTGCAGGGTCTCCTCCATGGGTGTGACTGGAACTGGTGAGGTGGTGGGTTCTTCTGTTGTTCCTGGTGACTTGTATTTTCTCTCGAGTGTTGTGATTGCTGTGCAGTATTGGACTTTGAATTTCAATTAATGGTTGTACACTTTCACACTTAGTTGTGCCCGGTTGGAGCCCTGTGGTTTGTTGTTAACGTTTCCTTTTTCTTTTAAAATGAGGTCGGTATTAGTGTTTTAGATATTCATTCTTTTATGTTAAGATTGGTCTTTGTGAATTGTAATAAATCTGCTTGTACAAGCGCTAAAGCTTTCGCCACAGTTTCTGGCCAGTTATTAACCCTCCCTGATTCGGTGGGATATATATATATATATATATAATTAAAAACACATCAGCAAATGAGATCTGGATTGTTTTCATGATCCTCACCTTCCACCATCCTCTACTCTACTCTCTGTATTGTCCATTTTAGATCAAATGTTATTCACCAGTGTTTCTGGTTCCCTTTTTTTACAGTCCTCGGCCGTAGACTTATTTCCCAAGAATTGTTTGCCATTTAAAATGTCCTCTGTATAATTTCTTAATGTAAAACACCTCATTAGCTCTGTTCCTGACAGCAGCTATTACATTCTCAAGGGCAGTTTGGATGCAAAGTATCACTCTTTCTTTGAAAACCAGAATATCATGCTGTTTTAAACTCCCAGCTAATGCAGAGGCAAAGCATTTCAGAGCCAGCGTAATGAGAACTGGGGTCAGTGGGCAGCCCTGATCCAGCAGTTTGTCTCTCTCGATTGAAACCTCTGCAGATTCAGTATCTACTTCTGGTGCATCTCTGAGAAGGTTTTTCACAATGAAGAAATTCTGATATGGAGTCGGGTTTGACCGCTTATGCTTTTCTATCTCATCCTGAATAGGAGACAACCTCGTCTCAGTGCAGAATGTTTTGGGAGTGATCATGACAGCAGCTGAATTTTTTGGTGCCTCGGCATTTTGACTGAGACTCCAAAAAATCATCCAGACGTTTTGCCAGAATAGTTGTAATGAGGTAGTCAATGTAAAAAAAGTGTGGACTTTTTACAGTTTCATAGAAGTGTTTCTCAGAGCAGTTAAATGTACCTCTGTGGATTCTGGAATTAATCTTCAATGTTGTCTTTGTAGAAGGAAACCGGGATGCCGTCTGGTCTCGGTATGTCTGACCTGAAGAGAATTTACTGCTGACATAATGTCAACCTCACTGACTGCATGTGAGCTTTCTTCATCCAATAACAAATTCATCTCATTTGTCAGAAGATGCATTTTAGATTCAGCTGTTGGAAGATTACTTGTATCTGGTGATCTTTTTGAAAAGGCATTGTGGGGATGTTGTTGATCTCTATAGACACAGGCTGATAGTCAGGCCTCTCTGATTTTCTAATGTCACAACTTCTGACACACCACATACATTCTTCTGGAACAAAGAAGTAATCCAGTCTGGATACAGGAGAGTCTTTTATGTAGTATGTATAATCCTGATTTATGGGGTTCTTTCTTCTCCAGACATCAACCAGCTGAAGAGATTTCATGAACTTGTCCACAGATAAGAGCAGTTTACAGTGATTTCCATTCTTTTTGTTATTGCTTGTATTACATTTTTTTTTGTCAATAAATGGATTGAGAACTGTTGAAATCTCCACCGATCACCAACAGCCCTGTGGTCACTGACTGTAGGTATCTTGAAAGATTATCAAGGGTTTTTGTGTCTGTTTCATGGTTATAAACACTGACCAGAGTGTACAGCTGGCCATCCAGTTTACTTTTCAAGACAACACAAGTCCCACAAGTATCTTTTTCATCACTTACGTGTTCATAATCTGGTCTCTTCCTCACTAGTATGGCTGTTCCCTTGCTGGAGGAGGTGTACTTTGTGTAGAAAATATGCCATTCATCTTTATAGTCTTCTATATGTTCGTCTTATGTTTCGATGTGTGCCTCCTGTAAGAAAGCAATGTCTGCATTTTGTAGTTCTTGAAATTTTTGCTCTCTGTTTTAAGTCCATTAACATTCCAGGTGATGAAGTTTATGTTCTGTGTAGCCATCTATTACAGACCAAAGATCCTTAACTTAGTAAGTTCTGTCAAAACACAGAGTGATGGAGGGTAGGAACTTTTTGTTTTGCATTCATTCAATTGCGAGTTAATTATTGAGACTTTCATGGTATCCTGAAAGTAATAAAGGCATTTTACAATTGACAGATATTTTTATCTAAAAAGTGATAAATTGCATTGAAGGTTTACATTTGATCAGTTTGTGCCTTCATTTAGTGTAGTGTGTTTCCAATAGAGAAAGAAAAAAAAAAATTAAAGATAGTGTTTAACTGATTCCTATCCAAAATAGGAAAAAAACATTGAGACATTGATTACAGACAGAAAGATGTCAAATTTGCCATCAGTTGTTGTATTATAAAACAGTCATACAGTAGTATTAGGTTAACTAAGTTTCTATAATTTAATGTAAAGTAATATAACACAAAGTGCTGTCTTATAAATGTTTTGTTCATAGTCATGGTTCCTGTCGTGTCATGTGTTTCCCTTGCCCTAATGTGATCCTGCTATTGGTTGTTTGGTTTATGTGTCTTGTTCTCGTTGGTTCCTTTGTATGTGTCAGGATTTCTTTGGTTGGTTTATGTCATGTGACCCCCTATTGTTTGATATACTGTAAGTAGCCCTCATGTTGCCTTTGCTCCTTGGGTCTAGCTTGGTTCATGTAACCGCTGTAGGTTAGTTTGTTCCAGTCAACTGTTACAACATTACATAAAAATTTGCAATAGGAAAAACTGTATGATGTTGTTAAACTTTGGAAACACATCATCACAGTGAAAAGGGTCCACGTTCTCTGACATTTTCACTCGTCCACAAATCACACACTTATAACTTTTTTTTTAATAATAATAATATAATATAAATTATAAGCTGTAAAGTGTCAGAGTAAGATTTCTGACCTTAAATCTGATTCCTCTTTGGGTGTGGACTTCTTGATGTGTTAAGCAAATGGAAAGAGAATATGTCACCTTTGAGTGTGTTTTTTTTTGTTTTGTTTTTTTTATTTCGCCCCAATATGAGGAGCTTGTGGAGGTGGTCACTTGTGCCGTGGCCAAGTTAAGTCTCAACTGGCTGGCCGTGTGTCATGTCGAGCCGCAGAGAGGCAAGTTGGATGAGCGCTTTCTGAGGTGTCGAGGTCGTGGGGAAAGCCCGCCCGCCTCTTAGTCGCCTCCACGGATTACTATGGTAATGTGAGCCGTGAGTACGGCTACAGAGCGATGCTGCGTGTGGAACAGACGCTCGCAAGCTATCTGTCCCCCAACGCAGCATTGTCTCTGAAGGCTCCGACCCTGCCCACCAAGCCGCTGCGCACATCATCAACGCTGGAGGGCAAGGAGTACGTGGCAGCAAGTCAGGCTGGCTCGTGTCTGCACACCATGGCGGTGTTGCAGGCATACCTGGCTGACCTGCTCAAGAAGTTAGATGAGGCAAAGTTCTTCAGGCAAAGAGGTCTTTGGCCAAGAAGCCCTGAGGCTGGTGGCCCAGGGCTTATGAGGGTAGACCCTGCTGGGGGAGAGCGGCGATCACCGCAGCACATGGTGCCCGTCTCTCCCTCGCACCCTCAGGAGATCGGTCTGCTAACCCTGCCACGTACGGTGTTCCAGGGCACAGCTGAGATGCTCGCCACCCCTTCAGGGGTCTCTGAAGCGGCCTTTCCCTGCCGGTGTGCCGTTCCAGGGCGCCGAACTAGCCGCATTACACCAGAGGCCAGTCTCGAGAGACTGGTTCCCTTAGTAAACTATTTTGCAGCATGGAAACTACTGCCAAATGCGTCTCAGTGGGTCCTGCACACTGTAGAGAGAGGCTACAGAATCCAGTTCGGTTCTCTTCCGGCTCGATTCAACGGGGTGAGTTTCACTCTGGTGTGCCCCGAGCAGGCTCTGGTAATGGAACGAGAAGTAGATACTCTCTTAGGGAAGGGGGCCATCGAGGTGGTTCCTCCTCATGAAAGAGAGTCCGGGTTCTACAGCCGGTACTTCATAGTTCCAAAGAAGGATGGAGGTTTGCGTCCCATTTTAGATCTCCGTTCAGACTGAAGTTCAAGATGCTTCCACTCAAACAGGTCGTGTCTCAAATCAGGTCCGAGGACTGATTTGTCACAATCGATCTAAAAGACACATACTTCCATATCTCCTGAGGAAGTTCCTGAGGTTTGCTTTCGGGGGCAAAGCTTACCAGTATCGGGTTCTTCCCTTCGGCCTAGCACTCTCACCCCACACTTTTACGAAGTGAGTGGATGCCGCATTAGCTCCGTTGCAGCTACGAGGCATCTGCATACTCGATTACATCGATTGGTTGATTCTCGCTTATTCAGAGCGGATGGCGGCTCAACATCGAGATGTTGTTCTCGCTCACATGAAAGTGTTGGGGTTAAGACTGAACGCCAAGAAGAGTGTGCTTTCTCCATTACAGAGAACCACTTATCTTGGTGTGGTGTGGGATTCGACCACGATGCAGGCACGTATGTCCCCTGCTCGGATCGAGTCGATCCTCACGGAAGTCAGGAGAGTGAAGGAGGGCCAGTCACTCACTGTCAAGCAGTTTCAAAGACTGCTGGGTCTGATGGCAGCTGCGTCCAACGTGATACCTCTTGGCCTGCTGTACATGAGACCCCTACAGTGGTGGCTCGAGACCAAGGGGTTCTCCCCGAGGGGAAACCCGCTTCGCATGATCAAGGCCACGCGGCGGTGCCTACGTGCCTTAGACATGTGGAGACAACCTTGGTTCTTGTCTCAGGGCCTGGTGCTGGGAGCTCCATGTCGCAGCGTAACGCTAGCGATGGACCGGTTGGGGAGTGGTCATGAGTAGCCACCCTGCCCACAGTCTGTGGAGGGGTCATCATCTCACTTGGCACATCAACCGGCTGGAGATGCTGGCCGTGTTTCAGGCTCTGAAACACTTTCTCCCAGACCTAAGAGATCACCATGTTTTGGTGCGCACCGACAACACAGCGGTGGTCCCTTATATCAACCACCAAGGAGGTCTGCGGTCGCGCCCCCTGTACAGGCTGGTGCACCAGATCCTTGTGTGGTCCCAGGGAAAACTCCAAACAGGGCCGAGGTGGTGAAGCAGATCTGGAGAGTGTTTGGCCAGGCACAGGTGGACCTCTTCGCTACTCAGGAGACAGCACAATGTCCCCTCTGGTACTCTCTAGTTCATCCAGCTTCACTGGGGCTGGATGCCATGGTACAGGCATGGCCGAGGCTTCATCTGTACGCCTTTCCCCTGATTGCTCTGCTTCCCGGAGTACTGGCGAGAGTGCGCCGGGACGGGGTCCGACTGCCACTAGTAGCCTCGTTCTGGCCAGGCCGAGTATGGTTCTCGGACCTGATTTCTCACCTCGACGGCTCTCCATGGGAGATTCCCGTCAGGAGGGATCTCCTCAGGCAGAAGGCACCCTTGTGCACCCCCACCCGGAGTTATGGAAGCTGTGGGTGTGGCCACCGAGGGGGCACAGCTCATAGCTTCCGGTCTCTCAACCGAGGTTGTTGAGACCATCCTCCAATCCAGAGGTCCCTCAACGAGGAAACTGTACGCCTTGAAATGGAAACTTTTCACTTCATGGTGATGAAGATCGGAGATCGCCAGCTCGACCCCAGTTAACTGCCTGGTTGGTACAGTACTGGAGTTCTTGCAGGCTCGACTCTCCACAGGGTTAACCCACTCCACCTTGAAGGTTTATGTTTCCCCCTTGGGACCTGGCTGTGGTGTTGGATGCTCTCTGTAGGCCTCCCTTCGAGCCTATGGAGGAGGTCTCTGATCGCAATCTCATCCTGAAGACTGTTTCTTCTGGCGATCTCTTCTCTTAAGAGAGTTGGGGATCTGCAGGCCCTGTCAGTGGCCCCTACTCACTTGGACTTTGCGCCGGCATGGCCAAAGCCTTTTTTGTACCCTCATGCAGGGTACGTCCCCAAAGTTCCTTCTGTTACACCACAGCCTGTCGTACTGCAGGCCTTCAGTCCACCTCTCTTTCGGGAGCCTGACCAGCAAAGGCTTAACTGTATGTGTCCAGTGCAAGCACTGGATGCATACGTCCACAGAACTGCCCTGTGGAGAAGGGCAGACCAACTGCTGATTTGCTATGGTCCCCCTAAGAGGGGTCTGCCTGCTACAAAGCAGACTCTCAGTCGGTGGATCGTGGATGCCATCAACACTGCCTACGAGTCCTCTGACCTCTCTTCGCCGATGGGAGTCAAGGCTCATTCCACTAGGAGTGTGGCGGCCTCCAAGGCCTTCTTTGCAGGTGTCCCAATACATGACATCTGCAACGCTGCGGGATGGTCTAAGTCCCTGTCTTTTGTCAGGTTCTATGGCCTGGACATGCGGGCCACTCCAGGCTCTTCCATCCTCTCGCCCTAGATGTTCTCCGCAGGGATACACACTGGGCAGGGACTGGTAAGTCTGGCAGCGTGGATATCTCGTTCCTGAAGAGGAACGTCTTAGGTTACATATGTAACTCCAGCTCCTCGAGGGAACGAGATGCTGCGTCTCAATGCCGCACTTCCGGCATCCCTGCCAGCGCTTGCTTAATTCCAGAGGCTGACGCCGGTTTCACCACACGTGCTTTTGTGCCAGCTGGTCATTACGTCACCTCGCCCATGACGTCTCGCCCATCCATTGGACAGATTTCACTTGAATTCAGAGCCGGTTCTCGGACGCAGAGTCTCGTTCCCTCGAGGAACTGGGGTTACATACGTAACCTAAGACGTTTCTTCACCTTGAAAACATTTGTTACATACAAATTTCTTGTTTTTGTAATTTTTTTGTTGACATTGACTGCTTAACAAAAATGTCAGTTTCATCTGTGTTTTTAAATACAGATTTCAGCATTAGGCAAAAATTGCTAGGAAAAGTCAACACTGTAGTACTCACATAAACAAACAAACAAATAAATAAATAAATATTTTGATTTATACTCCATATATGCTTCCAAAATTGATTGTTGTTTGTTTCATTTATTTATAGAGCAAAATTTAAAACAACACAGGGTTGACCAATGTGCTGTACAATAGCAACTCATAAAAAGGAGACCAACATCACAGGAAGAAAAAGAGTAATAAATAAGCAAGTAGAACAAACATCATAGAAAAGAAGGAGAGCCACTTTGTTAAATCAATGAGTTGAACCAAAGGCTTTTTTTTTTTTTTTTTTTTTTTTAAAGAACCCAGTGTAGGTAAACCTAAGGTATAAAGGCAAGCTATTTCAACACTTTGGGGCCACCACTGAAAATGCCCGGTTACCACTCAGTTTTAATCTTGTCCTAGGGACGTCTAAAATCATCTGATTTGATGATCTTAGATTCCTTTGAGATTTGTGTACATGTAAAAGATCAGTTAAATAAGAGGGTACCAGATTGTGCAAGACTTCATATACTAAGATAAGTAATTTTAAAATCGACCCTGTAGTGAACTGGAAGCCAATGTAAAGTGGCTAAAATAGGTGTTATATGCTGGTGATTACGAACACCCATCAATAATCTATTGATTTTAACCAAGAATAATATTCAGTCAATTTAGGAAAACTCTGAAGTGTTATATACTGTTTAGTAGAAACTTGTCAGTCAAGGACATGAATAAAGAGGACTGTAAACCATTACACACAATTAGCCAAAACAGTTCATCATAAGTACTTACTGTGCACTGAAGTCACACGCTTCCACACTCTCACAGTATCTGTATGAATGCTGCTGAGGACCTTTTATAACAGTCATGAACTGCATGGAGGAGGAGTTACAGAAGTGCTTCTCAATTTTAATCCTGCAGATGCTGGATTCAGTAAATTGGACACAAAACACATTTTATTTCACATAAAACATATTAGTATGGTTTGAAAAAAAAAAAAAATTAAAGAGAAAGGATTTTTGTCTTCATGTTGTCTGTCATGGTGTTGATATTTACCTTCAAGAAGAACCTTAATTTGAAATGGAACAAAGCTACATTTGCATGCAGTCTAATCTGGTAAAAATCATACTGATGCTTAATCAGAAAATAAAAATATCTCTAACTTGCAAAGTCAAGAAAATATCATATTGAATTCACAATTCTTGAACATTTTGTCACAACTTTAATCACATTCAATTCACTTAACAATAAGTGCAAGGTGAGTGCAGGCAAGCAGAAAGGTGGGGAGGGAAAAACAGACCACAGAATCACAGAACCATCATGGACAACAATTCAGAGTTTGCGTAATGTTTGCATTCTCTTCTGTGTTTGTCTTTCGAGACCCTGTGCTAAAGAATCCTGGACTAATTTGCATATCTGGCAGGGTTGCTTTCTTTGCTAATTACTTGTTTGTTTGTTTGTTTGTTTTTTTATTTATATAGCTTTCTCTTTCGTTCTGTTCATTAAATAAGACTGGTGCATGTCCACATACACATACAACTGAATTTAGTCTACATGTAATGCATGAAACACAAAACAATTGTAAAAGAGATGTTTGTAATTTGTATTCCACTTAACAGAATAGCAAAAATAAATAAATTTCTCAAACTCATCCATCTGAACAGATAGTTCTGCCCATCCAATAGATCAATGATAAAGCATGACAGTCAGATTTGTGTACTGATATTATTAAAAAAAATTTGCACAGCGTTTTTATAGCTGGCCATAGGGATCTGTGCCGAGGGCTTGTCTAGTTGTTGAGGTCTTCACTGAGGATCTGTGCCGAGGGCTTGTCTAATTGTGTTCTTTTGCAAATTAAATATTAGTCTATATAGGAATATTTTTTCTGCTTTCACCAACTTTTCATTCATTCATGGTGAGGTCATGATGGAGGGCCATTTGATATAACTGCCATGAGGCTTCTTGAGGTGCCACTTTTTGAATAAGTTACAAGTGCAGGATTTGATGTTTGTTCACTTTTGAGAATGAGATGAAGATTGCTGAATAAAGAGTTAAATTGGGTCTGTTCTGTGTAATCTTATGGATTCTGAAAATTAGGACTTTACTGAAGATTTGTGATTTTATTTTGTGGTTTTAGTGTATTTTATGGTTCTATTGCCTAAAAAACATGTTTTGTGTCACATGGCAAACAACATTACATAAGCGATGTTTCATTTTAACATTTCAATTTCTTCCCACCAACAATTTGTCACTCACATAAAACAATCACAGAAATGAGCAAACTTTATACACATTATATGTCCTACTTTTTTTTCTTGTTTGAGATATATTTCAAAATAGGAAAATAAAGAAAGGAAAATAACTTATTTTTCTTTCTGACTTAATGAATGACTTAATGCTTAAAGCTTTTCTAACTCTGTAAATTCATTAAGAAATGTATCATGAATTTTCATGGTATCATGGTTCTTGAAAATGAGCTACATTTTTAAATGTTATTTCCATGTCTTGCTATAAAACAGTTACAATAAAAACAACAAATCAGTATACAGTTTGTGTAGCATGCAAATAAAGTAAAACCCAAAGTTCAGAATTCAAAGTCTAAGTCACCTTTATTTATATAGAGCTTTTAACAATTCAGATTGTCAAAGCAGCTTTACAGTATTAAATAGAAAAATAGTGTGTCAATAATGCAAAAGGACAATAGTAAACATTCAGTTTTCTGTTAAAAGCAGTTCATCATTGAATTCAGTGATGTCATCATCCAGCTCAGTTCAGTTTAAAATAGTATCTGTGCAATCAAGTCGACGATATCACTGGAAATTCAGTGTCCCCAAGTAAGCAAGCCAGAAGCGACAGTGGCAAGGAACCAAAACTCCATTGGTGACAGAATGGAGAAAACAAAACCTTGGGAGAAACCTGGCTCAGTCAGGGGCCCAGTTCTCCTCTGGCCAGATGAAACAAGCAGTTTGTTCCATGCTGCAGGAAAGTTAGATTGTGCAGAGAACTCATCTGGTTCCATGTGGTCTTGTCCTCATGGTCGTCTAGGAGACAAGGTCTTTACTGGGGATCTGTCTATGGGGCTCATCTAGTTGTCCAGATTTCCGCTGACATTAAGGGCTGCAGAGGTCATCTCTAGGTCCTGATGATGACCATCTGGACTGGAGACTGACTGGATTCGGGTGACTGCAGTGACCATCAGATCTGGACACAGACTGGATTTGGTGGCTATAGTGGCCTCAGAATAAGAAAGAAACAAAACTAATATTCTACTTGGTCTCATGGCATAAATGTACCTGGGGCACTTTTTAGCGAGATGCGAAATACGTACCTAGGTCCAATAATTAACACCTTTTTTTTTTTTTTCTCAGAATTTAGCAGTAAGAAATTACTCGTCATCCAGGTGTGTGTGTGTATATATATATATATATATATATATATATATATATACTGTATATATATCGTCTATGCATTCCGTTAGTTTTTCAAATTGGTCTGTTTCGCCGGGCACGAGCGCCGTTGACGCACCCAGACTCGACACTTTCATTTTGCGCGTAAAATGAATGACATCGCGTCGGGAGCTGACTAGCAAAATAGCTGCAAAAGTAAAAGCAGGGAAGTTTGTATACAAAGTTAAAAAGCACTAGAACATCTTTTTAATGTTTTAAATAAAGGATATCAGATATGTGTCTTCTAAATTCTGCTGATAGGATTAGCCTAACATAACACTTATAATTTCAGTTTCAACTAGAAACTAACTTTTTTTCTACTTGGTGTCCTTCTCTTCCACTTGATTTGTGTATATATATCATATTTAAGGTAACAATGCAATACATAGCTAATATCATATTATTGATATTAATAATATGACAATATCTGTAGTCAATATTGATTTAAATGGGAGAAGGAAATCCTGCCCAATACCCAGCTAGGAAAAATGATAAAATCAGTTATGGTTATCTACTGAAGTGGGGAGACAACAAAAAAACAATAATATTTAGCAAGGATGTGTTAAATAGATAAAAAGTGATGGTAAAGACTAATATTGTTATAAAATATTTATATATTTTTATTTTTAAACAACTTTTTAATCATCAAAAAATCAATCACAGGTTATAAAATCAACATTAAGCACTGTTTCTAACATTGTTAATAAATCAGCATTAAATTATTTCTGCAGCATCATGTGACACTGAAAAGTGTAGTAATGGCTGATGAAAATTCAACTTCACAGAAATATATTTTATAGTATGGTAAAATAGAAGACCATTATTTTGAATTGTAATAATAACTCACAATTTTATTGTTTTTTTTCAGTATTTTTTAATCAAATAAATCCAGGCTTGATGAGCATAAGAGACTTGTTTCCAAAAACATTAAAAAATAGTAATGTGTCCAAACATTTGTACTGTATATAAGTGAAAATATATAAAATTTAAAATTACATTTTGTATAAATAAAAAGGTTAGGAATCATATTTATTTCAAGTGCTTTTTACTGGGAGTGGGGGCCTAGGGCCTCCTAATGTGTAGAACCAGCCCTGTTATAAATGTTTACTAATCATTCAGTTCCTTTCTGGGCGTTGTGGCAGGTTCACACATACTCTGTTTGCAGTGCAAATGCGGTGCGTCTTTTTTTTCCTTGCCCAAGGTTGCACGCGACTGCGGTCCGGTAGTGGGTTTCAGGAGTGGTGCGTCTGCAACAGTACAGCGATTGTTTCCACACCGAGTCTATTTTTCCTGTGCTGCACACGCTGAATTAAAATGACAGCACATTGTTCGCTGTAAAAATGAACATGGATTTATACGAAAATGTAACTGAATTGAACGCCTTTATTGTCATTGTATTTTTCTGCATACAACGAAATTAAGAGCATTGCTCCTGACTGGTGTTAGAGAAAGAAAGAGAGGAGAGAGAGAGAGAGAAAAACATATAGCCACTTAAAACAAGGAAAAGTGCACTTTTAGATAGACTAAACAAGGCAAAAATAGATGGTACTCGGAGGTAGAAAAAAAACATCTTAATGAACCGCAGGATTGCTTGTGATAAAGATTTAAATGCAAAAGAAAAGGCAGGAGAGCTGACTGTTTCTGTCAGTGGTACGATTTTAATTTAGAATGTTTTATTACTACCTTTTTAATGTAAGAAAAGTAGACTCTAGGTTATGTTTAGCAAGTGCCAAAGTAAAACACATTGAACAATATTTTGCTTATATTTATTGCATTTAAACATAAATAAGAAAAGATTGTATTACTCTACTGTATAAAAAGAGAATCCCAATGCTAAAAAAGCATTTTCAGTAAATAATGGATAAATATTGTGTTTGTGGTAAACAGCCGCGGTTCAGCGGACTGCAGACGCATACTGTGTGAAAGCTCAATGAGTCTGTGCTACTTCAACACCACATACCAACCTCAAATAGACTGCATACGCAGTGCAAATTGAGTATGTGTCAGTTGTACCTTGAGACTGTACCTCTTCATGCTGCTCGTCAAGATGTCTGTGTTCTTCTTTCACAGATTTACCACCCCAAAGAACTACAAAAGGCCTCTTCCACACATTAAGTGTAAGTGAGGTTCTGATGTACATTTACCCTAATCTTACACATTTATCTCTAATTTCTATCTGTGTCAATGCACTTCATATTGTTTATACAGGATGTGGTATATATGCCAGCTTACAGGATGTCACACCACACAAACTGTGACGTTCACAGCCCCCAGAGTTTCTCCTAGCTACTTCACTGATTCTTTAATTTTTATTTCTAAACTTATGATTTAGATCCTTATTTAGTTGTTGCGATGAGAATGTTTTATTTCTCTTAACACATTGTAGACATAAATGCAAGCATTTTAATTAGGAAAACAAGTATTTCCCTATTGTTTGTGCCTTCCGTTTTAAAGCTCAGTGTATTCCCTTATAGATGTTAATCAAGTTAGACAGCTTATTGAAATTAATGTAGATGAAAATGAGATATGTGGGATAAAGTTATAGTCTTTACAATGGCAAACACTTTATTAAGGTTCACGATCATGTCATTTTCACAACTTTAATGTTTTATGGAGTTGTTGTCTGTTGAAAGTTTTTGGAAAGATATTTCATCAACTGAACAATTACTAAGTTGTTAAACAACAATACAGTCCTCTGAACCAACAATACTTCTGTCTTCACAGCCTCATTTTTATTCATGTCAAAAAATAATATGGTTGAAAACAAATGTAAAACCATTACCGGCCACTTATACCATAGTTTGATCAATGTGACTATGGTCTCTAAAACTGATTGACTGCAGAGTGTGTGACAAAGAGGAATACTTGGGCTCAGCTTTTATATCCCAATCAAACCAGGATGTTTCTGTCTCACCCAATCATAATGCATACTCAACATATGTCTCCTTTTAGGGTTGATATGCTTTTTCCATCACATGACTTTTGCAGCCTCTCAGCCGGTGCTTTAATATTCAACATGAAAACAGAATGTTCTTCAGCTCAAGCATCCTTTTCTTTACTTTATTTGGTCTGACATACATTTAATGCTCCAGGATGAGAACTATAGCGTTAATAAAATAAATACAGAAACCAAAAATTTCTGTTACATCACCTTTTAAACAAATGAGAATGTCAACATAAATTCCTGAATGGACAAAACAGAGACTTTTAAAGTCTAACAATCCTATAATTCTTCAAATGTTTTTTTTTTTTTTAAATGTTTGTGTGTGTGTGCGTGTGTTGTGTAATTACACCAAACGTTACCATATACTGGCACCAAACGGAATTGCAAAAACACAATTGTAAAAATGTATTTGGACCACAACAGCACGTTTGCGTAAATAATTATAATGTTCTTATAATAAGCCCAATCAAGACTTGTCTGTGGAACAGTGCATTTTATTCTTGTTTTGGATTGCACTCGGCTAACTTTCACTTACACTGTTAGACATTTCTGTAATTTCTGCAGTTATTTACTGTATATCACCCAGTATAATACTGCAAATTCCCTTTACAGTAAATAACTGTAATACCCTTTGCATCATGTGAATTTTCTGTGACGTCAGACCCCACATACAGAGACTTACTGTATTTTTAAAATTTGCTGTATACTACTGTATTTGCTTTAACGGCCGCTTTGGCGCCATTTTATTGAGGTTGTTTTATTTTTCTAATTTCTTACATTTGGATTGACGCGATTTGCCCTGCACCATGTCTACAACGCCGCAACAGCTTGGGACTGACTACACTGGATGTGTTACATCGCCTGTAATGATTGGAAAAATCCGTTTGTACTTCGTGTCAGAAACAGCGCGAGCGCTTGGAGTGCATCTGTACGTCAGAAATATACCAGGGCATTACTTTACTGTCCGCATTCATTGTAGATAATATATAATATTACTATATAATGGGTTCTATATTGTTTTTTATCGAGTCGCGCCGCGCCGCGCCACTCGCGTCCGAGGAAGACATGGATCCTGAAACTGCGGGCTGTTGTTTCTAACGACTTTTGTCAGCTTATTGACTTAAGTTACTGAATTAAAATTATTTTTAACGAGCAATTCTTATCTTATATTAACATTAGGTTAACGAATGTGACATTTTGTTCAGTGTTAGTAGTTAATGTTGGCCAACTATGGTTTTGAAAGGTTTGTGTATTCTATATAGAGTTTGCCTTTTAAAAGTGTGCCATTTCTACTTCTTGTTTTTCAGAGAAGACATTTCTAACAAAGTGGATGGTGAGCAAAGATGATGGCCACGTTTTGGAGCAGCACCTGGGTTTTGCAGATGTTTGTCTTTTTTCCTCATTATGTTTCTGTTGCCTAAAGATTCTTTGTGAGGATAAATCCAGAGGACACAACATAATGCCCTGCAAAACGTCCTAAGACAGGAGAAATGGTGAAGATGCACTGTTCCAGCATTGGAAGACTGTATTTTTAAGTGTTATACATGCAATGTTTTAAATAAAGAATTTGATATTTTGTAATTATTGTGTCTGTTTTAACTGAATGCCAGTAGTACCTATGTAGAGAAATAATAAAATGAATTCTATATAAAAATAATAAAATCTAATTAAATCTATATTAAAATGAATGAATTACAGTAGTATACTGATGAATTGGATTTCTTTACAGTAATTTACTGTAAAACAGTACAGTTTGCTGTAAATCAAATGCAGTTTGCTACTGTAAATCTTAATTACAGTAACTTACTGGCAACAGTGTTGCCAGTAAGTTACTGTAAAAACCCTTTGAAATGTCTAACAGTGTACGTACACTGAGAAGACCTAACTGGGACAGGCAGAGGAGTCTGGGAAACAAATGCAAAAATAGTAACATCCACTTTACTCAGGACAGATTGATCACACAGAGTCTTAAATGTGTTTTCATGTAGAATGTTGACACTTTCACCTGTGTTGATCATTCCTCTGATTTTTCTGCCTTTGATTTTAATTTCAGCGTGCATGGTTTTTTGCTAACATTTGAAATTCTGTAGAGGGATTCCACAAATTGGGATTGACACAAATTGTCTAAATGTTTTTTTGTTTTTTTTTTACCCTTAAAAAATCGTAATAATCTTTGCATCGCCTTGACCATATGGAATTAGTTCAGGTGTAATGAGCTATATTTGATAGTTTTCCCAATAATGATGTTTGGCATGTCTAGTATTGTGAACTACTTAAGCCACACGTCCTGCTGCCCAATAGACAATGACAATGAGTAGTTGAATAGTAGGACATAAAAAATGTCCCAAGTTTGGCCTAACTTTAGCTGTTGGACAGATGGCCTAACACATGGTCGACTCAGTGACTGTGAGGTGCTCAGGTCCTGTGGCTACAAAACAAGCCCAAAATCATCAGCCCTCCATCAGCATGTGTGACTTTTGGTATGAGGTGTTTGTGCTGATATGCTCTTAAGGTTTTCACCAAATGCTCTGCATTATGGCCAGACATCTCCAATTTGGTCTTGTCTGTTCAAAGGAACATTGTTCTTGAAGTCTTATGGTTTGTTCAGAAGCCACTTTGCAAACCTGAACTGTGCTGCCATGCTTTTTTTCAAACATGCCATACTTGTCCTACATTTTTCTAATTATACTGTCATGAACTTTATCATTTAACAGCCTGCAGAGTCTGCAGTGTATGTCTTGGGTTGTCTGCCATTTCTCTGAGCGTTACGTCTTAGGGTGAATTTCCTGGGACTTCGACTCCTGGGAGGATTGGGGTCTGTCTTGAATGTCTTCCACTTGTGAATAATCTGTGGAATGATGGACTTCAAATTGTTTAGAAATTTCCATGTTACTCTTCCCAGATTGATGGCAGCAACATTTGCTTCTCTAAGATCATTGCTGATGTCTTTCCTTGGCACTTGGCATTGTGTTAACACACACCTGAAGGCTTCAGACCAGCAAACTGGCCTCAAACATCAAACTGGCGCAACATCTGCTTTCATAGAGGTGCTCACTCTTGCTGATGATTGGTTAATCAAAGGATTTTGATTAGCAGTGCCTGACTGCTACTTACCCTCTTAATTCTTATGCTAACAGTAAGGGTGTTCCTAATTTGTCACACATGGCTTTTCCATTTTGGCTTTATTTTTGTTAAATAGATAATGACATGGTCCAATATGTCATGTGTTGTTTTTTTTAGCAAAATTAGGTTTTATTTAGCAAAATTTAAGACCTGCCAAGGACCAGACCTTTTTTTTTTATATCCTGATACAGAAAACCACAGGAATTCAATAGGGTGTCCTTACTTTTCCACATGACATATAGCACAATTATAGGCTTCTGGGAGTATAAAAATGCCATTTAATTATTTGTTTCCTAATAAAGTTGTAAGTCATTGTTTTAAAGGTTTAAGTAATAAACCATTTGGACCAATTTAATTTGCTTTTGTTAGAAAATGCATCATACAAATGCCTCATTCATTCATTCAAAACAGGAAAAACTGTAAAAACTTCCTACTTTTTTGGCTCACAGTTACATTTACATTTACATTTAGTCATTTTGCAGATGCGGGTGCTGAGCCTGTGGTTGTTCTATATGCAAGCATCAGTGTCTTGAACTTGATGCGAGTTGCGATTGGTAGCCAGTGCAGGGAGATAAAGAGAGGTGTAACATGGGCTCTTTTGGGCTCGTTGAAGACCAGTCGTGCCGCTGCATTCTGAATCATTTCTAGAGGTTTGACGGTGTTTGATGGAAGTCCAACCAGAAGAACACTGCAGTAGTCTAGCCTAGAACTGACAAGGGCCTGGACAATAAGTTGTGTAGCATGCTCTGTCAGAAAGGGCCTGATCTTTCTGATGTTGTGTAGTGCAAACCTGCAAGATCGAGCAGTCTTTGCAATGTGCTCTTTGAAGGTCAGCTGGTCATCAAAGATTACACCAAGATTACTGACCGAAGTTGATGGGGTAATTGTTGATGAACTTAACTGGATTGTGAAGTCGTGCTCTAGAGTCGGAGTGGCAGGGAAGACAAGAAGCTCAGTCTTTGCCAGGTTAAGCTGTAGGTGATGTTCTTTCATCCATGCCGAGATGTCCACCAGGCAGCCTGAGATCCGTGCAGCTACCGTTGGATCATCTGGTTGAAAAGAGAGATAGAGTTGTGTGTCATCAGCATAGCAATGGTAGGAGAATCCATGTGCCTGTATGATGGGACCCAGTGATGTAGTGTATGTGGAGAAGAGGAGGGGTCCAAGAACCGATCCCTGAGGAACCCCAGTGACCAGTCGATGTGCTTTGGATACCTCCCCTCCCCAGGCCGCCCTGAAAGACCTACCAGTGGGATAGGATTCAAACCAGCGAAGTGGAATCCCAGTGATGCCCAGTGATGAGCGGGTGGACAGGAGTATCTGATGATTGACAGTGTCAAAAGTGGCAGATAGATCCAGCAGAATGAGGACTGATGATTTGAAATTAGCTTTTGCAATTCGCAGGGCTTCAGTGACTGAGAGTAGCGCAGTCTCAGTTGAATGGCCACTCCTGAAACCTGACTGTTTAGCGTCCAGTTTGTCGTTCTGTGAAAGAAACAGTGAGACCTGGTTGAAGACAACTCATTCAAGTGTTTTCGCTATGAATGGAAGGAGAGAGACAGGCCTGTAGTTTTCTATAAGAGAAGTGTTTAATGTAGGTTTTTTGAGCAGTGGGGTTACCCGAGCCTGCTTGAACGCAGTGGGGAAGATGCCTGTGAGGATGGATGTATTGATGATGTGTGTGAGTGCCGGTAAGAGTATGGGAGAGATTGCTTGGAGAAGGTGTGAGGGGATAGGGTCAAGAGGACATGTTGTAGGATGGTTGGAGAGGAGAAGTTTGGATACTTCAGCCTCAGTGAGGGGACAGAAGGAGAACATGGGAGTTTTAGCAGTGGATGCGGTTGGTTAGGGGTCCTGTGTGTGTGGAGGTGAGAACTGACCACTGATCGATCTAGTTTTGTCTGTGAAAAAAGTGGCAAAGTCATCAGCTGTAATAGAAGTGGTGGGAGGTGGTGGAGGGGGACAGAGGAGAGAATTAAATGTTCTGAAGAGATTACGCATGTCTGGAGCGCTGTTGATCTTGTTGTGGAAATGTGAGGATTTGGCAGTGTGGACTTCAGCAGAGAAAGATGAGAGCAAAGACTGATACCTACTCAGGTCCGACGAATTGTTTGATTTGCATCATTTTCTCTCTGCCTCTCTGAGTTTAGTCCGATGTTCACGAAGAACATCGGATAACCAGGGGTTAGAAGGGGCAGCCCGTGCTGGCCTAGAGGAGAGAGGACAAATGTCGTCTAGACAAGAGGTTAAGGTAGAGCATAAAGTGTCAGTAGCTGCATTCACATCCAGAGATGAGAAATGGGTAGGATGTGGGAAGAGAGGAGGAAAGTTACAGCGTTACACTATTGTAATTATTCACAGTGTAGATTATCATTATTCTACGGGCATGATTTGCAGCGCTGTCAGGGAATTCAGCCTCTGTATGAACAAAATTATGAAACTCAATATTCAGCCACTGTTTATCATTCAAAAGTGTTCTGTTTCTAAATATGCAATAGGAAGGAAGGACTACAGTTTATTTTCAAGAAAGATGTTTAATATGCACCCTTTAGAGGTAAATAGAGTAAAAAGGTGACAGAGGAAAAGTGAGAAAAGTGTACATTTTGAGAACCAATGTATGATTTAGATTTTTTTTACTAATAGAATGACCAGCAGGTGTCAGTAGAACACTTGCTTAGATCTACTAAACATTGAAACAAAAACTTTCACTATGTCAACCCTTGTCAACCCAATCTGTGTGTCAAAAACAGTTATGAAAATATTAGCCTATATGACTCACAGAAGCAAAAACTGGGAAAAGTTCCATTGGCCAAACAAGAAAAAGCGATGTCAAAATAGTAAAAATGTTAAATAAATAAATTAATTAATTTTGAGGCCTTACCAAAAGAGTGAATGCCTATTAACAAAGAAGGCAAGATTTAATGAGTATATGCTATGGATTATGTAAAATGGATTTATGAAAGGAAATGAGGGTGAAATTAAAATTTCAATAAAAATACATATTTTGACAAAAAAATTATGCTGTTTGAATTCACACAACCAAAATGATCAAAAAGAGGAGAAATTATATTAAATTCTGGTTCATTTTAAAGAAAACATCATATCTTTGGGAAATTGAAAAAGACAGCCCATGTAGAATCAAAGCTATTTACACATTTAAAAAATATTTTGTTTGAATATTGAGGAAATCAGACAAACATGCTAAGGTGACTACTGTTATACACCCGAAAACATGCCCAGTCATGCATATTACAATATTACATCAAACACATTCTCCAATATTTCATGATTTCTTGGCATCCTAAAAAAAATTTTTAGGACATTTTACATTTATATAGACACAGTACCCAGTGGCAAATGGAATTATAGCCTATGCTAGATTAGTACATATATAGTTCTCCACAAAATAAATGTCTATGTGTTTGCAGTTAGACCTATGTATGGCCTACGAGTAAATGCAGAGGCGTCATGCCCATTCAAACTGATTTTTTTTTAGCCAAGTGGATTTTGAATGCAGCTTCAAAAAGTATATTTTTTATACAATCACACGAGCGTGATTAGAACGTGTAGTGTTGCACAGCATCAGCTGCTAAATTTAAATCTGCGTTCGCGCTTTGGCTGGTGCTGAACCAGAGACAGACGCGTATTTACAGCTCTGTGCATTATAACCAATCACACACGATTCTGTTGAGCTTATGAATGCAATAGCCAATAAGAGGCGTTCAAATGAGTCATCGCTGAAATGCTGGTGTTCTGTTCACTCTCTCGCTGAAGGAATTCTGTTCTCTGACGATTCTCATCAGAAACAACAAGTGCAGATGTGCACGAAGTATGATATTCATATCACAGTGTGGACAGCTTCAGTGATTATAATAAGAGTTTTTGAGAGTTCTTAAAATGTTCTTTGATAATGTAAATGTTATTTGCTTTCTTTCCGTACAATGAAAGTGTTATAATAAGTAAATTACAATGTTTTTATTAAATTCACATTAAATACAAAGTCAGTTGTTTTAAAAATATTTTATGGCACGACACCCATATCTGGTAGGGTACAACGGAGCTAAAGGCGCCCCGGGGTAAAAGACGCCTTTGGTATCATTTTCCTCTAAACCACTAGATGGCAGAAAAACTTGGCTTAGCACTTTCCAATACATCCGCTTTTCAAATTTAAATATTAATAAAAGATAACACAAGTAAACACAACATGCAGTTTTTAAATGAAGTTTTTTATTATGAAGGGAAAACAAAATCCAAACCCAAGCCCTGTGTGAAAAAGTGCTTGCCCCCTAAACCTAATAACTGGTTGGGCCACCCTTAGCAGCAACAACTGCAATGGTTTGCGATAACTTGCAATGAGTCTGTTACAGCGCTGTGGAGGAATTTTGGCCCACTCATCTTTGCAGAATTGTTGTAATTCAGCCACATTGGAGGGTTTTCGAGAATGAACCGCCTTTTTAAGGTCATGCCACAGCATCTCAATAGGATTCAGGTCAGGACTTTGACTAGGCCACTCCAAAGTCTTCATTTTGTTTTTCTTCAGCCATTCAGAGGTGGACTTGCTGGTGTGTTTTGGATCATTGTCCTGCTGCAGAACCCAAGTTCGCTTCAAAGTGAACAGCATCAGGGGGGATTATAGAAATGAATACTTGTATCTAGCAAGAATGCTTTAAATTGATTAAAATGATAATAAAGACATTTATAATGTTACAAAAGATTTCTATTTCAGATAAATGCTGTTCTTCTGAACTTTCTATTCATCAAAGATACCTGGAAAAAAAAAATCTACTCAGCTGTCTTCAACATAATATTAACAAAAAATGTTTTTTGAGCAGCAAATCAGAATATTTGAATGATTTTTGAGGGATCATGTGACTGGAGTAATGATGCTGAAAATTCAGCTTTGAAATCACAGGAATAAATTACATAAAATATATTCAAATAGAAAACAGTTATTATTATTACTGTATTTTGGATCAAATAAATGCAGGCTTGGTGCAGAAGAGACTTCTTTAAAAAAAACAGTAAAAATCTTACTTTTCAAAAACCTTTGACTGGTAGTGTATATCATGGATCGCGGAACCGGGGGGGCCGCCCGGGTAACTTTTGAGGTCTGGTACAAATTATGACATACAAAAATACATAGGTTACAGGCTCATATGGATTACTCATTAAAAGATCGCGATCTTGATTCAAACACACTCAATCTTATTGCTATGTTGATGAGACCATGTCTATTAAACCATTAAAATCACAATCGGAATATTTAAACCTGTTTTCGCGCAGCCGCTGATCCAGAGAGAGCAGCTCATCATAAACTTTGTTTGAAACGGCTTTACAAACAGTCTACACAGTAGGCTACATTTCTGTGTTGCAAACATTAAATAATAATGAAAGTATTGGGATAAAAGTTCATAGTCCGGATATAGACTCTGATGTTGCGGCAGCCGCGTTCAAAATGAGAAACTGGCCTTTGGATCTGATGTTACGCTTCAAATGATTGTAATGGGCGGCGCAGGTACTCCAGCACCCCTAAAAAGACCAAAGCACCCTCATAGTTTAAGAGATTAAATTATACAAAAACATTTGTCTACTTACACATGCATAACTCGTGCAATGGAATACTATGTGACGTGCACATTTTCATACGGACTAAATAGCCTAATTAGAGAATATTTGTTTTTTTATTTGAATTAGTTCGTAGACATTTCAAGCTTTCTACAGATTTGTTTCAGTTTAGTTTATGTCTGTGAGCCGGTGCATTGTTGCGACGCGCTCCATCCACAGAGACTGCATGAGACGACAGAAAGCACATCCAAAAATGAATAAGTATTTTATGTTCTTTTCGCAGGAAAAAAAAAAAAAAGATTGCGCGTGCGCCCCCATGTCATAAATTAAGCGCAATGGGCCTGCCGCCTACTCTCCTCATAAATACTTGAAATACACCTACAGCGATTTTATTATTAATATAATAATAATAATAATAATAACATGTTTCGGTCATATTTACTATTGCCCAGCTCCCCCTGTCATTGATCTAGCATCCTCTGAGCACCTGCTTATTATAAATGTTACGTTATGCCAGAAGGTAGCGAACAGTTACCGTTAAAATGTAATGTAAAATGTCTAATCATTCAATCAAGAGATTCGTTCAAAAACGAAACAAGTTCATATATTTCAAATAATATTTTACATATTTTTATTTTAATTGGCTCATTTATAACATTTTACACTCATTTAAATAAAACATTTTGTAAGAAACCTAAGTGAATTAGCCTACCTATTATTTTGTATTTGTCTAATGTTTTAGACTAGGATGTAAGAGGCATGGCGCCTGCAGGTGTTTGGCTGGACGCACTGTGCGTACCATGAGCGCTCAGACTGTCCTGGGATTTGCCCCGCAAACATTTCAGCAGTAAATTATAGGACCGTGTGTCCCGTATTTCTGTCGACTGAACCAGCCATGCCATTAATAATGAATGTATCAGTCTTTTGCATGCCAAAGTCAATTTCTGCTTATAAACATTACGTCAAATGGAAAGAGAAAATCGTGCTACACGCACTTTCATGAGATCGGGTTAGACTACAACAATTAATTTGTAGCCTATTTTACAAATGGGAATACAACGAATTCATGACAATGTTTTACATTCAAGCTACCCGTAAAATTTATAGTGAAAAGTTCTTTAAAATCATCTGGAATGCAATAAAGTAATTTTTAAAGCTGTTTTGCTGCATGGATTAAAAATAGGCTAATAAATAGGATTCACATATCAGAAAAAATTGCGTTGCAAAAAAATCCTTTAAATTTTAAGGAATTCAGAGCAGAGCAACATAAAAATCAGAAAAAAAATATAATCTAGGCTTTTCCTTATTTTTATATTTTAGACAGTGATGAAAAATGACTCTCCATCTCCTCATTGGACGTGCCTTTAGAGAGAAATGCATCTTTACGGATTACATAATGAAAGAGTTTTTGTTTTCGATTTGAATGATTTCGTTTTGAAGTAGTAATTTAAAGCTTTCTATAGATATATTTATCATATTTGTGATTCAATTCGTTGAGTTTCGGTTCATCATTGTGAAGCGCTCCTGTTCAAGACGAGATGGCAAGCGCATCCTCTGTTTTCCTATTTATTTTAATAAAAGCACAACGTTTTGTTGATATTGTGAATGCACACAAATAAAAGTAGACCCTTTACAGTTCCGAATGATGTATTACTTTTACCTTTATAAGCAAAAATTACGGCATATTTTAATTTGTTTCCACTATCAAGAAATAAATGCAAGTGACCGCTCTGGCGCCTCCATGTCCTGCAAAGTGCGCTTCAGCTTCCACTCTTCACACAAACGATTAGATATGCACCTAGCGCACATTTATATAGCTCAAACATTTAAACTAACATTGATATGCTTGAACTGTTTATATCTATAGATTTTATTTTAGGCAAGTCGTGATGATTTGAGAAGGCTAAATTGCTCAAACATAGGCTATGATCAGCTCACTGTCTGCCGCTGGCCGCTTGGTCGTTACTTAAAAAAAAAAAAAATTACATTTAACGAACAAAAAGTGCTCCAAACGTTTTTATAAATTAGCTTTATAAAAAACAAAACGAAATATAACCACTTTACCATTACATACGCCCAAAAAAAAAAGAAAAAAGAAACTCTGTGCGTACCCTCGGAAGAAATCCTGCAGGCGCCCCTGGTAAAAGGTACAATCTTACACTCTTACAATAACAAGGATTTGGTACCTTTATAATGCATTATAATGCCACTTCTAATCCATCGTGCTAGTGTGCGAAGTCTGTGACGTATCTGAAAATAACGAAAAAGGTCAGCTTGATTAAGATTGAATTTGAAACATAGATCATTAAAACTAGCAAAAAGACATCAATATAAAGATCACTAAACTGAGCAATGCCCTTTTTGCCACTGTTTAAATGTAGAGTCCAGTTTGGCAGGGAGGAATTCGTGATTATTGCATATTGGACTCTGAGACAGGAGTATTTGTCTTAACTGCAAGTTCTGGCGTAATTGAGTCCATATTTTTAGAGTAGAATGAACAACCGGATTCAGTGTATATTGTGTTATTTTAATAGGTAAGCTAGATGTTAGTAGGGCTTGTAAAGAGGTCACTGTGCAGGATTTAGATTCTGTTTCACACCAATCATTAGTGTCTGATAAGTGCATCCAACAGACAATTTTTTGAACTTGAGCCGCCCAATAATAATATAAAAAATTAGGGAGAGTTAACCCTCCGTCGCTCTTATTTTTCTGGAGAAATTCTTTCCGAATCCTAGGGGTTTTCCATCCCATATAAAACTGGAAATAGTTTTGTCTAATCTGTTGAAAAAGGCTTTGATAGAAAGATGGGAAGGCATTGAAATAGATACAAGAATTTCGGAAGAACTGTCATTTTTACACAGTTCACCCTGCCAACCAGAGTTAGATGAAGGATCCTCCATTTTTGAAGATCAGATTTAAGTTTAATCAATAGAGGAGTAAAATTACTTTCATATAGTCCTTTAACCCCTTAACTGTCACTCACAGTTTTGAACACAGACATGATAGTTGTAACGGGGCTGACAAGACATGAGACGTGCGGATCCAATTGCAAGCTTTTATTTACAGGCATGGTCATAATACAGGCAGGGTCGAGCAATGGCAAACAGGTATGGCAGGGACAAGACAAAGAGTAATCCTAGGGCAAGCGAAGGTCGGTCGACAGTGAACAGTATCCAAAGGGGCTAGGCAGAGAGATAATCCAGGGAACACGGGCTAGAATCCAATGGGGGTGCAAACAGTGTCCGAACAGATAGACAGGGGTAAATACAGGGTACACAGACTAGAAAATAACAAACGTTCCGTAAAGCAGCTGACACTAGGGGAGTGAAAAACGCAGGACAATACAGGAACAGAACAGAAACACGGAATGGCACGGAAAGGGTTAATCCAGGAAACACGGGCTCTGTAGAGTTGCTACGGCTTGGGGAGCGGTAAACGCATTCAATACTCGGCAGAGAGGTAGAGAAAGTCCAAGGCTTATAAAGCGTGTGTGATCAGTATGTGCATGGGATCAGGTGTGCGTGTGATTAGTGCAATGAGTGATTGGTGACAGCTGTGATCAGTGTTGGATGATGGGAAATGGAGTCCATGTGGTGTGAAAGTCCATGTGGTGAGCGAGTGACCTCTGGTGGTGAATGGACGGAAGTGCAGACCAGATTCGTGACAGAGCCCCCCCCCCTAAGAGCGGCTTCCAGACGCTCCACACAGTCTTTAATCCAGGAGGGAGGTGGAGCGGAGGCGGAACAGGGGAGGATGGAGGGCCAGGTCCTTGTGGAAGCGGAGTGATCTGGGACCGAGGTAGAGCCGGCAGAGCAGGAAGCCAGGGCGGAGCAGGCGGGACTGGAGCCCACCAGGGCGGAGCAGGCGGGACTGGAGCCCACCAGGGTGGACCCAAAGATCTCCACGGCGGTGCAGAAGACCACCAGAGCCCAACAGCAGACCACCAGGGCGGCGCAGAAGACCACCAGAGCCAGATAGTGGACCACCAGAGCGGAGCGGGTGGAACAGGTGGAGCAGAAGACCAGAGCGGAGCAGACGGACCCGAAGACCACCACGACGGATCAGGAACCCACAGCAGAGCCTGGGAACTAGGGAGAATGGAGACACAAGGAGGAGACGGAACATGCACAGACACAAGGACTGAGGTAGGGAACATAGGAAGTTTATAATTAGTCTCCATAGCAGTGACAGGATAGAACGAGAGTTCATTGACGGCCTCCTTAGCCGTGACAGGACAGAACGAGAGTTCACTGACGGCCTCCATAGCCGTGACAGGACAGAACGAGAGTTCAGGGACAGCCCTTCTGGCTGCGAAAGGACAGGACGAGAGTTCATTGACGGCCTCAATAGCCGTGACAGGACAGAACGAGAGTTCATTGACAGCCCTTCTGGCTGCGACAGGACAGGCAGAGGATTCACAGACGGCCTCCACAGCCGTGACAGGGCAGGACGAGAGTTCAGGGACGGCCTCCTTGGCCGAAACAGGACGAGGAATCAAGGGCGGCCTCTGTGGCCGTGGCAGGGCAAGACGAGAGTTGGTGAGTGGATACCACTGACACCTCCGGAGGTTCTGCAGCGGTTGCCGCCACCTCCGGAGGTTCTGCAGCGGTTGCCGCCACCTCCGGAGGTTCTGCAGCGGTTGCCGCCACCTCCGGAGGTTCTGCAGCGGTAACAGTCTCCTCGACCGCAACTCGACAGACCGAGAGAACATTGCAGGGCGCCACCACCATACCAGAGGCTGAGGCGAGCCCGGCCGCTTCGGAAGGTTCTGCAGCGTGTGCCGCCACCTCGGGCAGTTCTGTGGTGGTGTACGCAGCCCAAACGCAACATAGCGATTCCCATCAGGGGAAGTGCCTCGGACAGGGGAATATGCATAAGAACAGGAGGGTTAGTGTGAGTTGGTTTGGGGATACCAGCCGTGCGTGCAGACACCAGCGGTACATCCCTCAAACTAGACATCAAATTGGGATAGTAGAAGACTGACCTTGATGATCTGAGTGTGTCAGCCCGGACGTGACGTGACGTGACTCTGGACGAGCAGCCGTGACGTGCTGCTGTGGCTCTGGATGAGCAGCCGTGACGTGCTGCTGTGGCTCTGGACGAGCAGCTGTGACGTGCTGCTGTGGCTCTGGACGAGCAGCTGTGACGTGCTGCTGTGGCTCTGGACGAGCAGCTGTGGCGTGCTGCTGTGGCTCTGGACGAGCAGCTGTGACGCGTGCTGCTGTGGCTCTGGACGAGCAGCTGTGACGTGCTGCTGTGGCTCTGGACGAGCAGCTGTGACGTGCTGCTGTGGCTCTGGACGAGCAGCTGTGACGTGCTGCTGTGGCTCTGGACGAGCAGCTGTGACGTGCTGCTGTGGCTCTGGACGAGCAGCTGTGACGTGCTGCTGTGGCTCTGGACGAGCAGCTGTGACGTGCTGCTGTGGCTCTTGAAGATTAGGTTTGACCTGACCGGGTGTTGTTGTGGCCGCCATTTTGTGCGCGTGCTCTGGTGCGTCCGCCATTACCGTAGTAGACGCGGTGTCGCGTTCCTCTTCCGCAACACCCACAGTAAACAGAGAGTTAGCACACAGTAAATCATAATCCATAAAGTCTTTTAGTGAACAATCAAACCTCCCTCCAGGTAAACGTGACTTAATGGGCTCATTTACTCCAAAGCGAAAAATGTCCTTAAACACGACCTCATCCAAGGGTATCCTATAATACAACTCACAGAATTGAGTGACGTAATCCTCAATGGATGAATTCCCCTGTCTCAGGTCGAGCAGCTGGTCAAACAGGTCCATACCTGGCCAGGGCTCCGTAGAAAAGCCGCTGGATCCTCGTGTGGCTGAGTATTCTGTAACGGGGCTGACAAGACGTGAGACGTGCGGATCCAATTGCAAGCTTTTATTTACAGGCATGGTCATAATACAGGCAGGGTCGAGCAATGGCAAACAGGTATGGCAGGGACAAGACAAAGAGTAATCCTAGGGCAAGCGAAGGTCGGTCGACAGCAAACAGTATCCAAAGGGGCTAGGCAGAGAGATAATCCAGGGAACACGGGCTAGAATCCAATGGGGGTGCAAACAGTGTCCGAACAGATAGACAGGGGTAAATACAGGGAACACAGACTAGAAAATAACAAACGTTCCGTAAAGCAGCTGACACTAGGGGAGTGAAAAACGCAGGACAATACAGGAACAGAACAGAAACACGGAATGGCACGGACTCTGTAGAGTTGCTACGGCTTGGGGAGCGGTAAACGCATTCAATACTCGGCAGAGAGGTAGAGAAAGTCCAAGGCTTATAAAGCGTGTGTGATCAGTATGTGCATGGGATCAGGTGTGCGTGTGATTAGTGCAATGAGTGATTGGTGACAGCTGTGATCAGTGTTGGATGATGGGAAATGGAGTCCATGTGGTGTGAAAGTCCATGTGGTGAGCGAGTGACCTCTGGTGGTGAATGGACGGAAGTGCAGACCAGATTCGTGACAATAGTGCACTATCCAAACTTATTTTTTTATAATTCATGAATGAAAACATTTTCCAACGTGATTTTGATGTACCATTTCCATGGTAATGCAATGTCTGATTTTAAAATGGGTTTCAAAGGATGAATTTTGAGATTTTAAGTTTTCAACTGATATATAATTTCTTATGATTTCTAATACGTAATAGAGAAAAAGGCAAAAAAGAAGACTTTCTGTGACAAAGGTCAGAACTCCTGTTATGATGTAGATTTTTCAGGTGCACTCTTGTCATAAATTAATCTATTACTTTTCCTACATAATTTTTTTACAAAAAAAGTGGTAAAATACCTATTTAGGAGTCTTAGACCTTTCCAACGATATATAGTTTGTCATGATTAGATTAGGATTTAATTGTAAAATAGTGAAGTAAACGTAGGCGTCCCACAGGGTGGACGGTGACAGTTAAGAGGTTAAAGGTATGTGCAATATTGATACCCAGATATTTAAACCCAGATCTTGCCAAGCGAAAGGGGAACACAGAATCGGGCATTTTCCTAGCAAGTGTGTTAACAGGCATGCATTCACTTTTAGAAATATTAAATTTGTAGCCCGAGAAAGTCCCAAAATTGTTCAAGATTTTGATAATATCATTGATACATGATAAAGGATTTGAAATGTAAAGAAGCAAGTCATCAGCATATAATGAGAGCTTATGTTCAACACCCCACCTGTTTATGCCATGAAATGAAGGTGTGGATTTTAATATTAGAGATAATGGTTCGATTGCGATTGTAAACAGAAGCGGGCTTAATGGGCACCCCTGCCGAGTACCCCTTGATAAAGCAAAATTTTTGGATCGACATTTATTAGTAACCACTGAAGCAACTGGGGAAGTATACAAAAGACGGATCCACTCTATAAATCTGGGGCCGAATCCGAACCTTTCCATGGCAAAAAAAAGGTAGTCCCATTCCACCCGATCGAAGGCCTTTTCGGCATCTAATGAGACTACAATTTCAGGAGTGTCCTGGGATGGAGGGGTGTAAAGAACATTTAAGAGGCAACGGATGTTAGAGAAAATGTGCCAACCTTTTATGAAACCAGTCTGATTAGCTGAAATTATACTGACTAAGGGATGCTCTAATCGAATAGCTAGTAATTTTGCTAAAATTTTGACATCTGCATTTAGCAGGGAAATTGGTCGATATGAGCTACACTGTGTTGGGTCTTTCTCAGGCTTCAGCAACAGTGTAATCATTGCTTCAGTGAGGGACTTTGGTAGAGTTCCTTGAGACAAAGAATGTTCAAACATATTGAGCAAGAGTGGAGATAATTTTGTAGAAAACTTCTTATAGAATTCGATCGGAAGCCATCAGGTCCCGGAGCTTTGCCACTTTGCAAGGCTGCTATGGCTGCAGATATTTCTTGCAGCTGAAGGGGATGCTCCAAGTCTTTTTTATATTCTGATGAAATAGATGGGACATTTATTTGATCAAAAAACTCTACCAATTTAGACTGATCGTTAGGGGTTTCTGATTTATAAAGGCTAGAGTAAAAGTTCATAAAGATGTTATTAATTGTAAGGGGATCAATAGTTAAGTCCCCAGCATCATCTGCAATTTGGGAAATATGTTGTGCCAATGTCCTGGATTTAAGTTGATGGGCAAAGAGTCGGCCAGCCTTATCTCCGTGTTCATAGAAAAAACCCTGTGACCAAAGAATAAGTTGTTCTGCTTGGTTTGATGAAATTAAATTATATTGAGTCTGAAGGTCAATCCTTTCTTTATAAAGTTCTGGTGTAGGAGAAGAAGAGTACTGACTGTCAATTTTGGATATTGTCTCAATTAGCTGTTGTCTTTTCCTTTCCCGCTCTTTGTTAATAAAAGAAGTATAAGATATAATGTCCCCTCTGAGTACTACTTTCGACGTTTCCCAAATGATAGTGGGGGAGAATTGCTCTGTTGAGTTAAATTCCAAAAAATTGTCAATTGAAGAAGAAACATGTTGGCAGAATGATTCGTCTGACAACAACGATGGGTTTAACCGCCATATGTAGTTTGTGAAATTAGATGGAAAGGAGAGATCTAACAGCAAGGGAGCATGATCAGATTCTACAATAGCTGAGTATTCCACTCCCTTTACCAAAGGAAGGAGATTTTTGTCTATGAAGAAATAGTAAATTCTCGAATAGCAATGGTGTACGTGTGAAAAATAAGAAAAAGCCTTATTATGAGGATTGTAGAAACGCCAGGGATCTACACAACCAGTCTGATTCATAAAGGCTGAGATTTCATTTGCCATTTTAGAAGGGACCTGTGACTTCGGGCTGGAGCGGTCCAAATTTGGGTCCATTACACAGTTTAGATCACCACCTAAAATCAGGTAATCTGAGTTAAAGCTAGGCAAAGCCGCAATCAACTTAATTACGAAATTCTTATCATCCCAACTGGGGCCATAGACATTCACAAGCAAGACCTGGGTATGAAATAGTTTTCCAGACACCATGATAAAGCGACCCTGAGGGTCAGCAATAACATTAGATGGAGAAAACTGAATTTTTTTGTGTATTATTATAGCTGCTCCTCTTGCCTTAGCATTAAATTTGGAATGGAAGATGTGTCCCACCCAAGGTTTCTGTAACCTAAGATGATCTGAATTGAGTAAATGTGTCTCTTGAAGGAAGATTATATCGGATTTAAGACGTTTAAGATGAGAAAAAAATGTTGATCTTTTTATAGGACCATTAAGACCTTTAACATTCCATGATGTAAATCTAATACTTGGCTTTCCTGTCAGTCCTCCTCTGCTCAAAACATTGGACATAGTTCACTATGAAAGGATAAACAATGCACCTGTGGCACACAAAAAAACAAAATCTCTCGTCCAATTCAAAACAGAACCACCCATTGTAAAAGTATCCATATATATATTATAAAAATAATTAAAAAAAAATAATAATAAAAAAAGGCAGTAAACCAACCCATGAACATTATTAGAACACTCTTCCCTATGTTTACCTCCCCAACTGAGGCAAACAGCAGGGCTCCTATAACCCAGTTGTACTCCCACTAACTCAATTAACTACTCAATTGCTGAGCCCACCGGCAACCTATTCCTTGAAAATCACAACCTTGTGCAAATATAGACAGACAGACAGAAAAAAAAAAAAAAAAATTATATAATACGGGGGAGGGGAAATAATAAAGAAAAGTTGGGGGGAGGTCGGTTATAGTCCGTCTTCCGATGTTTTTTTTAACTGTACAGACTCAAGCAGAGACGTAAACCGCCTTGATTAGTCCATTCACTGGTGTATATTATTAACAGTGTCCTCCCATACAACGACAAGAACTGTAAAGTAAAAACTGCAACAGTAGTAGACGTGTACGTGCCTTTAAATCAGTCATTAAGAAATAGTTTGTAGTTAGCGAAGCTTACTCCCCGGCAGCGGCGGTCATGTTGATCCGTCGCTTGAAGAAGGATTCGGCTTCAAATGCTGACTCAAAAGTGAAGGTTTCCCCATCATATGTGAATCGCAAGCGGGCGGGGTAGAGAAATCTGAAACGGATACCTTTTTGATAGAGCATTGTTTTAATGTTCTTGAAGGCGGCGCGTTTCTTAGAAAGTGCCGCGCTTAGGTCAGGATAGAATCTGAGCGTCTTCCCTCGGTACTGCAGCTCGTGTTGCCTGGCCCAGCGCAAAGCTTGTTCCTTTTCCTGGAATCGATGAAAGCAGACGATGATGGGTCTTGGAGGCTGACCGTCTCTGGGTTTGGGCGCCAGTGCGCGGTGTGCTCTCTCCAGTTCTGGTGGTTTCTCGAATACCGGGTCTCCCATGGCTTCTTTTAGCAGATCTGAAGTAAACTTGATCATGTCCGTTCCGATTTCACTGTCCTCTGGGACATTTATGATACGAAGGTTCGCCCTGTGTGAACAATTTTCCAGGTCGTCCAAACAGTCTTGCAGCGCTTCGTTGGTTGTTTTTAATGCAGAGATATCTGCCTCCGCCTTAGCTAGTGCCTCAAAGTTTTCCCCAGCCGTTGTTTCAACGGTACTAAGACGCTTTCCAAACGCATCCACAGTTTCTTGAAACGATTCTATGGAAAGCTGAATTGGTGCCAAGGAAGACTTGATTAACGCACTCATGTCCTCTTTGAGGTATTCACACTGTTTTTCCAGCTCCATATTCAGCATACTCATAGAGAATTCCTCGTTAGCCTCCGAAGCAGCCGCCGCCATTTTAGCTAACTTGTTGCTTATCGAAGTTTTCTTTGTATCTTGATCGGTTTTCGTTTTAGAGTTAGGCATTTTGTTACCTCACTTCTATTACTGCCCCTTAGTACGTGTCTGATCTGTTATAGATTGTAATTACTGATATTTAGTTTGAAGTTGCCGGGAGGCTCACACACCCGCGTCCTCTGTCTACATTACTCAAACCGGAAGTGGCCCCACCTTCTTTTGGTACGTTCCGCTATCCATGGTGTATATCATATATACAGTGTACAGTATTGGAACAGTAAAGACAAAATTGCTCTGTTGGCTGTGGAGTCAAGACATTTGCAAATATGATTAAAAGATGAATATGAGACAAAACTACAGAATGTCACATTTTATTATTAGCCGTTTCAACACATTCATGTTTTACCGAATAAAAAGAACAGCACTTTTAGTGTTCATCCCACTCATTGATGTGAGCATAAGTATTGGGACAGTTGAACATAAGGCAGATATAAAAGATTAAAAGATATTATTTAGTTGGAGATCCCTTGCGCACAATCACAGCAGTGAGTCTGGGACCCATAGACATCACCAAACTCTTGGTCTCATCCTTTGAAATACTTTTCCCAGCCTTTAATGCAGTCAATTCCAATTGTTGCTTGTTTTGCGACGTTTCTGCCTTTACTCTCCTCTTCAGCTGGTGAAATTCATGTTTTTCAGATTTAAATCTGGAGATTGACTTGGGCAATCTAAGACTTTCCATTTATTTGCCCTTATAAACTCCTTGACTGAACTGGCAGGGTGTTTTGGGTCATTGTCCTGATGCAATATGAAGCACTTCCCAATGAATCTGGTGGCATTTTCTTGAATATTGGTAGGCAAGATGGTTTTGTACCCTTCCTAATTCATTCTGCTACTGTCATCATACATTAAGTCATCAGTAAAGTTGAGAGGGCCTGTTCCAGAGGCAGCCATGCATGTCCATGCCATGACACCACCTCCATCATGCTTTACAGATGAGGCTGTATGCTTGGGATCATTTGCAGTTCCCTTTTTTTCTCAACATTTTTGCTTTCCCATCACTTAGATAAAGGTTCATCTTTGTCTCATCAGTCCATAAACACAAAACTCGGTTCCAAAACTCTTCTGGCTCACCTTTGTGCTTTTTTGCAAACTCTAATCTTGCCTTTCTATTTTTGGAGCTGGTCAGAGGTTTGTATCTTGCTGTGTAGCTTCTGTAATTCTGTGTCAAAGTCTCCTGAGGACAGTAGATTGTCAGAGCATCACCCCAGCTTTCTGGAAGTTGTTGGTGATTTTACAGACACGTCTTTTAGGGTTAATTTTCAGAGCTTTTATGATTTGTCTGTCATCAACTACTGTTTTCTCAGCCGATCAGGTCGTTGGTTGCTGGTGTCGCTGGTGGTTTCCAAACTCTTGATTTATCCATGCCCTTTGTTTTTGCTATAGCTCTAATTTACTTCCTCTTTTTTTTTAGCATCCAAATTGCTTGCTTTTCTCTCAGAGTCAGCTCCTTCATCTTCATCCTGGTTTGTCATCATCGAATGCAAGATTCAGAATGCAGAAGTAATGGATATAACTGATACGGCACATTCCCTGCTTTTCATATCTGAAGAATGAATGCAACAGGACACAGCTGATCACTTAGAAAGACCTGTGAGGGAACTGTCCCAATACTTATGCTCACATCGGATGAAACTCTTAGCTGGTAAAACATCTATGTGTTGAATCACCCAATAATAAAATGTGACATTCTGTAGTTTTGTCTCATATTCATCTTTTAATCATATTTGTAAATGTCTTGACTCCACAACCAACAGAGAAATTTTGTCTTTACTGTTCCAATACTTTTGGAGGGCACTGTATATATATATATATAAGTGGTGGTGGGCTGCCTGGACCAAAAATTGCCAGGGCCGTTTTTTTTGTCCCAGTCCAGCCCTGGTGGTGATCCATTATAAATGTACTCCTATGGGGAGAAAAAGAATGAATGGTGTTTCACAATGGTTTTAAGAAGCAAGATTAGTTTGAAATATACAATTTCACAGTTAATATGATGAGCAAATTCATACTAAATCTCTTTGGGGATATTAATATCATTATTGCTGTTTATAAAATGTCTGTTGAGTATTTGGTTGTTAACTAAAAATGATAAAATGAAGAAAGGTGACGAGAGTGTCAGAATGTGATTTATTTTGATGTTGGTGGCACTTAAGTGACTTAAGCAACACAGACAAAAGAATGTAACATAATGCTTTAAAAGCAATTGTTTGTACTGGAATTTTACTGGTTGTGCATTAAATAAACAAATTATATTGTGTGTGATTTTTTAAAATTAAAATCACACACAATATAACAACTGTAACAACACAAGCAACATAATAAAAGATAAAAATGTATTACACCAGTTCAGAAAAAAGCAAAGCAACTCCATACTTACACAGCTTAGTTAAACCAAATTCTTTTGAAAAGCTTAAGAACATATTTAAGATTTTGTTCAATTTGTTCATGTTTTCTCCCACTGACGAAGTTAGACTATTATGGCCAAACCATCACGCCAATAAACACACAGTAAAAAACACTGAAAGTCAAGATTAAACAGTGTATCATAGCGAACTGACAGGATTTTACCATCTTTGACCTTACCGTTTTGATCCATCTCCTCAAGCACCATTTTTACTAGTTCACAGTTCCCGGGTTTCAATCGCCCCTCAATGTTGTGAGAAAAATTCCCTGGGAAAACCGCAGACTTGGCAACACCTAACCCAGGACCATCAGGTTACTTATTACTGATATCAACCCAAATTGAGTTAAATCAAGTCAGCTTCCTAACCCAACAGTCTCAACCGAGTGTTTGTATTGAAACAATAACCCAGCATGTTTAAAAAGTAGGCCTACACAGTGTATG
The DNA here is from genome assembly GCF_012432095.1 of Onychostoma macrolepis. Classification (NCBI taxonomy): domain Eukaryota; kingdom Metazoa; phylum Chordata; class Actinopteri; order Cypriniformes; family Cyprinidae; genus Onychostoma; species Onychostoma macrolepis. The sequence goes on from NC_081173.1 coordinate 24,001,751, forward strand.
TTTTTGCTAAATCACTTGCAAATATAAGATTGTTGTATAGCCTACATACCACATAATATTAAAACAGGTGCCCCTTAGTTTCAAAATACTTACAGTAAAAATAATTTCCACAAACTTTGCATATGATTCCCTCATACCTACACGGAGGTACTGAATAGGTACACTATAATTACAAAAAAGTTACGCTGTAATTTCTGTTTACTTACGCATATTGTGGGTTGTAATCTAAAGCTTTACCGAAGAATGCAGAGAAAAGGCATGAAGGCAAAAAGCAATTTAATCATCAGGAAGTTACAACTGAATCAGAATAGTACTGATACACTGACAGACACAGGGTCAGGGCAGGCAGCAAACAATCCAAGCAATATCCAAACAAACAAGGCAGAGACGGTAGGCAGGCAGCAGAGATTCATAACAGGATAAACAATGCAGGGTTGTACACAAGCAGGACAAATTATAACCGAGTAATGCTCAGAATTGTCAGCCATGCCGGGAAAGAAGGGAAGGAAGTGAATTGCTTAAATAGTCCAGGGAGTATGGATCAGGTGTGAGGGTAATAAATACCAGGTACGTGGTTATGGGAAATGGAGTCCATAACACATAGTCAAAACTAAGGTGAGGGAACCACAGGGGTCAGATTCGTGACAGTAAGGATTTACAATATTTTCAAAACACATGATCCAAATGCTTTAAAAACGGTTGTGTCCTGTAGTTAGAAGAAATTTTATCATGCCACTTTATCCTGATCTGAACAGGGTTGGTGTCACGTGTCATCGGAGCCAGGGAAACGAGGAACAAATGACTTTATTAACAATTACTACAACCTACTGACCTACAGGATGACACTATAACAATCTAATACCAAACACAGAGACAAGGAAACACAGGGCTTAAGAACTCTGGGGCAAACTAGATAATTACTAAAACACGGCTGGGAACTCGTTAACTAATGATCACTAAACAAGGACAGGAACTCCAAATTAGGGCACGAGAGGAGGGGGAGACAAGACATAGAGACAAAGTCTGACAGTTGGGTAAAACAAAATAACAATTAAAAAAACAACATCTCAAATCACTTCTTAAAAACATGAGAATGTCAAGATGCATGCACTTTTTTTTGGCACTGCATATATTTACTATCCCTCCAGTGGCACCAAACGGAATTGCAAAAATGCAATTGTAAAAATGTATTTGTTTGTGTGAACACAACAGTAAGTTTGTAATGACTGAGCTTTCCTAACAGGAATTGGATTTTTACTAGTAAAATGTGAATTCTTATTATCAATAATGACATTTTTTAAAATCAAAAATAAAATTTCAAATTCTTGATAGCTCGAATTGTACTTTCACTAGATAAATAGCACAATTATAGTGTAATATATTTAACATTATTAACTAGAGCAGGCTTTCTCAACCCTGGTCCTCGAGGGCCACTGTCCTGCAAATTTTAGCTCCAACCCTAATCAAACACACCTGAACCAGCTAATTAGGCTGTTCAGGATTACTACGGTGCGTTCCACAAGGGATATATCACCCTCCGAAGGACACTTCGGAGTGAAAACAATCATGGCCGCCATATTGAAGGGTCGTTCCAAACCGAAGTGCTCAAAACTAGCCACTTCAAAGGGCCCTTCGGAATGAAGGATTTCGAAGGGTACAACTGATGGACACTTCGGGCTCCCATGATCCTTTGCGTCCCCTACACCCTTCAACCCTTCGAAGCTCTCACTCCGGAGGGTAAACCCTTTGAAGGGATTAGGGCATAGGGATGAGCCCTTCCGAATGGAACGCAGGGCTAGTAAGCTACAGGCAGGTGAGTTTTATCTAGGTTGCAGCAAAACTCTGCAAGACAGTGCCCCTCCAGGACCAGGGTTGAGAACCCCTGAACTAGAGTAAAGATAGAATTTTAATATATTATATTAAAATAACATTTTAGTAAAGAGTTCCACAAGCTTTAAATACCTTTAGTGTGACGGTGTGATGCAATTTTTATAATACTTTTGTAATACTTTCTGAGCTAATGAAATTATATTTATAGATATATAATAAGGGTAAAGTGTAATATGTTATTTTCTGTTAATTTTCAGGCATGTCATGCTTCCTAAGGACAAAAATGTGTATTCAAAATAATAACACCCACATTATGTATAATACTATACTGATATATCAAAAACAGTCAATATTTTTGGGTGTGCAAGTTATATCTTTACGATTATTTCTGTTTTATGACAAGCATTTCATGCAGCTGTGCACACCAGGGACGTGCACAGACATTTGGAGGGGCAGGGGCTCAAGTGGAAAAAAGGGCACTTCTCATATTTATTTAAAAAAATGTCTAAACAAAACGTTAAATATATTAACACAACTCTTACCAGTTACTTAACAGTTTATTTTAATTCCTTCACACTGACCCAATTGTTTCATGTTGTTTAATTTTTAACAGATGTCTACAAAATAATCAGTTCACAGAGACCACGGTCTTCTTTAGCATTCACTAATTTTATCACAAGAACAGGCAAAATCAAAGGAAACTAAGCCACAATGTGAATGTTTTATTATTATTATTATTACTACTACTACTATTATTATTATTGTTGTTATAATAATTACACTTACTGTACCATACACATACACGCACACACACACACACACAAACAAACAGATGTGACAAGAACTTTGTTTCACATTTGAGGGAGGGTTTTTAAGATTTATCAGCATACAACATTACTAATAGAATGGATAGTTATTGGATGAAGTGCCTGAAATCAAAATTATGAAGTTATCGTTTAAAGCAGGATACTTCATGTACTGTTCAATTTTGAGATTTTGGTCTATTTTGATTCCATGTCTTCTTTTGCTCTAATCTAAAATAAATTTCCAAAATACACATTAAGGTGTTTGTTTTAAGCCTAGCCTACCCTGGTCTGCTTCTGTAGGCTAGATTTCTTCTAAATTAGCCAAAACATGCTCTCTGCATATTTAAACATAACATCTCAAGGGAAAAGACTCTTAATGTAAGTCATTAACTAATAACTGCAGGAAGTTGTGTGGTGACATGCTTTAGTTTTGTTTATCCTATTCATCTGCAATGCCTTGTGTCAAATGTATGCAAATTAGCGTATTTTAATTATCCTACTTAACGCCTGATTTGCAAAATCAGTGTGGCGATTCTGATGACGTTATTAATTTTACTGTATTCAGCTGTAATTTCTCCATTAAGTTAGCCTGTATGCCCATGATATATAATAATGTGTTTGCACTTAGGATGGGTTAAATGCAGAGCACTAATTCTGAGTATGGGTTACTTGGCCACATGTCAGGTCACTTTTCACTTTACATAGCAAGACAATTACTGCCTTTTGGATAATTAGCTGTTCGAGGCACAGGTAGCTTAGTCTTTTGTTCATCACCACTCCACACTAAGACAAACACAACTGGAATACTTGATACTTAGATTTTTTTGTTTTTTGTTTGACAGGGAAAGCTGTGCGCAAACAAACACACACACACACATATAGCCTACATATATTTAAAAAAAAAATTAAAAAAAAAAAAACTCCCCAGAAAAAGGGCACTTTCTCTCGAGGACGAAAAAAGGGCAGGTGCTAAAGCCCCCTTTTGATGTCTGTGTGAGAACATCCTGTAACCTGAGATGAACCACCACACCCTGTATGAACAAAAGGAAGTGCGTTGATGCAGTTAGAAATAATGTCTTGTTGAGCAGCATGAAGAGAAAAACAGCGCTTTAGATTGCAGTCTCAAGATACAACTGACACCTGAGATTCTTGAGACACACATACGCAGACTAAGGATAAGGTAAGCTTATAGACGGTTTCATTGGGCGCACGCGCCTGGACCGAAGTTAACTTCCGGTCTGTGTTTGTTTATCGGTCTTGTTAGTGGCGCCGACTGTAAACACAGTTAAAGTTAAAGTGATGAGTAATGAAGTTGGGCTCAGGTTGTTGTGCTGTGGGATGTGTTTCACATACATTTATTTATTTGTGGCGACCCACCACGATATCAAAACTGACCGATTTTCCAAAAGGCTTCGTTGAATAAACATGAGCACGTAATGCACGTTTAAAAATCAAAACGAGGCGCAGGTGTTTTTATATCACTGTATTTCTGAAGGAACACTGTCTTTAGAAAATGTTCGATGTGGTTTTCATTTAATCTAGCAAGTTATGCCTGATAAAGCAGCGTTTCTAAGCTCAGCGCTGCTTTGTGTAAAGTGTAGCCCAACAGCCGTTTCCGAGGAAACCCTTATATGGCAGTGCCATAGACTGTAAAAAAGATGGACGACGCATCTCCGCTTCCTTCCATTATAGAAAAGTGACAGCTGTGTCTCATTTAGAAGGCTGCGTCCTCCGGAGGTCTCATTCGAAGGGTGCATACGTCATCGAGGCTGTCTCATTTCAGAAAAGCAAGTAGGACACTCCGAATGCGACCTTCTTTCACGGGAATTCGGAGGATGCGTCAGGTGTATCCTTCGCTGCAACAGATAACCCACAATTCTTTGCGTCAATAAACAACTGTCGTTAATTTGAAAAATGCCGGTGCCGGCAGATGTACACACAAGCGCAGATGTGGTGTTTTCAACTTAACTTAAATTGCCTCCAATAAAAACTTTGAGGTTGATATAGGTTAAACTTTGTTCTTAATATCCTCCTCCTTTTTTTCTCTAACAGCTGTCCGTTGTACGAACGTTGCAGCTCCTCAAACATTGAGCGAAATAAAACAAGCTTTTTTTTTAAAAATTACTTTCCAAATTTAGAAACATTTTTCCTTAATTTAAGTAGTGTGAGAGTGCAACAATGCTCTAAATGTGTTGGCAAATCAACGTGATCAGTGGCGGTTCTACATTGAATTACTCCCCATAGCGCCCATAACACCCCCATTCGAGAAAATTTTTTTTTTAGGTTTTTTTGCTAAAAAATTTTGCACAAACAGTTTTACTATAACAATATAAGTGTAAGACAAGCTTATATTTCTCAATTGCACAAATCCTTCAACATGAAAAACACAATTCTGTACAAAACAGTATAAGTTATCAGAACTTAAATAAATAAACTCTATATACATAATAAACACTCTGTGTTTATTTGGCACTCGACAATCAACAGATTTCCCATCCCCCAACACTGTCACTCACGACCAGAAGTCAAGACTAAACCACAAAGTGAAAATAGCAGTATTCTTTAGTGATATGTTATTTACACAGTGCAAATAGCTTTAGATTCTATTTATTCTATGTTAAAATAAAATAAAAACATGGCGAAAAACATTATTAGAGAAAAACATTACTTATTGCAAAAATAGTGGTAATTATCTGCACTTCTGCATTGTAATACATTATAAAATAGTATGCAATAACTTATTGAGTGTAATTTTTAAATTTTATTTCTAATTATTAAATGGATGCCACCTTATTGGGACAAAAGCCCTCTCTACACCTACCCTAACCCTACCCGATACTTTATGTTCAACTCTTTGATTATTTCCTTCATTTTTATTAAAAAATAAATGCTTTTTCTGATGTGATGTGATTTGAAATTTAAAAAGGGAGAAAAAAAGTTCGCCAAAAGGTAGATTTCAACCCTGGTCGATCGTGTCGAAAGAAGTGTAACGCAAATTTTACCATCTGCACCACTGAATCTGACAGCTAGTAACCGTCTTTTGCATATTTGACTATCCCAATCATACATTTGTGGGTGGAGTTAATCTAAATAGCCTCTGCCAGCAACATAGCTATTTGCACTTAAATAGACACTCCGATTTTTTTTTTTTTTATATTCCCAACAATTAAACAGTTGCCCACATGAAAAAAACACTTCCCGCGCCCCTGGGTGTGACTGACTTTAGCCCACTTGTCCCACTAATTTGGGAGAGGTCAACTGTCCCCCGCGGCCGCACCCCCCTCCCCTTTCCACTTCTCACACAGCTTCTGTGCTCGGTACCTTCTCAACAAGCAGGGGCGCCAATTTGCCAATTCCCCGCACAGTTATATGATAGATAATATGATAGATAATAGAAAACCGCTTAGCGTCGCAGATGATTTTTTTTTTTCCAAGTGCTTGTGCCGCCCCCCACGTGTCATGAAAAAATGCCGCCCCGGGCGGCTGCCCCGTTCGCCCATGCCTAAAACCGCCACTGAACGTGATACTTCCTGTTTTTTTTCCCCGCCCGTCCTACGAAGGCCGTCTCGTTTAATTCTAGGTTGAGGACACTTCGTATATGTTATGCATCCTACAGAGGATGCAACCTCCAGAGGATTCGACCTCCGGAGGACGCAGCCTTCTAAATGAGACACAGCCAGAATCTCAGTATGGCCGCTGCCATCTTGAGTAAATGACGTCATTTGGAGCCCGAGTCTGCGCAGTAGAGATTCGTTTGGAGCCCGAGTCTGCGCAGTAGAGTCGTGAGGTGGAGCCGCGGAATCAAACTCCCGCCCAAACTCCTGCAGACCCAATCAACCATAACGACACGCCCCGTTTTTATAGCATCAAATTACTAGCTAAAATCAAACATATCACAAAAACAAACAATTGAACATATATCAGCGTGATAACAACTACCTTAAATTACTAAAACCATATTTCGGAAAATTGTACTGGAAGTGTAATTTATTTTTTTATTTTGACTGAAGTCCCATTCGTTTACATGGAGAGGGCGGGGTTTATGACCTGTACTGCAGCCAGCCACCAGGGGGCGATCAAAGAGCCCGCAGCGTCACTTTTAAGGACGAGTGAGACACACCCGGGCAGTGCATATAGGTCTAACAGACCCCAAAATCACAATTAGTTTAATCCGACTACGCCACCCTGGTGGAGCGCCAGGGAATACTCCCAGTAAGGACACAGGTACGTTTTACCAGTTGAAGGCAAGGAAATAAGATCTATTGAGACATGAGTGTCAATACAAAAATACACTTTATTATAATAATATCAATAAAATTCTCTCTCTCCAGAAACCCACCACCAGATTATTAAAATAACTCCAGGGCCAGGCTTAGTGGGAACAGGGCAGGCCGGCTGCAACTCGGGAGGTCATCCAAATCCACCTAAATTCACACCACAGCAAACACCTCACACACACACACACACAGTAAAGCAAATTGTACCAACACACACAACACCCCGTGAGACACACCATGGAAGGAAAGCGGCTAGCCTCCCCTGCTCCACACAGAGTCCTCACTGGCTCCTGGAGACAGAAATGAAAAACATTAACCAAAAATTACGAAAGGAGAATTATAAAGAATGAAAAACAATCAGACTAAATTTACAGACACTAGTTGTAGGGACTCCAGTACGCCGGCCTCCTAAGGGCACAAAATGCAGTGAGAGCAAATCACAGTGCCTGAATGACACCAGAATTACAAAACAAATGAAGTAAAGAATGTGGATTCTTTACGATGCATACAATACATGACACGAAAATGTAAATTTTTTTCGATCGTGGTTCTTGCTGACGTAGACGACGGTGGAACTCCTTATATGGGGCGAATTCCAAACAGAAGTGAGCATCCCTATGCCCTACTCCCTTCGAAGGGCAGAGCCCTTGAAGTGTGTTCTTTGAAGGGTGTAGGGCATTACTGTCTCGTATAAGCGTGTGGAACTCCCTTGGTGAAGGGAATGACAGACAAAATGTTACCTTGACAACGCTGCACGTGCGTGCAGCATTCAGCGCTCCAACAGCTGTTGCAAATAAATATTTCTTCTTATTATTATTTTATTCAAATATTGTCTAAGTGTGTCTTATTTACTATTAAACGTTTTCAAACTAAACTTGCTAACAATACAGTTATTTAACACTAGAACCGCCAGAAGTCGCTGTATACCTAAAAGCGCCAGCGGGTAAATTTTACCCGCACACATGGTAACTGTTTTTATATGGCTAAAGAACATATTATTTCACTGTATTATGCCACTGTCTTCACAAAGAAGTGTCTAGAGTCATGAAATGATTATGTCTAGTCGTCAACTATATTTTTACCCTGTTGTTTTATGTTCAAGACTTTTTAATGCAGCCTACACTAATCCATAATGGTCAGTAGACTAAGCTAAAGAAAAAAAAAAAGCCTGCACTGACAACGAAAATTAGAAGGTAGTAAATATTTGGGTGGTGTAATATTATAATACAATGTCATTAATCAATATAGTAGGATAACCCATGTTATTTAAATTACTAAAATAGCCAATAGACAATAATGAGCAATAATAATTCTCCACACTGCATAGGATGATGCTATGACAAATTCAAGCGCACAGCTTCACCTAGGCCCAATTATTAATTTGTTTAGTTATATCATTTATAATTTGAATAAGAGAACAACAACAATAAACTTCGGGTAATTAAAAAAAAACATTACATTTTTTTTTTTTTTCCAGGAAACGGCAAGAGTAGAATAAATAGCAGCACCGTAGCGAACAATAAATGATATGGCAAGACAAAAATGAAATAATAAAACCAAAGTTTGACCAATTATAAGTAAATTTAGGCTAAAACATCTAAATATGATGTCTGGATCACTGTCAGATGAGCCGTCAGATGCTGAGCCGACCCAGGACGCATAACTTACCATCAGACTCTCCGTCACTCATGGTATTTAGTGTTTCTAATACCTACCTTCCATAAATCGCCTTATTTTAGTCATTTTGACTTTATTTATGAAACTGATAACCGCTAAATCAGTGAGGGAAAGGAGTTGCCTAGAAATGTGCAACGTTAAAACATAAGCGGCAAGACAGTGACAGTGTGAAAATACATGCATTATATAGCGGGTAAATTTGACCCGCGTGGCGCTTATAGAGCTTGGGAACCTACGTCACGCCGCGTCGGATTCCGCCATGTTTTAGGTCACGCTCAGAGCACACAGCGTAAACAAATGCAAATCACCACAGAAAAAGCCGACCGTTTTACATTCATATTTTTTGAAAAACATCTTACATACGCTTAGAATAAAACTGACTAATATGTAAATCTCTTTAAATAAAATAAAAAAATCGCTCTGTTGTTTGTCTGAGAGGCTGCAAATATTCATTACTAATCCGTCTCCTTCACTACAGTACTGATATATGCTAACTGCTAAAACACTTATGACAATTGATCATGGTTTTACTATAGTAAACGTGTAGCGACCGTGTTTTTTGTGTATGTATTACCATTCCTATAACCACAATCTCATTAAATACCATGGATAAACTATGGTTAGAGTAGCAAAACCATGGCTAATCTTGTCAGAGGAGAATGCACTACAGCTAGATCTCAAACGGGATCATTGTTATATCGTCATATTGCCCGGTAACTGCTCAGTGTTAAGAGTTAAGCCATTATAGAGGTAACAGAACTTGATGCTGCTTTGAAACGATATGTATTGTGGATGCTATGCAAATAAATACATTGACTTAGTGAATGAGTGAACGAGTGAGTGGTTTCGGACACAGCTTGTTCAGCTTCCCAAAAGAACCCAGCGTTGAGTGAACAGTGGATACAGTTTGTTTTTCCGGGGCAGAAACAGAGTTTCTCAAGTGTTTGTTGACGAACGTTTTTTAAACAAGGCCCAGTTCGACGCTGGATTACACATCCTTTGATGCTGAAAGACGGAGCATTACCAGCTATAAAAGATCCCGGTCATGATTCAGAACTGCAGACGCTAAGTGAAACGACATGTGGGCATCAAATGTCTCTGTTTTGTTGGCGATCGGCGCAAGTGCACGTCACTTTTTAGCTCCGCCCACACGGGGCGTCACTTTTTTAGCTCTGCCCGCCCTCCAGGAGCTCGGCTTTTTCCGGAGAGAATAGGCTTGTTTGAGATGAGCAAAATCTGCGCAGAACCGATCACCGGTGATCGCCGCGGGGTGCATGCCGGTTAGAAAAGTGTCCGAGGGCAAATTCCAAACGGCTTTTTTGCGCCCTTGAAGGGCACTTCGGGAAGGGGACGCCATTTGTAGGGACGTTCCAAACGAAAGTGAACAACTGATTCCCTTCACGAAGGGCCCTTCCAGAAGTCCGTTAGTGAAGGGAACATGCGAAGTGATTTCCGTTTGTGATCATGTGATCTTCACTTAGGAGATCTTGATGCATTTTAAAGCAAAGTTGGGGTTTATTTTTACTTTACATACAAACGTAAGTAGAATAAGCTAATTAAATTTTTCTTTATTTTTATGTAATACAAAATATTTTCGTCAGTGATAAAAATATGATTTAAGACTGTACTTTTAGCAAGTTTAAGCAAATTTAGTTTGAAAAAGTTTAATATTAAATAAGACACAGTTAGACAATATTTAAAAAAAAAAAAAGGCAAATCGGAGCTCGTTCACGCGAGTGACAATCGCGCAGTGTGAATTATCAAAGACGCGATCTGAGGGAATCACAGACACGTCGCCGACGCCTGTGAAATATTTGGCATGCTAAATATCTGGAGCTGTCTGCGATTCACAATCTGACTTCTGACTGAAAACTACATCGGCGATGACCTTCAGCCAATGAGAGACAAAGATACAGGGCGGAGGGAAGTTCAGTGAGGAGTTCTAGACCATATCAGTATTTTAATATGTACAATTATATCATAAAGAAACAATCACAAATATTTGCTTGACCAGCCGCAACATCAGCATAACAGTTACTGCAAAATTTTTATTTACCACTCTTTGCAGAACACACAATCCCTGTTCCCTGCATCTCCCTCCTGCATAATCTGTTTTTCTTTTTGTAGCTGGAAATCCCTGATAGCACACGTTCATCTCTGAGACGTCTGCATTTACATCTGCAAGACGTATTTTTTAGGGTGTTTGCTCATCTGGAATACGTCTATAGGACGTCTCCTTTTAGATGTCAAAAAGATGTTTATGATTTAGAATGTATATAAAACTGACAATTTACAGACGTCTGTCAGACGTTTATAGACAGCAGATGCTTTCCAGATCAAGAGATCTTTAACAGACATCTTGCAGACGTACATGTGTTATCTATCAGCGTACAGACAATTTGTGGGCTATATTTATTGCGGGTTATCGCGTTATTTCCTTATCACTTCTCGAGTGTGTTTTGGTGTGAAACGTAGTTTGCGGATCAGACAGAGTTGTCGGCGATTCTTCCTATTGTGAAATCATGCAACGTGAAACCCCTTGTCGCAATCCATTGTGCAATGTGAACACTGCAGCGACTGAATGCTACCCTAGACAGTCATGCAGTGTGAAAACAACAGTGATCCGACGAGTTTGAAAATCGTGCAGTGTGAACTTGGCATTAGGGATGACGACCACGATCAACAGCACAAAACATGCCTAAACAGCACGCGCGCGAGAGAGAGACTGCCTGAATGACTGAGTGCGTCCTCCATCAGGTTGAGTCATATTCATGAAACAAATTAGTTTGCGATGTCCTAAGAGTAATGTTGTCATAATATCCTAATATATTTTCAGTGTTTAAGGGTAACATACTCCCTCATGACTGGTGTCAGTGCGATGAAGTAAAGCATCAGCTTCAGCTTTTCCCTGTCGTTTATCCCAGCATTTAACCTCACATCACTAGCTCCGCCCTCGCGCCATCACTCGTAACCGGAAGAGTAGATGAGCCGTTTTAAGGGGGAGGGGAGGTTAACATTTTTGATTAAAGATTACGAGGGCACATGAATTTTAAATAAATTCTTTATAATAAACACTACAGTATTCCATCAAAAAATAAGAATAGTCAATTTTGATTTCATGCCGACTTTAAAGCTGTATCTTTCTTTTATAAATATGATAAAACTAAAGACTTTTTGGAGATATGAAGGATGCAGTACTACTCTATAGGTACTCAAGATTAACATGAGATTGGGTGAAACTGTGTGTGTTGGGTCCCCTTTAAAGTGCCTCCTGCTGGCAGAGAATGAATTTGCATTTTTTTTATAAGTCCGTCCAAGTAGTTATCGCTGCATCTCAGTCCATCTGATTTACGCAGCAAACATATTTTGCTTATCAAAACATAATCTACTCTAGAGGGACTTAGCTGTTGTTACTGATTGTATTTGGATGTCTACACTTGAAAAAAAAAACACTTGAAAACTTTAAACTTACAAGAGTGGTCAGGTGTTAATTTGCACTTTAACATTCAAAGTCTTAAAGTATTAAGTGGCATACTTAATGTGGTGTGTTGAAAAGTAGCTAAATAAACCAGCAGACAATGCATTTACAGAACAGAATGTTATTTTAACAACATAAATATTAATCGAAGTTGCACTTTTATTACAAGTAATACTTTTTTATAATAAATATTAAACACAGCAGAGAGCATCTGTACATATAAAACAACAACTCTTAATCTATCTAGCTAATTGAGGCATAATGATATTGGAATATAGCCTAATAGCAAAGACCCAAAATGTAGGCTAAGGTAAATAATGTTAAGCTGTTATCAGTTTTGAGAAATGCACCCCTGATTTGTGCCACAAAACCATGTTGTATTTGTGCTCCCTCCACCCCCAAAACGCGATCGATTTTAACCCTTTGACGCTTCTTGCCACGCTTTGGCTGGTGCTGAGCCAGAGAAAGACGAGCTCAGAAAAAAAGACAAAAAGAAAGACGCTCTCAGTGCTTTTCATATTTCATAACTGTTCAGTGTTTTCAACCAAATAAAGTTCATTTTAGGTTTCAGACATTTAAATACACTTCAATTAAGTTAAAAATACATGTAGTTTTTAAAATGGGCTACACACTGATTTCTATGGAAAGCTCCAATAATAATCCTTTCAATTAGGCTAATGGACGACGTGTTTTATTCCTATCAAATACACATTGTGTAGATTATTAAAGTTTACTCTGTTTTTCTCCCAGCTAACTGGCCACTTACTTTTATGTATTTCGGGAGAAATAGGTGAATTTGCGTAATGTTAATCAATCTGACAGATCCACACAGCAGCATCCAGCGCATATTATCAACATGGTCAAGTCGCTATGGAAATAATAAAATTATATGTATAAATTATTTAATTATTTAATATTGCCCTTTCGTGTAATTACCACTGTCCATTGACATAATATATCACGAATTAAAATAAAATAAACTGTCCCTAAGCACCCACTTAGTTCGCTTATGCCTTGAGCCGGCTCTGGCTGTGATGCTGTGTCTGTAATAAAATAAATAAATGTAAGCTAAAAGAGCAGGAGCACCACTATGGTTTCTGGGCCCCCTGAACAGCATATTGACTCGGGGCCCCCTCAGTAAAATAACGTTCCAGCCAGGGTTAATTAATTTACAGTGAAAAAAAACGTAAACCAGTTTGTTATTACCCTTACCAAAAAGTAGTATACTTCAAGTTTATTTTATTAATGAAACTGTTACTAATGATGGAAATAAAATAAAATATTATTGTAATCAACTGTCATCCATACGTATTCATTTAAAAAAATCTTTAGAATAATTCATGATTTTACATGTAGCCTGAGGAAATCATGTCTATTATTTTGGTTTGTGAGATCAGAGATCGCGCTGCGCACAAACATTCAGGAGGACACAAACTTCTTGAGAACGCTGCCCCGCGACCTTATCAAGGTAGGCTAATTTACACAGGCAACTGTCACCTCTCTTTCTCTCTCTCTCTGTCTCTCTAGATCGAATAATTAATTAAAGTAGCTAAATGTTATAATTAATTAATTCAAATAAATGTGCTCTTACAGCACTATTTCATCTCTTTCTGATCTGAAGCGGGCAGAATGCTGAGCTAACGAGCCGTAGCTTCGCGTCAGGTGGTTCTTGCCTTCATGTCGTGCATTAAAATCGTTCATGTACAGCTAGCCGTGCATTATCCCTTTTGTTTTTTCGCTCTTTAGCAGCAGTTTTTTACGGCAATATTTAAATGACACCCTGGTAAGCTGGTGCACTTCTAGTGTAACTTTGTTTCCCTTTCATAGGTTAACTTCAAAGCTGCGATGACGTCATCGCTTTGGGAACACCCTCAGTGTGACGAATGTCTGAAGCCCTTATACCATCACGCCAATTTATTAGCCCTTATACCCCCACTTGTACATAACGTATGCTATATCAGCGTGCAGCGCTATTTCATCAGATTTCAATTGCTTCAGGAAGCGAATCATCTGTCGCCCGTTGGAAGGCGTTTTCGCCGTGTTCTCAGCTATTTCTTCAGGGAAAAAAAGCAGTCTACTCCTCTCAATGGACACGATGAGCCATATGAAGTGCATCGAGCCGTGTGACAGGTTCATCACAGCAGGAGACACACATGACAGGTGCGTGCTATGCTTGGGTCGTAATCAAGGCCTTACGTCTAACTCCCGCCAATCCGTTTCTGCGGCTGCCGAGGCGGCGCATGAGACGATTGCTTGGGGTGACGCATGCAAGTTAGAGCCCATGGAGAACGAGATGACGGAGTATTGTTCTTTCCTGGCGCTCTCACCCGGCCATGTTCAAGAGCTCAAAGAACGTTATGTCGAGCCGGTTGTCTTCGTCAATGACGATTTGTGGCCCACCCTATAGGCCCATAATGCAGTTTCCTTCAGTTGTGAGCTGTATGATAATGATGTGTTGTCCACCGCGGCCTCTGATTCAGAGGATTTAATGGCAGAATTCTGCAGTTCTCTCCCTCCGAGTGGACAGGAGAAACGCAATTCCCCGTCTTACAATGAGTTGTTAGATGTTGTGACGCGCGCGATGGACAAGTTGGATTTAGACTGGGACTGTGAGCCGATGTAAAACCAGGCCTAATCTAAATTGGATGACCGTTTTTTACTAGTCGTAATCCATCCCAGCCCCATAGGCCTCTTACCTTCTTTCAAGACCTCCACCAAGAGGTTTCGAGGTCTTGGAAGCAGCCTTTTTGCGGCGCGTATTACAAACGCCACTGCCGCTGATTTCGCCAACGTGTCTAAAATGGCAGATCACAGTTATGGGGCAATGCCGGCCGTCGAAGAGACTCTCACGACACACCTCGTGCCTAATTGAGCTCCATCTTGAAAGTCGCGCACTACGCTGTCGTCCAAGCCATTTAGGATCACTTCCAGTTGAATCGGGAAATCTTACATGGCCGCTGAGCAGGCTGAGGCCACGCTACATTCTATGGGTGTGCTTCAAACCTATCAGGCAGAGCTTCAAGGAGCTGGATGAAGGGGAAGGCCTCACTCCTGAGGCTGTTAAGGAGCTCAGGAGAGCTACAGATTTGGGGCTTAGAGCTACCAAACATACAGCTCGAGCAGTGGGTAGGTCCATGGCAGGTATGGTGTCAGTTGAGCGCCACCTTTGGCTCACTCTCACAGACATCAAAGAAAAGGACTTTTCTCTTGGACGCTCCCATTTCAAAAGACGGCCTATTTGGACATTCAGTCACCACCGTGGTGGAAAGGTTTCGGGCAGCAAAACAGCAGTCTGCCGCTTTTCGCCAGCTCATTCCGCGTAGGCCCAGGGAGGCAGAGCGTCAACCACCAATGGTCTGTTCACGCTCATCCTCTCTACACCATCATCGGAAGTTCTGCGTAGTGAACCATCACCTATGGCACACCCTCGGAAGGATTGGGGTCCTAGGTCTCGTCCATCAGTTCGCTTGCGCCAATGCAAATGGATAGACCTGAGTTCGACGGCCATGACCTCTCGTTCTCAGGCTCCCTGATTCCCTCGCTCGTCTTCTGAGGCCCTCCTTTGGAGAGTTTGGTTGGACTGCTCAAGCGTGTCCGCCTCTCTTAATGTGGCCTCCCGACTCAGATCTTGACCGTCCCGCCACTTACTGCGCTTCGGGCGGTTTTAGATCGAGTCCTCACGGCGAGCACCTCCTCAGACACTCTGCACGTCCCAGCCTTCAGAGTTCGAGAAAAAGCCCAATCATCTTGGGGTGTTGGGCTGGCCCGACGGGGCTCTTGGATGCCATCCTGATATAGAGGTTCTTGCCACTCCGTTGCTTCGGGGCCCTATGCGGGAAACTCAGGCGAGATTATCAACCCCACCCATGCTACCTGTTATCGCGAACGCCAGCGGCTTTCCGCAGTCAGATGTCTTGACACCTGTAGTTTGACCACCGCCAAACATAGAGCGTCTAAAACCTCTAGCAGACTTTTGGGCCACGTGGAAACACTTGCCCGATGTCTCGCAATGGGTACTACGCACTATTCAACACGGTTACACCATACAATTTCGGAACGGGCCACCCCCTTTCAGCGGGATTCTTCCCACGACAGTACGTCCTGGGCAGGTCACGGTGTTACGCCAGGAAATCGTGTCACTCCTAGAGAAAGGGGCTATAGAAGAATTATCCCCCACTCAGATGGAGTCGGGATTTTACAGCCAGTATTTTGCTGTGCCCAAAAAAGATGGTGGTTTACGTCCGATTCTGGGCTTGCGTCATTTGAATCTTGCGCTCAGAGTGAGCAAGTTCAAAATGCTAACAGTAAAGTCCATTTTGTCTCAGATCCAACCCCGAGATTGGTTTGTGACCATCGATCTAAAGAATGCATACTTTCACATCCAGATCGTCAAGAGACACAAGCAGTTCCTCAGGTTTGCTTTTGAGGGCAAAGCTTACCAGTATTGTGTTCTTCCATTTGGACTGGCTCTGGCCCCTCGAACATTTACAAAGTGTATGGACGCAGCTCTGGCCCCATTACGGCTCCAGTGCGTCCGAATTTTCAACTACTTGGACGATTGGCTAATATTAGCTCAATCTCAGGATCAGGCACTGATACATCGAGACTTAGTGCTTGATCATCTACGGAGCCTGGGACTACGTACGAACCCACAAAAGAGTGTTCTGCTGCCACGCCAGCGAACAACATTCTTGGGGGTAGACATGGATTCTCGCATGATGCGGGCACGTCTGTCTCCCGCACGTGTGCAGTCATTGCAGACCTGTCTAAGTCGGTTCATGACAGGGTGTCTAGTCCATGTAGGCTTGTGTCTCAGACTGTTGGGTCTGATGGCGGCAGCGTCCCCTGTAGTTTAGCTGGGCCTGCTCCACATGCGACCGTTTCAGTGGTGGACCAAGAGCAGTGTTGGGCACGTTACTTTAAAAAAGTAATTAATTATAGTTACTAGTTACTTCTCACAAATAGTAACTGAGTTACATCATTATAAAAGAAACAAATTACCAAGGAAAGTAACTATTACGTTACTTTAAAAAAAAAATTCAAATGTCAAATAACTTTGGATGCCCCCAATATTAAATATGTTAAATTAATGAAATGGACACTAAAAAGAATAAATTATTATTATAAAACATTGTACATTAATCTACACTATTTATTTACTGACACTTAGTATCAGTCAGTCAAGCATTATAATATAATATTATGATAGTTTAATATTATATGATGATAGAACTTTAGTAATTAGAATAACCAAGTATGAATGCATATTTGTCATCAATATAAAATGCACTAAGGATTAATGAGCTGCTGGGTTCATGAATATTAATCACGTTGTGTGCGTTCGCTCGAATTGATTTGCTGAAATCAAAACGGGGATGATAATAGGTGAGCGCCAGCCAATGAGATTGTTGTTTGCGCATTAGTTCCGCCCACTACCAGGGAACCCGGCAGTTCTTAAAAGCTGTGTAGCGCATCAATTCTGCATGTTATGAAAGACTCTCTTGCTCTGTATCTTTCTTTGCGTGCGTGTATGTGAGAGAAAGCGACGGCGAGTCGTGCGCCTTCGCATCCATTCAGATGAACTGAAAAATTGAATTCTAATAATATAATATATTAATGCCACATTTTATTGTCAGTAACGGTTAGTAACACCTTTTATTTATAACGCCGTTATTCCCATCACTGACCAAGAGCCAGAACATTTCACCTCATTGTCATCCGCTTCGCAGAATTAAGGTGACACGCAGAGGTTTTCGTGCTCTAAAGCCGTGGAAAAGACTCCATTTCCTTCAGAAAGGAGTCCAGCTGGGGGTGTGTCTTCGTCGCAAAACTATCACAACGGTGATAGTTGTGACAGGCTGACGGGCTGGGGAGCGGTCCATCAAGGATGCCCAGTCCATGGAGTTTGGTCAGAGGAACATCGGAGCTGGCACATAAATTGTTTGGAACTACTGGCAATCTTCCTGGCTCTCAGATAGTTCTTACCGAAATTGACGGGCTGTCATGTGTAAGTCAGTACGGACAACATGACCGTAGTTTCTTACCTGAATCGTCAAGGAGGATTAGATTCTCGCCCCCTGTACAGGCTGGCGAGGAGTGTTCTTCTTTTGGCTCAAACCAAATTCCTGGTTTTCGGACCTGGTCAGTCTGTCAGTCGGCCCTCCTTGGGAGATTCCCCTCAGACACGATCTGTTGACACAAGCTCGGGGCACGATTTGGCAACCTCGGCCGGATTTATGGAAGCTATAGGTGGGGCCCCTGAGCGGAATGCGTTAATGTGTCAAGGCAAAACAAGACTTCGCAAAGGGCCTAGGTGAAAGTGTTCTTTAAATAGTCTAGGTAATGGGGAACAGGTGGGGAATGATAATCAGTGCCAGGTACAGGGCCGATGGAAATGTAGTGCGAGGGGAAAACTAGTACTCTGGTGACAGAGGCCTCTGATGGCCCGAAGAGGGAGTTACAGAAGTGCTCTCCGTAACAGAGATAGAAGAGCAAAGTCAAATTCAACTCTTTATCAGGACATTCTTATCGTGGAAAATCTCCTTAGAGATGCAGAAGATTTTTCTGCTCAGAAAGACAACTTGCTATGTCAGGGCTGCCCTTTGACCCCAGTACTCATACCTTCAACACTAAAATGCTACGCCTTAAAGGTCCCATGACATGCTGCTTTTTGGATGCTTTTATATAGGCCTAAGTGGTCCCTAGTACTGTATCTGAAGTCCCTTTCCCTAAATTCAGCCTTGGTGCAGAATTTCTGCCAATACGAGCCAGTCCCACAATGAGCTTTCCTTAGGACGTGCCATTTCTGTGTCTGTAGCTTTAAATGCTAATGAGGAGGAGAGAGGCGGGCAAGGTGGAGGGTGGGTGCGTGGCCTTAACCAGCTTGCGCTACCATGCGCTCCGTAGACACACAGTCGTTCAAGCTTTTCAGTTTGACCCAGAATCTGATCCGGATGGAGAAGCACCTGATGAAGAAGTTGCAACTCAGCGGCTCATTTTCTCATGGGCGGGCAAAGCAGAGAAAGGGGAGGTAACCTTTCCCTGTATGACGACATAAAGGGAAGATTCTAGATTGGGCCATCTGAGCTTTCATTTTCTCAAAGGCGAAGCAGGATACCCAGGGCTCGGTTTACACCTATCGCCATTTCTAGCCACTGGGGGATCATAGGCAGGCTAGGGGAACTCATATTAATGTTAAAAAACCTCATAAAGTGAAATTTTCATGCCATGGGACCTTTTAAAGGAACACTCAACTTTTTTGAGACTCACTCATTTTCCAACTCCCCAGGAGTTAAACAGTTGAGTTTTACCGTTTTCGAATCCATTCAGCCGATCTCCGGGTCTGGCGGTAGCACTTTTAGCGTAGCTTAGCATAGATCATTGAATCTGATTAGACCGTAATGCTGCGTAATATCATTGTGTCTGCTTAGTACACGATGTAACTACAGAAGAGTCAAGTTTTAAATAGGAAAAATATTGAAACTCTTTGGTCATTTTTGAGTGAGATGCTAACGGTCTTATCAGATTCAATGATCTATGCTAAGCTACGTTAAAAGTGCCAGGCCCAGAGATCGGCTGAATGGATTTCGAAAACGGTAAAACTCAAATGTTTAACTCTTGGGAAGTTGGAAAATGAGCCTATTTTCAAAAAAAAAGTAGAGTGTTCCTTTAAAGCTATGTAAGAATTTAGAAAATTATGCATTTCATGTTTTCAAATTAAGCGTGATCGTTTGGATTGCACCCGAGGACCTAGATAAGGTAAATACTATGGTCAACAGGACCAATGAAGAATATGATATTGAAACATTATCCAGAAGAAAAAGAGATAAACCATTACATCTAAGCTGCATGCATAATGAGTCTTCAGTTGAGGATTGTGATAGACTGAATGTTTGTCCTGAAACTGAAATGGAGAGTGAGGATTGTGAAGAGAGTTATTACGGGTCTAATGGACTTAGAAAGATAAATCAATGAAATGTGACGGAAGGTGAGGATCACACATCAATCATCAAGAAGATGACTAAGAATATTTGGTGGACATAAAACACCCAATGTCAATGTATAGGACAATTTGTGTGTGTGTGTACACACATATATATATATATATATATCAACCTGATCTCACAGAATTCCGTGTAATGTTCACGGACTTAATTAACCTCCGAATCTGTGGTGGCATCACGGAATCGCCGAAAATTCCGTGATGGGCTCACAGAAGGCATCAGCCGTGGTCCATGCACGGATTCACTGGTTCAACGTAAAAAGAGTGACTCCGATGCAGTTATACTTTCACTGGAGTACCTGACCCCACCCCTACCCTAAACCTACCAAGTTCTGAACAATAATGACGATAAATGTCCCAGTATCGCGTCGGCATATTGATGCTAAGGGTTTCCGTGCGTGGAGCCGACGGTAAAGTGCCCTTGCGGTCCGGTGCCCCTATTCTGCTAGGGGTGTTCGATATGACGATTTTTGATCGTGGGCTATAAAAATGTCTCCACGATTTGCTTTTTTGAAGAAATATCGTTGTATCGTGCCCCAGCACACATTCTATCAGCTGCCGTTCTGGCGCCGCCGTCTCTATGTAACGTATACTGTACAACGCCACATACATTCAGATCAGTGTTAACTCAGCGGAAGAGTTACTCTCACGGGACACTGCACTTATTCGCAGTCACCAAAAGTACATTATCTGCATCTGCTTCAAAGACTTACTGGTTAAACCTTTCACTCAGTGTTCTGTTCTGACGAGCGCCTTTTCTGAGCACATACACCCAAAGCGCGTGCTGTAAAAAGCCCGTCAAACAGCGCCTGATTACTGAACTAAGTTATGTTTTGTGCTAATACTGTCAAAACACACCAGGTTTATGTATAGACTCAGTTGGTTATGTCTAAAATAAAGGTAAAGAGCTGAGAGAAACGCATGCGTGCCTATATTAGATGCGTGCAGGTCTTAAAGGGACAGTACTAAACATGCTGCCGACTGTCATTAAAGGGATAGTTCACCCTAAAATTGTAATTCTGCCATTATTTACTCACTCACATGTTGTCCCAAACCTGTATTAATTTCTTTCTTGTGCTGAACACAAAAGAAGATATTTTGAAAAATGTGGGTAAACAAACAGTTGCTGGTTCACATTAACTTTAACAGTAGGAAAAAAATACTATGGAAGTCACTGTAGACCAGCAACTGTTTGGTTTTCCACATTCTTCAAAATAGCATTTATTTTCAGCTGAAGAAACTTGTTCAGGTTTAAAACAACTTTTGAGTGAGTAAATGAAGGTATAAAAATCAAACACTAGCCTATTTTAATTTTGGGGTGAATTATTCCTTTAATGTTAATAAAACACCAAACACAAAGAGAAAAATCATTCACTACTCTTGACTGAAAAACTTTAATACAGTTGCTTTAATAGGAATCAATCTATATAGTGTTTTATTTTTATATTTGTTCATTCAATTTCTTGAATGCTCCTGCTAAATACAACTAAAGACTACCTGAAAATAAAACACTGTTTATTTATTTGTATATTATGTGTATTTGTAATGTGTATCTTTGCTCTCATTTTTTAATAACAAAGATAAAATAATGACAATGATTTTTATCTTCACTCACTTTGGCCTAAATATCCGCCATACTTTTTTACAAGAGGGAAAAAAAAGAAATCTACTATGCTCAGTTTCTTTTCATTTATTTTGAACAGACTGTTTTGTTTTCATTGTGAGTGTACACAAATAAAAGCAGACCTTTATACAGTGAATATTAATAAGACAATAAGTGTTTAAAGTTGATTCTGCTGGTATAAGGAAACAGTTGAAGTGATCGCGCCGGAGCGTACACACACACACATCAGTTCCAGCATCGCTAACTTGACAGCGCAGTTGGTACTTTATTAAAATAAAATGCAGTGAGCCAAACATCAGCGCGCGCGCCTCTGTATCACCGTTGGAACATGTCTGAAGTACATTTACATAATAAATAATAGTTTAGCATTCAGATACGTTACATCGCAAATATGGAAATATTATGGAATATTTGGATTTGTGTCGAATGAGAGAGGTAGGATACACGAGCACAAAGCTCCTTTTCGCAAACAGTTGAGTGTGCAAGCCTTCAAAGTATAATCCTTTGCCAGTCTATGTGAGAGATGCATTCAGAATCAGCACATGGTCACTGTCTAGTGGGTTTTGTTTTCAAGTGTGCAACTCATGGCATTCGCTGTTCTTCTGCTGGTTATCAAACAGCGTTGCATTACTGCGGGCGCCCCCTTCTGGATTGGGGGTGAATTGCTTGTATTCGTCGTAAGACTTCATGCACCGAACCGAGATGTCCGTACCGTGACGGTTCGGTATGAATACATGTACCGTGCCACCCCTAATATATATATATATATATATATATATATATATATATATATATATATATATATATATATATATGAAGAGTTCAGATGCAAAAGCCTCTAAGTGCCGTATGAAATTAAATTAGTATTTTTATCAGGCTCCTATGTGTTCAGTAATTTCACTTTAATGGCAATGATTAGGTTATTTTCATTGCCATTAAAGTGAAATAACTGAACGTAAACATAGGAGCCTGATAAAATGCTAATTTTAGAAGAAAATTTCATACGGCACTTATAGAGGCTTTATATATATATATATATATATATATATATATATATATATATAATTTACTTACTGTAATGTTGTAGTATGCTTGTGAAAGCAGGCTGAGATTGCAGGAGTTTAATTGAAGTAAATGAAGCAACAATAGGGAGCACCAATACATTCAACATCTGACAAAGCACAAGAGAAACACTGTAGGGCTATATATACAACAGAGAGAATAAAAGGAAACAGTGAGTTACTATGGGGCCTAACAAGGAGTGGTTTGTCCGATGAGTGGCTATGGCAACTTATGAGGGTAGCTATGAAGACAAACAAGGCACACAGCAGACAGAGGCAGAACACACAAAGGAAAAATGTTACACTTATTTATTTATTTACTTGCTTGCTTACATATTTACTTATTATTTTGCAGGACAACCATGTATGCAGTTGTTACCTTGCAAGACTCAGATGAGGTGATGGTGGCACCATCAAACTGGTTGAGCGAAGACAAAAAACAATGTTACTGGCCTCCATTCAAATCAACAGGGAAGTACTTGGAAGCCGTTAAGAACCATCTTGAGCCTTCAACAGGAAAGAAACCATGGGAGAAAATAGCTATTCTGTTTCACTCAGAATATGGTAATGGTTACTACTTTTTTAAACTTGTTTAAATCTTGCATGTAATTTGTACTACTGTATTTTTTTATTTTTTTGCTTAAGTTGTCTTACAAGGCAGGAGACATGACGTCATGTGTACATTTAAAAGTATTATTTATTAATTGAAATTTGAAGAAAGCATCTTTATCAAATTAAGGGTTCAATTTGCAATTGGCTGTATATATATATAATATAATATATATATATATATATATATATATATATATATATATATATATATATATATATATATATATTCAATCCATTTATGATCTAATATTCAGAGTATTTCAGTGAACATTTTGGTTTTCATTTTAGAAATTTCAATAAAAGATACCCTATTCATGGAAAGTTCTTAATAATATAATATTTTCTGGTCACACTTTATATTAGGTGGCCTTAACAACTATGTACTTACATCAAAAATAAGTACAATGTACTTATTGTGTTCATATTGTATTGCAAAACACTTTTGCTGCTATTGCGGTGGGATATGGGTAAGGTTAGGGACAGGTTTGGTGGTATGGGTAGGTTTAAGGGTGGGTTAAGATGTAAGGGATCTGTCAACAGTGTAATTACAGATGTAATTACATATAAGTATTTTTAAAAATATAAGTACAATGTAAAAACATGTATGTACACAATAAGTGCATTGTACCAAATTATTAATTTAAATGTAAGTACATAGTAGTTAAGGCCACCTAATATAAAGTGGGACCTATTTTCTTATCTTATTGTAGGCACTTACGAGCAGGCCAAGGAAAAGCAAGCAGCAATGACAGAGGAGAAAGAGCAGTAAGTAATGAACTCTTATTGCAACCAAGTAGAGTTACACAAAGGAAAAAAAATATTTTCTTTCATATTACACATATTATAGTTTCTGGCTTTTATATTATAGTTATTTATTAGTAATATTGTTATTTTATGTAAACAGACCAGTCAAAACAAGAAAACAAGTAGTAGAAACATCTCCATTGTCTCCTGTGTTATCACAATCTGCTCTGTCAGGAATTTCCACTCATGGTAAGCCAACTAATTTTGTAATATCAGTTAAAAAAAGAGATTGAACTTTTTCATTTTCATTTTTATATCCCTACAATTGATTTTACACAACAGAAAAATAAACACTTGACGATTAGAGAAGAAAACAAACAAACAACAAAAAAGCAGTTTTTGGAACAAGAGTGGATCCACAGTAATGCAGTAAATCTACATTTCCACTGTTGGGTCAAAAGCGGGCATGCGTAGGAATGGGCAAATGAAGCTTCATAGGAAGCACTGAGGCTTTTCTTTTTCTAAAGAAATTTGACACAAACATATGAGGGTTTATCAGTATTTTTCTATTGTGTTTTGTGTTTCTGTGTAACAGGGACTCATCGTGACAACGATGATAGATCCAAGTGCAAGCTTTATTAAACATAGTTTATGGTCAAAATAGGCAGGGTCCGAATACCAGCAAACAGTAATATCCAAGGGCAAGACAAAAGCATAATCCAGAAACAGGCAATTGTCAGGGCAGGCAGCAAAACATCCACAAAAACACAAGGCAACAGTCCAAGGTCGAAATCCAAGTGAGCAGTACAAAGTAACAAAATAAACAAGATAATAACAATGGCAATAAAACAAGACTATGGAAAAACAAGGAAAACGCTTAGTAGAGTCCGCTACAGGCAGCAAAACAATACTTCGCAAAGGCCCATTTGGCATGGCCATTCTTATATGGCTGCCAAACAGAAAGTAACCATAGAGGAAGCAGAGGGAGCGGTAACAGTCAGTACTTAGGAGAGGGCTCCCTCTGCTGGCATGGCGTTACATTCTGTTGCGTTATACCCAAATTTTGCTGTACTTTTGGTTGAATTAGTGTAATGTGGGACACTTTTTGCAATTTTGAGTTGTGTCTCATATTTCCATATGAAGCCAAAACAATAAATCAAAATCTTTCACCATTATGAAATCCCCAAGATGTCCCCTTATTAAATCAGAAGAAATTGTTCAGATATTCAAAGAATCTTAATCTGGGACACTATATTTTGGATTAGAAATAGTAAAATTTTTACAAGCAAACTTCACATTTAACACTCCTGGGGTGTATACCAGAAAGCAGGTTGTGACATACCCGGGTATGTTTAAGGGTAAGTGAGCGGATAAACTCAGCTTGTATGATATGTAAATTATGAAGCAGCAATATAAGTAATATATAAGGTAAAAAAACTCAATGTAAGATGTGTTTTATTTTTCTATAGGCATTTTGTCCAAAAACATCCACCACACAATGGTCAACAAAGGTATGAAATTTATTTTATTAGTACAACCATTATTGTACTGTTGATTTAGTACAAAATGTATGTGTATGTATTCTCTGACAGGTATTAAAAGAAAACGTGAACCATGTGATTTACATACCAGTGCAAAGTTTAATTCAGGCAAGTAATTCTAAGCATGTCCATCTATAATCTATAATAATGTTACAGCCATCCTCAGACTGCTTAAGTGTACAATGTTTTGATGATTATCAATTTTCAAACCAACTCTAAATGTTGTGGTAATTTAACAATCTCATTATGAATTCTCCCACTTTTACTGAACACAGATATATTCGTTTTGAAGATGGTGAAACAGATCATGGCAGAAGTTAAAATTAGAATTCAAAACATTAACAGCACAGTTCAAACAACAATTGAACAAAAAAACAACATTTTGTAAGTACTTGTGAAGCATTAAGTAAAATGTATATAATTTTGACATAGTATTCAATTACAATTATTTTCATCATGATATAGAGATGCCATTGCAAAAATGAACGATATTATGGATGAAGACAACAAAAGAAAGGAAACCATTGGTGTTTTTGGAAAGACAGGAGAAGGAAAAAGCTCCCTATTAAATGCAATCTTGGGATTAGATTATTTACTGCCATCTGGTAGTTTTGGTGCCTGTACATCTGTAGTTACTCAGGTGGAAGCCAATCAGACTGACTCGAACTACACAGCAGAGATTGAACTCATCTCTAAAGAGGTTCCTTTTTAACATTCAAACAAAAAAATCTGTTTCTTTCACAATGTGTGTGTATATAGTCTTTTGTTTGTTTTGTTTGCCAGGAATGGGAAAATGAGATTTCTTCAACTGATAGCAGGGACGAAGAAAGAATCACTGCAGTGTATGGAGCTGATGCAGATAAGAAAACACTGGAAGAACTTAAGAAAGATGACAAATATGCTGAAATTGATAACCTTTTGTCAACCATGAAAAAAACAATTTCACACACTGAAGTAAGGGCTAAATACATACTGTATGCAGACACATGGCACCTGGTCACACTTTTAGTTCACTAAATATTTCTAGGTACATTTGATTTTGACATTCTGTTTCTGTCAAGGCACTATAGCTTTAAATCATGGCTGCAAAAAACTATTGAACATTTGCACTGATACTGGCCAAGACAAAACATACCGTTATCACTAAGCTCTGCTCTGATGTCAACTCTATAGTAAAAATATGATAATTCTGTCTGGATGATGAAATTCATTAAGACTATTCAAATTTGAGTAGGAAAATTTAATTTAATGTTATTTACTTCCACAGGTCTCTGAATTTAGAAATGATGTTGCATGTTACATACAACACAATGCATCAGGTTGTGGTGGCTGCTACTGGCCACTTGTGAAGAGCGTGACGATCAAGATTCCAGGTTGTCATGAACTCCTGGAACACATTGTGCTTCTTGATATTCCTGGGACTGGAGACTGCAACAAGATAAGAGATGACCTGTGGAAAACTGTAAACACTACACTTTTTTTAAAAACACTTTAAATTGAAAAACTAAATCATAATTTAATACCCTCGTCATTCCAAACCAGTATGAGTTTCTTTCTTCTGTGAAATAGAAAAGTAGGATTTTGAAGAATAATTGTATTGACAGCTCTTTGTCATACAGTTATAACGAATGAGGACTGAGACTTTAAAGGGCACAAAAGACACACACTAAAAGTATCATATAAGTGTCTCAAAACACTTGTGCATTTAGTTACAAATCTTCTCAAGCCATATGGCAGCTTTGTGAGACAGACTAAAAGTATCTTTATGTACAAAAACAATCTACCTTAGCTCTGCTTGGCTTGCAGCCTTCACAAGAGAAGTAGTGAGGTCTGATTCATGAACAAATCATTCTGTTGAGTCATGAGGATGATGGTATTGGATGGCAGAATTTTCATTTTGGGTGAAGTATTCCTTTAACATTGGAATACATATAAAAATACAACATAAGTAAATAGCAAAGAGGTTTGCCATGCACATATTTTATTCAGTTTTTATATTTTGAATTCCACAGAAACTGAGAGAGTGCTCTTCTGTTTGGGTTGTAAGTGATATAATTCGAGCAATCACTGACGGAGACCCCTGGGGTATAATACAGCACTGCATTCAAGACTTGGGACCAGGGGGAGAGTGCAAAAACATTAACTTCATCTGTACCAGAACTGATGTCATGTATTCAAATGAATATCTAAGGTTAGAGAATAAAGAGATCTTTGTCAATAATCTGCATTTCTTTCAACATAACATAACTTAATCTAAGAATTGCTTTTTCTGTTTTCTTTTTCATTCTTTCTTTTTTAATTATTTAATGCATTTTATTTATTTATTTTAGATCTGAACGCCTCTCTGGAGATGAAATTTCTGTTTCGGTAAATTTACAAGCAAATATAGTTTTCTGTATTATTCTAATGCAGTCTCCTAAAACTTCAGTAAGCTATTTGCTGTCTGCAATTTCTGACTAATTTTGATGACAATCAAAAGCTGTATAAAATATGTAAATGTGTGGATTGCTCTACAAAATCCAGAAATGCCTGATCTGACTCACTGGCTAATTTTACATTTCCAACTAGTTTACATTGCTATCTTGCTCACTATCATCCACTAAATCAGACTTAATTTATAGGCACTTCATTTGATTTGTAACATCTTTTTTTTTTTTTTTTCCAGAACTTGAAAACATGGTGCATACTTCATAGGAACAACCGTGCAAAGGAAATTGTGAAAAAGAAGTTTGAAAATCTTGAAAACATGGTATGTATATATAAACTCAAACATTTATTCTTATTCTTATTCTTATTCTTATTCTTATTCTTATTCAGAAATCAAAAGCCAGATTCATCCCTGATGTTTTCACTGTCAGCTCCAAAACATACTTAGATAAAAATCCACATCTGGAACCGATTAAAACAGGTAATCAAGTAAAATCGGAAAAACAAAAGTTTGTTTTCGTGTCTTATTACTCTCTATTCATTTAAATATTGAAATGTTGCCAATTATCTGCAGAAATACCAAAGCTGCAAGAAGTTCTGAAGAACACTAACAAGAGAATTAAACAAGAACTGACCAGAGATTATGTTAATGCAGCGAAGGGAGTTTTGTCCTTTGTACAAAGCATCCAACTAGATACAGATGAAAAAATGGTATGAGTCAGAATTACTGATATTTCACTTACAGATGTCTTCTTAAATCTGCCAAAAGTTTTTTTTTTTTTTTTTACAGTAATTTACTGCTACATTTCTTTGCACTTTAGGTGGAGATAAAAGGTCTAGTCCGTAAAAATTTGCAGGAGAATCTAGCAAAGGCACTGAAGGAGTTGAATTGTCAGTTTGACTTACTTTACAAGATTATGGATCAATGTCTTTCAAAAGGTGTGGAGAAATCAGTGAAACTGTGTGTTGACAGCAAAAACTCCATGATTGCATCTGTAAGTGTGATTTTTGTGTGTGTGTGTGTGTGAAATGTTAAAAATGTTTGAAAAGCCATTTTGTGGCCTTTCTAACTGCAGTGATATTTTTGCTTTCTGAATCAGGTTGCACCTAACGATAAGAGGGGATTCCATAAAACCCTTCAAGCATTGTACAAGAACAAAGGATGCTATTGGCCAAAAAACCGGGATGCACCCCTAGATCTAAACATGTGCTTGGCCGAACACATGCATGACAACATCGATGCTGAGTTTAATTTAATTTTTCTGTAAGTTCTGCTGTCATTCCTTATCCACTATACCTTCAGTTGAGAAAAACAAAAACAATTTAGAATGTTAGGTCAACAGTGTTTTGAAATATACAGTCAGGTCCATATATGTTTGGACACCAATGCAATTTTCATCATTTTGGCTCTGTATGCCACCAGAACAGAATTAAAAAATCAAGATGAAATTGAAGTGCAGACTTTAAGCTTGGGTGGAACAAAACTATAACATAAAATTCTTAGAAATTACAACCATTTTTATACACAGTCCCTGCATTTTCAGGGGCTCAAATGTAATTGGACAAATAAAAATAATCAGCAATAAAATTTTCATTTTTAATATTTTGTTGGGAATTTTGTTGTCTGGAACTCATGGACATCACCAGAGACTGGGTTTCCTCCTTTGAAATGCTTTGCCAGGCCTTTACTGCAGCTGATGTCTGTTGTTGTTTGTTTGTGGGTCTTTCTGCCTTTAGTTTTGTCTTCAGCAAGTGACATGCATGTTCAATCAGGTTGAAATCAGGAGATTGACTTGGCCGTTTCAGAATATTCCACTTTTTTACCTTCAGAAACTCTTGAGTTGCTTTTGTTGTATGTTTTGGGCCATCGTCCATTTGTACTATGAAGTGCCGCCCAATCAACTTTGCCCCATTTGACTGAATCTGGGCAGACAGTATATCCCTGTACACTTCAGAATTCTTCCAGCTGCTTCTGTCCTCTGTCCCATCATCAATAAACACCAGTAGCCCAGTGCCACTGGAAGCCATGCATGCTCATGCCATCACACTGCTCCACCATGTTTCACAGATGATGTTGTATGCTTTGGATCATGAGCTGTTCCAAGCCAACTCCATACTTTTTTCTTCCCATCATTCTGGTTCAGGTTGATCTAATTTCAGCCGTCCAAAGAATGCGTTTCCAGAAGTGGTCTGCCTTTTTTTTTTTTTTAGATGTTTTTTTGGCAAAGTCTAATCTGGCCTTGTTTGCACCTTGTGGTGAGCCCTCTGTATTTGCTCTTGTGAAGTCTTCTCTTGATTGTAGATTTTGACACTGACACGTAACCTCTTGTAGGGTGTTTTTCACTTGGTTGGATGTTGTGAAAGGGTTTTTCTTTACCATGGAGAGGATTCTCCTATCATCCGGACGTCCAGGCCTTTTTATGTTGCTGAGCTTACTAGTGCGCTCTTTTTTTTCTCAGAATGTATCAAACTGTTGATTCGGCCACTCCTAATGTTTCTGTTATCTCTCTGATGAATTGTTTTGTTTTTGAAGCCTAACAATTGTCTGTTTCACTTGTATGGAGAGATCCTTTGACCACACGATGTGGGTTCACAGCAACAGCTTCCAAATGCAAATGGCACGCTTAGAATCAACTCCAGACCTTTTACCTGCTTAATTTATGTAGAAATAACAAAAGAATAGCCCATGCCTGTCCATGAAACAGCTTTTGAGTCAATTGTCCAATTACTTATGGTCCCTTGAAAAAGGGGGGAGGTACATATTAAAGAGTTATAAATTCCTTAACCTTTCCTCCAAATTTGATGAGAATAATTAAAGCTCAGACTGTGCATTTTAAGCCCATATTCATTATATAACTGTCAAGTGAATATGCTTTGGTCAGCACCTAAAATAATAAAAAATTGTGCCTGTTTCCAAATATATATGGACTGACAAGACCTGCTCAAAAAAAAAAAAAAATTTAGCAAACTTTAAAGTTTAAGGCAACCAGCTTCAGCTTTTTTGAGTTATCTCAACTTAGAAGCAGGTTGCCTTAAACTTTCAAGTTTGCTCAACTTTTTTTTTTTTACAGTGTATAAGCACATCTACATCAGCTAGTGGTATAGATATGTATACATATATATATAATCAGCATTGTTGTGAGTGGTGGTATTTGTTACAAATTACAATATTGACACAAAATTACAACATATAAACTAACTGAAATTTTTTTTTTTTTTTTTTTGCCTCATTACTACAGTGTTGATGACAATAACAAATCAGGAATGTCAGTGCAAGAGCAGATCGATAAGTTTGGTATTATCCAAAGTGGCACTGCTTACTCACCATCTTCCATGTTATATCACATGGAAAACTTCATTAAAACAGAGGTGATTTGTTTCTTTCTTTCTTTCAACTTCATTTATACATGATGTATCTACAGGTAGCTCTTTCAATGAATGATTACTTAAGTGCAAGCAACAAAATGTATTTATAACAAATCTCATTGTCTCAAAAAATAACACATTGTCATGTCTCAAAGGTTAAAATATAAAGGCCTTCTCAAGCAGAAATGCTCCACCCGCGCTAAATACTGTCCTTTAAAAGAGTTTTAAAAGATTTAAATGCAATTGGGTAACAGGTCACTAATAATTATCTGCTTTATCTCCTGATTAGGAAACCAAAGTGAAGGCATTGCTCAAAAGAGAAGTTGTTGATAGAAAGAAGAAAATCTACTCATCAATCCAAACAACAATTCAGAATCAAATGACTGCTGGCTATGAACGTAAGGAAGCATTTAAAACAACATGCTAATTTCACTTTATTTAACTGTTGCCCACATGGGGTTGTACAAATTTGAATGAATATTAAATGTTACTTAATACAGAAGCTGCAAAGTTGAAAGGAAATAACGCCATGAAGAAGAGGGAGAAAAAAATAACGCAAACAATTGAACTGTTAAAACACAGCATGTTTAAAGATGCAAAAATGGAAGTGCTGAATCAGTTCATGGAATTAAGGGTATTTGTATTTCACAAATTCTCAGTATTGTTTAAACATATTTGCTGCTTCTCTCTGAAGATACTTACAAACAACACAAAATTGTCTTATTTTTCTATATACCTTGACTATGTATTTTCTGTTGTTTCGTTCTAAAGAAGCATATATGCAAGACTCTTAAATCGGAGTTAAACAGATCAGTGGAAAGCTCACTTTCACAAACCACCAAAACCACCCTTATGGGTAAGAGAGAATTAAACAAGAAGAACAGTTTCTTGAAATGATCTGATGCATAGTAAACTACTTGAGTGATTACTCTGAATATTGGCCTTGTCTAAGTTATTACAAACTTTAAGACATACTTCAAAATCAGGCTGAACACCCAGTAATGTCTTTTCTAGATGTCTCCAGTGAGATTGAAAAGCTGGAGAGACTGTCAAGGCAGCTATCTGACTGAGGTCATCATTTAAAGGCAAGGATAAGAGAAACAGCATCTCAACATTTTTCAAGTTATTTTTGGGATAAATGTCTTTGTATTTATAAAGCACACCTAAAGCTCTATTACGATGTATTTTTATATATCCCCCATTCTTTAAATTGTTGGACCAAAATTGTAACTAATTGCATAAGTTATGTATGAGTTGTATTCCTTAATAACAGCAATAGTTGACACCACAAAATAAATATGTTTTTGTATTATACAACTAAACATACAGGCTAAAGTAGAATACTAAAATGGATCCCATGTTAGTTCATATGCATTTTGCTTGCTTGTAGTTCACTGATTGTGGTTGTTTAAATTCTAAATTCAGTTAATGCTCAGAAGTGTGAGTGTTATTTTGTATATACAGTACATCATTTCAAGTTGTCTAAATTCACATTAGTTCATGTTTTATCTGATATGTTCATTAGGTATTGTAAATAAATATTAATGAATTATTTATAAACAATACAATTTTTTATTTAACATTCATGTATATGTTAAAAACTGTAACTTTTAGCTGTTGATACCGAATTCATTAACTAATGTCTTTTTTGCCTTTTTTTATTAGGATAGGACAGTATATATTGACAGGAAAACAAGTGGGAGAGAGAGATGGGGGACATGATTGGGAAAAGACCACGAGCTGGGACTTGACCTCGGGTCACCCAAAGCGCAATGACGCTACACTGTATGTCGCATGCTGCCCACGAGGCTATTGCCACTGACATGCATTAAATAATGTTAAGGAAACTGGTTGAAACGAACTGTGGTAGTTGTGCTTATGTACACAGACAGCATAGTCTGTATTCACAAATCAGTAAGACTAATCTTAAAATAAAAACCTTCTGATGTGAAATTATTCAGTATTTATTAAATGTGTGGCATTTAATGTGTACTCTGATACTGTACAATGTTCAATGTTAAAATGCTTTCTCCTATCCCACTTTAATATCCAGAGATATCTATAAGTCATTTGTAGACTGACTTAATGTAAAAAAGTATGTACAAACTTGTGGATCAAAACCTTTCATCAAAGTTGTCCTAAAACCAAAATAATATCCGTTCTTGTCTTAGGACCTTTTTGATCCACTTCAAATGTTGACTACTGTACATTGTCCCAAAGCAGCAAAAAACAGTGCCTCACAAGTCAATACAAGTATAGATATCAGCAACAGATTAGTGTCCCAAACACATAAGAGGTCCACAAGAAATAAAGAAAAAAATGTGATGTAGATTAGGAGTAGAATTAGGAGTAGAAGAATGCAGAAGGCATGAAGGCAGAAAGCAATTTAATCATCAGGGCCCAGTTGTTCAAAAAGTTATCCAGTGGTATTTCGGATTGGATCAAATCTTGGAAATGGGTTTTTCAAAAGCAAAAGAGGGATTCCGAACTAAGATCAGAGCATGTAATCCGATTTTATATTTGATCTGGATCAAACCTGCCCTTTGGGTTATTCAAAACTTTGAACTCGGTTTGGGATCTATTTGACCCAAAAAAAATGGATTATCCTGATTCCATCAGAAGGGAGGATTCAGTGTTTTTTTTTTAGTGAATGATCACAAAATCAATGTTTACTGAAGATATATACATTTCTTCATATTTGAAGCATGTCACATCTAATGAGATATGGTAAACAACAAAAACAAAATCAAACTCAAAACAAAAAAATCAAAAATCAAAACAAAAAAAAAAAAATCTCAAAGCTATCAGCTGTCAAATAAATGTCACTGTTGCTCACAGCTCTATAATTCCACAGTATACGAATGGCAATGACAACAACAAATATACTCAGTCATTCAGTAGCCTAGTTAAAAGTAATTTCTCACAATTGCATCTCTAATTGCATGTCCGGTGTGTCCTTCATTTGGTAAGAACATTGGCGGCTGTTCTGGTTCTACATCAGGCTCAGGTCCATCAAAATTGTCATCAAGAGAGACATGACGCTTGGTGGCGATGTTATGCAAAACAATACAGGCAAGGATTATGTTGCATGCCACCTTGGCTTGTACTCGCAAGTAGTTAAGACACGCAAACCGTCTCTTCAGGACTCCATTTAAGCGTTCAATGGCACATCTTGTTTTGCAATGTGAGGAGTTGAAGCGTGCCTGCTCAGGTGTGTTTGCAACTGGACAAGGGGTCATTAGCCATGGTAGGAGTGGATACACGCTGTCTCCCAATACTATGCCATTTGGTCAGAGGGATTGAAGCTCTCTGTATAGTGCACTTTCTCTTAGAATACGTGCATCATGAACCGACCCTGGCCATTTCACAACACAGTTGGTTATTATGAGGTCGGCGTTGCCCACAAGTTGGATGTTGATGCTGTGCCTCCCCTTTCGATTGACATACTCCCACTCCCTTTCATAAGGTGCTTGGATATGCACATGAGTACAATCAATAGCACCAATAGCGCCAGGCATGTTCCCCATTTGAAAAAACTTGTGCTTAGACTGAGCTGTCTGGTCATCCTTGGGAAAGGAAACAAATTGATTGATCAGACTGCCCAGTGCTACTGACATGGCCTTCACCACATTACTCACGGTTGCCTTTCTCACTCCCATATTGTCACCAATTACTTGGTGGAAAGTCCCACATGCATAAAAAAAATAAAAATAATAATAATAATTTGCAGAGCGATTAAGTACTGTTCCTCCACGGATAAAGTATGACTCCTTTGGGTTTGGTGTTGGACTGACAAGACCTGCAATGTACTTAATGTCATCTCTCTCAAAGCGAAAACGTGCATACAGTTCTTCTGATGTGTATTGCTTGAGTGGTTTGGCAAGCTCAGCATGCACCCTTTGACAGTACCTTCTTCTACGGTAACAATGAACAATACCCGCCATGTGGATGCTTCTGTAGGCTAAAAGAAATGGGTACAAAGACATGATGTGTTTAAATGGTGTCACCCATTAAGCAGCAATGAGCTGATTGGTGTAAGCCTAATTGAGCACAAGCCAAAGCAATCATGCTCAAGGCTTTTAAGATCAGTGTTGGCTACACCAAAGAGTTGGAACCATGGACTCAAAAAGGCCTTATTTCACTGTGGCAGAAATCTGTGCACTGCTGGAGGGTGTTCAGGCCAATTTTGCCTCAATAGTAGGAGGTTTCAGCTCTGCAAAGAGTGGCGAAGTGACCAAAAAAGGAAAACACAACATTTGGGAGGACATAACCAATCATGTCAATGCCATGGGGTCTGGCCAAAAGAGGACCATAAAACAAGTTATGTTGCGATGGAAGAACCTTAGGGCCAAGGCAACGAAAGACCTTACTGAAGCCAAGAACCCCCAAACAGGTAACAAGCCATATAAGAGAAGTGATTTCACTGATATGGTCCTTGATATCATAGGAGAAACATCAGAGGCTCCGCATGGCATTGAAGGCATAAAAGCAGATGAAGAGGCCACAATCACAGAGACTAGGACTTCAGAAGAATGCGAGCAAAATTCTTCTGCAGAGGAAATGTTTGTCCTGGACTTAACTACAGTGATTGAGGAGGAAGGTAGATCCCCAGTGGATGTAATGAAGACAGTCCAAGACGTTCCTACAAGAAAATGCAAACGTTCCTCCGCTACAAACCAGGATGGTGACAGCTATGAGTTGCTTCTGAAACGGCAGAAGTACAAATTGAACTGGGTAAAGAACAAATCTTGCTTGCCCAACTGCAGCAGAAAAAAAAGTGCAGATGGAGATACATCTCCTAAAGGCAGAGATGGAAAGAGCTGGTACCTGTCCTGTAAATTATTTTTGACTATTGGATAGTATTGTTTTTGTTTTATTTAACATTATAACAAAATAAGGCATGTAAAATGTTTCTGTTTATTACAGTGTTTGTTTCTTACAATTAAAACAAACAATGGCTATTTGTGGCCAGTAAACCTGCTATCAAATGCTTCATTCTACTGGTCATCTTCAGCGCGCGCAGCCCAAAACAGAAATCCAGAATATTAATAACTACTGCCATATACACGTTATAATGAGAGCACTATTGTAAAAAATGTTGTGACTTCTTAGGGTTTCGCTTACTTCGATGTTAACTATCTTTTAATCAGAACATAAAGCATTATCTGTGTTAAGGTCAGTAATTATGACTGTGGAATGTAATGTATTTTGCCCTGCCTATCAAACATATGATTCGACTAGCAGTCGACTATCGGGCAAGATTCGAAAATTCCGATTCGACTATGAAAATCCTTAGTCGGGGACACCCCTAAAACATTGTTATTGAACTTAGTAAAACATACATACAAATATGAACAGTAATCCAGTTAACAATATTTATGACAATCATTGAAATATGAATAAATTACCAAATTCTGTTGTGCTGGGAGATCAACATCCCATATCCTCCTGCCTGCATGTTCATCTGTTTGGCTTGTGTTACGCCTTGAACTAGGTCAGATGGGCTAGGACAGTCTTAAGAGAAGATCCATATTTGTAAATTCATTTTTATGGTTTTAGTAAAGCTTGTTTATAGCAGAACAAAATTAGAAAAGTAGTGTCTAATCACAAGTAAAAAAAATAAAAATAAAAACAATTTCTTGATCTGAACTCATGATGTGAAAACGGGAGCAGTAGAAAACATGAAGTATCATGAAATATTACCCAAGATAAAGCAGATCCATACTGTTAAATTCAGATGTATTATTACTTTTTACTTAGTTTTCTGTCACTCGCTGGATTGTATTGTTTCCTCTGCTTCAGTTGGTATCTGTGCAGCTGTGCCTGTAGTAAAACAAAACAACAACGGTACAGATTATAAGATAATAATGCAGATGACCATTCAATGTTAAACAACTGACAAAATAAACAGCTTAATTAATTTACCCATTACTATCTGACCGTTGTGATCCAACTGCAGCTGAACATCTTTGCCCACTATTTTCTGGATGCTGGCTTTAGTTTTGGTATGGCATTTTGTGTTGAAGTGGTGTAGTATGTTTCTCATCATGAAGACGTGCTAAGAGGGTGTTAGGGTATTCAAAAAATAGTTGTTTTTCCTCATTTCTGCAAATAATTGCTCAGCACACTGGCTGGTTGGGTTAAGTCCAGTCCTCCGAAGGGTGTCTCTAGCATCCTTTGTATTCCTCTCATGGAAAATGTCATATAGGGTGTAGTGGTCAGATGACCCAGTGATTGGGTGGCAGTTTGTGTCTGTATCGTTTTTTTGTTGTTGTTTTGAGCCAAGGTAAACTGACTTTTATCTTTCCCTCACCCGCCAGCTGCAGATTGTCTGTGGTTGCTTCAGCCACCCGCCCCTCATGTAGACTAAATAGCAATTTTTCAGGCTCCCTCAAATTGGTGTGTGTTGCCAGTCCCCTTGCAAAGTCGTATATGGAAATGTTTGGGAAGTGCTTCCAGCTAAGCAAAGTGTCCGCATAGTCTCTGGGACTCTCTGCTCTTAAATTAAATTTTATGGAGTATGCCACTGCACAGGGGCACATAACAACCGCCCGACCACCTATGGAAAACACATAATTGATGTAATAATAATGTACATAAACAATGTTTAATAACTGCTACAAATGAACTTGTATGCTTGAGCTACAAACATTACATTCTCCTGGCAGAAGGGCTTTTTACAACTGTAGAGTAAAAAGTGATAAGTTGACTTAACTTAAAAAAAAATTGAGGAAACCCGTTGCCTTAAAATTATTAAGTACATAATAATTAAAAAAAAAAGTTAAGCGAACTTGACAATTCAATTAACTTATTTTTTTTATTATAATTTACTTAAAATTTTTAAGGCAACGGGTTTCCTCAATTTTTTAAGTTAAGTCAACTTAATACTTTTTACAGTTTACAGATCTAACTGCACAGTGAAAGATGCATCTTACCTGAAGCTCCCCAGACCTTCTCAAAGATCTTGTCGTAAGATGACCTGTTCCTCATTTCATCCCGCAGTCTTAGGATGAGGTCCATTTTTCAGCTTTTTGAGTCCAGGCCACATTGCTTGCACAGTTTTCGAACCATGTCCACCTATTATTTTAACAAGAAATAATATTTAGCTTAATTCAAACACAGTGAATTAATAATCAGTGTAACCAGCCATTACCTTGAGATTAATTAGTGCATCTTGAAGCCTCTCCTCTGTCATTTGGAGATCTGCCATTTCAGTAGCCTGTCTTGGTGCAACTTTTATGTTCTGTTTTAAAAACGGTGTCATTCCTTCTAGTTTTTGGTCCAATCCTAGGAGCCCAGTTGTTATAACTTGGAACAACCAAAAACAGGTTCTTTCGACCACCTTGAAATTGAAAAAAAACAAAAAAAAAACACTACATTACAAAACATGATTTTTGGAAAAACTATGCAGCTGTAATCAAAAACAGACAACTCTGAGTAAATACAGGAACAGCAGACATGTTAATAACTTGTGTGAACCCACACTCAAATTTGCTTTCAATTAAGAATGTTGCCATAGTTAACAATAGTGATTAAGATGAAACAATAGTAGTAACATGCAAAGTCTATATCACAATGCTATCACTGCAATCTTGTGGGGAACAGACAAGCCCAATGCTTGTGCAGACTTCGGGGTCTTTTTGACCCGCAAATGACATTTGCTAAATTAAAAAAAAAAATGCTCTCTTTGTCCGAATGGCATGAGACTTTGTACGGTGGTCAACACTTTCTAGATCTACAAATAAAAATAAAAAATTGGAATGATTTCTTGATTTTATGTTAGTGTGAAAAAAAAAAAGTCACACTTATGGTCTCTGGGGCCTCTAGAGACCCCAGGCAACAAAATGTAATTTTGTAACAAGATAATTGTTTTTCTTAAACAAATGTAATTTTACTCTGTTTATTCATGTTTTTACTCCACATCTGTGTAGTTTTTGGAGGATTCATGATTTTTTTTTTATTTATATAAATAAATTAAAAGATATTTTTATATATAGGTTTTTACACAAAAAAAACAGCTTTTTATGTAAAAATCACTTTATAAAAGACCCACATTTCTAACTTTCACTCATGGGGATAACATGGATCATTTGACATGGTTTATAATAAAATTTTTGCCCATCTTTTGGAAATTGCAATTTCAAAAGTAAAAAATTATTTTTTTACCAGTAGATGGCTGCAGAGCTCCACTGTTTGCTATTTGCTATTTGACCAACTGAAAGATATCTTTTCACAAGTTTTTTCTCAGTTGATTCATATCTACATATTATGAAATCACAATTATAACAATAAAAATTACTTTTTGTCAAAGTTTTGCATTTTTAGAACTGAAAAAAATCTTTTTTTCAATAATGTTACATTATGATTCGAATCAAACCTGAACAAGATGTTACAAAGAGAAAAGTTGGAGTCTTTAGAGTTTATCATTTATTTCAATCATCTGTTTTGCATATAATTTTAAGCGCGTGTGCGTGTGTATATATATATATATATATATATATTTTGTTACAAAATTACATTTTGTTGCCTGAGGTCTCTAGAGACCCCAAAGACCATGAGTGCACAACCGAAAATGAAGACCGCACAAGGGTTAAGTAAAGAGACATAAGAAAGTAATTGGCATACTTACAGGTAAGTAAGCCACTGCAAACAATTTCAGATGTCACAGAGTCCCAAAATTGTTTGATATCGACAGTGCCATCAAAGTGTGATGGTGGTGCCTCCATTTCACTTACTGCATATTTAAGCATGGTATTAAAAAAGTATTGTCATTTTTCTTTTATTCATCAAAAGCTGTTTGTTCTGTTACTTACCAGGCATACTGAATACATCCTTTCCGTGAAGGTCCATGACCATCACTGGTGGGTAGTATCCACATTTGTAGCAAGAATATAAGTAGTTGAGGTCATGGCTTCAAAGTGCATGTAGGCATGGAGTATTGTGGCTTTTTTTAGGGAAGGTCTTATTTTCTGTTTGCTCAAAGACTTCAATTGCTCGGCTTACAGAATGGTGAGTCTAAGAAAGTATAAAATATAGTAAGGCACACATTCAAAAAATAAGGACAGTAACTACATGTGTTCTTACGGCAGCCATGTCACCCTGTGGCCCAAGACTGGTTACTCACTGAAGCTAAGCAGGGTTGAGCCTAGTCAGTACATGGATGGGAGTCCTCCTGGGAAAACTAGGTTGCTGCTGGAAGAGGTGCTAGTGAAATCAGCAGGGGGTGCTCACCCTGTGGTCTGTGTGGGTCCTAGCGCCCCAGTATAGTGATGGGGACACGATACTGTAAAAAGCACTGTCCTTCGGCTGAGACGTTAAACTGAGGTCCTGACTCTCTTTGGTCTTTCGAAAAGAGTAGAGGTGTGACCTCGGTATCCTGGCCTCCTAACAATGCCCCCCCCCCCACACACACACAATGTAAAGCGCTTTGAGAGCCTAGAAAAGCACTACATAAATGTAAGGAATTATTACCTGAAGCACTTAGTACAATACACAAATGAAGGGTGATGAGAATATGATCATTGAAATTGTGAATTACATCACTCCATTCTTGATATCTGTACATCTGCCCACAGTCAGGACATTTCCTGCAGTATGTAGAAAAGCCTTAAAAAAGGAAAAGAAAAAAGCACAATATTGTTACTGATTGATTTCAATCACCTATAAAGTCTAATGTGCACTGACTTCTACTTTGTTTTTAACATTAGTTAAATTGGTATGGCTAAGATGATATGGCTGATATATTTTGACATGTCTTAAAACACCAGTATAAGTGACAAGTTTGGCATCTGCTGTTATGAGCAGTGGCTCGTTAAGTTGCCCGGCTCACTCCACGCATGATGTTTCTTTTGATATCAACTGCCTTGGAAGACCTTGCAAAGATTTGGAACCAGTGACCAAATGCTGGGGTAGTTGGGCAGAAAGAGCTTTTTGTCCATTAAATAGTGAACCATCCTTCGAAGGCCTGCATCATCAGGAGGATATGCTTGTCCTTCATCT
The DNA here is from genome assembly GCF_012432095.1 of Onychostoma macrolepis. Classification (NCBI taxonomy): domain Eukaryota; kingdom Metazoa; phylum Chordata; class Actinopteri; order Cypriniformes; family Cyprinidae; genus Onychostoma; species Onychostoma macrolepis. The sequence continues at coordinate 24,043,195 of NC_081173.1, forward strand.
TCACCTTTGGATACAGAATCAGTCTCTTGATTATTCACAATTGGATCGGGCCTGATATCACTCACTGCAGTCATGAACAGATGTCGGCCAGTACTAAAAATATGCCAATTGTTTTATGAAGACATGACTGTCTTGCTTTGGCACATGTACAGTGCCAGGACTTCTTCTTTTTTAATCATATGCAGCTATTATCCTACCCAGTCTGCTGTGGTATGAAACATTTGGCTCATATATTGAAATGAACTTTTTGGATGGAGGCCCTCCAACAGTCACCTCAACAGAAAGTGGAACAGCTGCATCAGTAACTGCCTTTTGTTGGTTTAAGCAGCTCTGCTTCCTTGCATCCCCAAAAAACCTACAACCATTCCTGTCAGTACCTCCTCATCTAAAATGATGGGTGTAGTGTCTGAGCAGGGACAGAAGAGCAATGACTTGAGATGAATGCACTCATAAGGAAAAATTCCACTTCTCACTGCAAATTCAACATTTGTGCTGCATTCATCCAATTCACAGGTTATTTTTTGGCTTGCACCCCATGTTTTTTTTAACATGTATAGGAGAGCATGGCTTAAAGAATGACTTATCAACAGCAAAGATGCCATTTTTGGCATCAATGCCTTGGCATGACAGATGCCGCTTTGCTGTAATATCTGCTACCCTTTGCCTGTGTCTTCTGTTGATATGAACCAGCAAGTTATTTTGATTTATTTTGATGCCACAGTGTGTGCAAGTCACCCTGACTTGCTGCCGGACACGTACACTTTTTGTTGACAATGATGCTGGGGATGGTTCTGGTGCTGCTGATGCTGGAGATGGAGGTGGTGGTGCTGCTGATGCAGAATTTCTCCACATTTTAAAATGTGTGATAAGACTGCCACGTCTAATTATTGATGATGCACAGTAAAAGCAGTGAAAATGTGGTGATTGCCTGCACTTTAGACCACACTTGATGATGATCAAATCTAAAACGTAGAAAGAATAAATCAGCACAAGTGCCTTGTTTACATGTCTAATACAGTGCATCACCTATGCTGAGGTTTTGTGTTGAAACACCTTGCTCAAGAGCACAACAACATTAAGATTTTTTAAAACTAGTTTTTTTTTTTTTACCATACTCCCACCATACTCCTACCATACTTACGGAGCCATGAGACGGGGAGGCGTGCGGATCCATGTGCAAGCTTTTATTAATAAACATGGTCAAAAACACAGGCAAGGTTCTGAAAATGGCAAACAGGAATGGCACAGGCAAGACAGAAGAGCAATCCTAAACAAGCTTGAGTCAGATGACAGCAAACATTATCCAGAGGGCTTGACAAGAGAGGTAATCCGTAAACGAGAGCAAAAGTCCAGACGAGGAGCAAACACAGTCCGAAACAGCAAGCAAAGGGTTAATCCAAGATACGCGGGCAAGAATCAGGAACTAGGAAATCAGGAAACACAACGAGACTAGACTAAGACTAGAACTAGGAACTGAGACTAAGAGCTAGAAACTAGAAACTAAGACAGGGAAATGGCTCCGTAAAGTGATATCACTAGGAGAGCGATAAACGCAGACAGTACTCTGCGACTTGAGCAGGATCTGAGTGGATGTTATATAGTGTGTGTAATAGCTTTCAGGTGAGTGTGTGATTGGTTGGAGGTGGATCCAATCAGTGCAGTGGAACATGGGAAATATAGTCCAGGGTGATGTGTAACAGTCTGTGTGGTGTGAAAGTCAATGTAATCGGAGGGCAACCTCTGGTGGCAAGTGGACGGAAGGCCACGGACAGGATTCATGACAGAGCCCCCTCCCCAAGGAGCAGCTTCCAGATGCTCCAAACAATCTATAATCCAGGAGGGTGGTGGAGCAGAGGCGGAACAGGGGTAGGGATGGATGGCCAGGTCCATGTGGAGGTGTAGGGGACTGAGGCAGGACCGGCAGAGCAGGGAACCAGGATGGAGCCGGCAGTACTAGTGGAGTTGAGGACCACCACAGCAGAGCAGACAGGTCCGAAGATCCCCAAGGCGGAGCAGAAGCCCACCAGGGCAGAGCAGACGGGGCAGAAGACCTCCACGGCAGAGCAGACGGAGCAGGAGCCCACCAAGGCGGTGCAGATGGGGCAGAAGACCTCCACGGCAGAGCAGACAGAGCAGGAGCCCACCAGGGCTGAGCAGACGGAGCAGAAGACAACCAGAGCAGGGTAGAAGACCACCAGAGCAAAGCCGAAGACCACCACGGCAGAACAGAAGACCACCAGAGCAGGGCAGACAAGACGAACGACCATCAAAGCGAGACTGAATATGAATCAGGGACCCATGGCTCAGACTGGGACCTAGTCAGTTCATAAGCAGGCTCACTGACTGAAACTTGACAGGCAGACAGTTCAAAATCTGGCTCATTGACTGAAACTGAACAGGAAGAGAGTTCATAAACAGGCTTACTGACTGGGACTAGCAAGGTAGATGGTTCAACATTTGGGAAAACAGAACAAGAAGACAGTTCATGAATGGTCTCTATGGGAGTGACAGAGTTAACGGGACAGACATGGAGTGTATTTATAGTTTCTGGGCTCATGACAGGCTTGTTTAAGGGCTCAAACGCAGAATTTTGGGCTGTGACAGACAGGGCTGCAAATTCAGTGTGGGTTTCCTTGAGAGTGGCTGGACAGACAGACAGTTCAATATCAGACTCATGGACTGGAACAGGACATACAGATAATTCAGAATTAGATTCATGGACTGAGACTGGTAAGACAAATGGTTCAGAATTAGACACCCTTGGCAGCAGTGGACCGGCAGACAGATCAAAACAAGGTGCATTGACTGAAACTGGACTGGTAGACATTTCAGTAAGTGACATTAAACAGGCAGACGGTCCAAAATCAGGCTCATTGACTGAAACTGGACAGGCTGAGAGTTCACAGACGGCCTTCCATAATCGTGACAGGACAGGACGAGAATTCGCAGACGGCCTCCATAGCCGTGACAGGACAGGACGAGAATTCACAGATGGCCTCGATAGCCGTGACAGGACAGGACGAGGATTTGCAGGCGGCCTACATAGCCGTGACAGGACAGGCAGAAAGTTGGTGAGTGGATACCACTGACACCTCCAGAGGTTCTGCCGCAGTTGCCGCCACCTCTGGAGGTTCTACAGCAGTAACAGTCTCTTACACGACAGGCTGAGAGTACATTGCTGGGCGCCACCACCATACAATGAATGAATGAATGAATGAATGAATTGAATGAATGAATTCTGCATTTATATAAGGCTTTATTGTGTATTGCTGTACACCCAAACCGCTTTACAATCATGTAGGGGGGTCTCTCCTCAACCACCACCACTGTGCAGCATCCACTTGGATGATACAACGGCGCCAGTGCGCTCACCACACACCAGCTTACAGGTGGAGAGGAGAGAGACTCATAGAGCCAATCAAGTGGATGGGGATTATTAGGAGGCCATGATTGATAAGGCCAGTGGAGGGAATCTGGCCAGGACACCGTGGTTACACCCCTACTCTTTACGAGAAGTGCCATGGGATTTTTAATGACCACAAAGAGTAAGGACCTTGGTTTAACGTCTCATCCGAAAGACGGACATACAAGGAGCTGAAGCAAGCACCGCCGCTTCGGGAGGTTCTGCAGCATGTGCCGCCACCTCTGGAGAAGCTGCAGCGGGTGCCATCGTCTCGGAGAACACAGCAGTGAGCGTCACTACCCCAAGAGGTTCTGCAGCATCATCCGCCACCTCTGGAGACATCTCCGTGGACGCTGCCACCTCAGCCAGTTGTGTGGTGGTGTATGCAGCCCATGCACAACATAAAGCAATCCCCATCATGGAAAACGCTTCAGACAGGGGAATTAGTTTAGGAACAGGAGGGTTAGAGTGAGTGGTTTTGGGGATACCAGCTGTATGTGCAGATACCAGCTGTGTGTGCAGACACCAGCGATGCATCCCTCACACTAGATACCAGACTTGGATACTGAAAGACTGACCTTGAAGATCTGGGTGTAACAGACAGATGGTAATGAGACTCTGGACGATCAGCTATGACGAGACGAGACTCTGGACGATCAGCTGTCATGTGATGTGACTCTGGACGATCAGCTGTGACGTGACGTGACGTGACGTGACTCTGGACAATCAGCTGTGACGTTACGTGACTCTGGATGATCAGCTGTGACGTGACGAGACTCTGGAAGATCAGCTGTGACGTGACGTGACTCTGGACGATCAGCTGAGACTAGGGGTGGGCGATATGACCAAAATCTTATATCACGATATGACTAATTTTATATCACGATAACGATATATATCACGATATAGTAATTTTTTTCTTTTAAAAAGGTTTTTATATTAAAATCTTTGATACCATAGAATTTTCATAATCCTTGTCACCAATGTCAATATCAAACTAATACAAGCCTAAAAATAGACAAAAAAACAAACAAACAAAAAAAAAACACTCAAGCTCACTGAAAATAAATAAAGTCAGTGATGAAATAAGTATAAGAAACTAATTGCAAGCAATAGGACAAAAACTACAATAAACAAGAAACGCTACATACATTGTGTAAATTAATTAGTCTTCACTGTGTTAATTATATCTATCTATCTATATATGATAGATATAATTAACACGTTTATTATGTATATTCTATATATATATATATATATATATATATATATATATATATAAATATATTTTATTATTATTTCTTCTTATTAAAGTTACAAAAGTGATTTAGTCAAGAGCAGTGAGAGATTTTCTAGCAATGTGCTATGATTAATATGAATGGCAGACAGAACGAATATTGGACAGCTTCCCCTTTAAGACCGAAGTCCGGATCCAATATACTGTTACATATGCGTTTTCTCTTTTAGCTGTTTCCTCTCTCTTAAGACCTAAATCGCTCTCTTTATGAGGATACTTGCCAATACGGGGATTCTGAGGCATATAAGTGTGTTTATGTAATCGTTCAAAGCCAATAAAGCGGCAAAAAAAATAATAAAAATGCGCGGTCCTCTCACATAGAAATGAGGGCGAGACGGCGCACGCATATAGCTCTGTTGTTTGTGTTTCAACGGCTTAAAATCGGTTGTTTTAAAACTGCAGTGCTTAAAAACACGTGCCCATACTACAGATGTAGTCGTAGGAAGGAGCTCCTCATTTTGTTCTGGTCGTTCTCCACCTGGTTCTGTCTCCCCTTCACGTCCCGTGGTGGTGTGTAAAGATCGCACTCATCCAAATGATTAAAAAGTATTACCGTAAACAATGTATTTTGCGACACCACGAAATAAACGATAGAACATAATATGAAACGATAGACTTTTTATTTCGTCCATCCGATATATATCATCATATAGCACAGCCCTAGCTGAGACTTGACTTGACTCTGGACGATCAGCTGTGACTTGACTGGACTCATGACGATCAACTGTGACTTGACTGGATTCATGAAGATCAACTGTGACATGACTGAACTCATGAAGATCAATTGTGACTTGACTTGACTCATGAGGATCAACTGTGACTTGACTGGACTCATGAAAGGCAGCTGTGACATGACGGGGCGTTGTTGTGGCCGCCATTTTGCGAACAGGTTCCGCTGTCGACGCCTGTGTGTCCGCCATTTCAGTTACAGACACGGTGTTGCGATCCTCCTCCACGACACCCACAGTAAACAAACAGCCAGCAGTCAGCAAAGCATAGTCTATAAACTCAATCAATGATGAACGGGGACCCTCATGGAGAAGTTTAGACTTAAGAGGTTGATTAATGCCATTACAAAAAAAATACATGAATACCCAATCAGAGAGATTTTAATAATGAGCGGTGGCTAAAAACTCCTGAGTATAGCTTTCTAGTGATCGTGTGCCTTGGTTAAGGGTTAATAGTAATCTTGTAGTGTCCGTACTTAGCCAATTTCCATTTCCATTTGAAAAGCTGCTGGATCCTTGGGTGGCCGAGTATTCTGTTACAGAGCCGATGAGACAGGAGGCGTGTGGATCCACGTGCAAGATTTTATTAATAAACATGGTCAAAAATATAGGCAAGGTTCTGAAAAAGGCAAACAGGTATGGCACAGGCAAGACAAAAGAACAATCCTAAACGGGCTTGAGTCAGACGACAGCAAACGTTATCCAGAGGGCTTGACAAGAGAGGTAATCCGTAAACGAGAGCAAAAGTCCAGGCGAGGAGCAAACACAATCTGAAACAGCAAGCAAAGGGTTAATCCAAGATACGCGGGCAAGAATCAGGAACTAGGAAATCAGGAAACACAATGAGACTAGACTAAGACTAGAACTAGGAACTGAGACTAAGAGCTAGAAACTAGAAACTAAGACAGGGAAATGGCTCCGTAAAGTGCTATCACTAGGAGAGCGATAAACATGGCGACTTGAGCAGGATCTGAGTAGGTGTTATATAGTGTGTGTAATAGCTTTCAGGTGAGCGTGTGATTGGTCCAATCAGTGCAGTGGAACATGGGAAATGTAGTCCAGGGTGATGTGTAACAGTCTGTGTGGTGTGAAAGTCAATGTAATCGGAGGGTGACCTCTGGTGGCAAGTAGATGGAAGGCCACGGACAGGATTCATGACACCACCATACCCATAGGCGTAAATCCCGGGAGGGACTGGGGGGACAGGACCCTCCCATCTGAGGCTTGTCCCCCCTAAAAATATCATTACAAGTGACTCTGTGTATTGAAAATAATATAATGGACATATACTTAAAATAATTGTGTGATTAGTAAAACAAAATAAACGCAAAAAAAACGTTTTAAGTTCAGAAATGTTTTGATTCCCCCCTCCCTTTCCTCACAGTGGTTTGGTCCACTGCCTGCTTTCCTTCTTTACCGATACACACACACGAGTCCGGTGAGAGAGAGCAAGTTATTTATGTGTAAGTAGGCTGTCAAGGCTATTTTATTCTCTTTAAACATAGGGTGAAATTATTATTTCTCTTTAATACAGATGATGCTGGATCATTAATAAATTAGTCATGACAAAAAAAGTATGACATCCGATGTATTTTCTATGAGCGATTATAAGGTTAACAAGCTTAATACCGTAGCTTGTCACCCACTACAACTAACACGGCGATAAGCCTGTGTGTGAACTGATATTAGGCTAATTGTAGACCTGCGTGTTGGGTTTCGTTCAATATGATGTTAAGTGGCAGATCAGTGGGTTTAATGCAGTTGAATTAATGCGAAAGAGACATACTAGGTTTACCTAATATACTATGGATGACGCAAAATAATAATTATAATATGACCGCGTGGTGAACCATGAACTCATATTTAAACACGGTCTCCATGCTATGTACACATGCTTCGTACACATATCTATCCTTACAAGTACAATTTTGGCTGTATTATTTGTGTCCCCTTCAAAAATTACTCTTGAGAAATTTTACGTTTATTGTCCCCCCCTACTGTCAGATGAAATTTACGCCCCTGACCATACCCTGAGGCTAGTGTAGGTGAAGATTTTGTTCTGTCCAAGCAGAACACATGCAATTCTACTAAATAAAGCCCTGATTAAAAACTATTAGCTGAGCATGCTACTACTCAGCCGGAACTAGTGTTGTCAAAAGACCCGGTACTTCGGTACCAAGTCGGTACTAAAAAAATGAAAACGTCACGGTACCAGGTTTTTTTAAGTACCGGTGGTACCGAGTACCCGGTCAACCCGGTTCTTGGTGCGTACGGCCCTATGATTTCCGCGATGCAGAAAACGCGGACGGAATCTCGGAATCCAGTTATAAAAACGGAATTTACAGTTTAGCACGAAATGTTTGGATGAATTGATCAAAAGTAGGTCATTACACTTAAATCAAATCGCGACACGGACTAGTATCTGTAAATATTAAGCCGCAAAAGTCGGTTCAAATATGAATCCTGCGCGTCTCTGTGTGAGTGAATGAAAGGCAGAGACGCGCGTTTTTATTTTTTTAATACTGTACATACACTGAAGCGCGCGTGACGCTCCCGGTGATTTCAGCATCTGCCGTCTCAATGAGGACATAAATACATAAACAACATCTACAGAACTGCTCTGAGAGTCACTTCACGAGCATTTTACCGTTTCATTGAGTAAAACCAGCATCATATCATATAGCTACACACAGAAATTTAAAGGTATTCACGGCAACCCGTCAAAATAAACGTTTATTTTAAAGACATGGTGCCAGAAATATATTACTATTATTTAGTAGAATGTATGTGATACTATTACTACTGTTGAAAAAAAATTAATAAATATTTATTTTTAAAGAAATCACACAATATTTCTTCCATATTTGAATTTTAATAGTAAATCCCCTTTATTTACCCAAAAAATAAAATGTATTTAAATTTAATTAATTAAAAGACAAATCAAATTTGGGTGAAACTTGTTTACTGTTTTTCATACTTTTATTACTTGCGGAAAAACTTGAAACACAATTTTCATACATTTTATTTTTGTTTGACTTTATTATTAAAAATAGTGCATTTTTTTAATTAGCATGTGGTACCGAAATTGGTACCGAGAACCGTGGATTTTCACTGGTATCGATACCGAATACTGAAATTTTGGTACCGTGACAACACTAGCCGGAACAAATGCCTGAGAGACTTTACTCATTAGTCATGTCGAGACAGCGATAAATGAAAGATTTAGATTTTATATACAGCTCAAAGTTAAGGTTATCTTTAAAGTACTGTTTTCTTTCCGTGCTATTGGCTGTACATTAGTTCGAATGGACTCTACCTGTGCGGCGGTGCATCCGGTGCATCCATTATGCCTCAAGCCCCACCCACTAGATCCAGCGAGGAGAAGCTATAGCTCTCCTCCCATTTGACTCTGCAAATGAGGAGCAGTTGGGGGTTCTGTGCCTTGCTCAAAGGTCTCACCTCAGTCATGATATTGAGGATGGAAGAGAGCGCTGGACATTCACTCCCCCCCACCTACAATCCCTGAGACTTTAACCTTCGGGTCACAAGTCCGACTCTCTAACCATTAGGCCATGACTGCCCCAGACTGAAGTTACCTAACAGGAATTTAATTTTTGCTAGTAAAAATATGAATTCTTATTATCAATAATGACATCACTCAAAGAAATCAAATTCTTAATATCAAAAATAACATTTCAAATTCTTGATATCTCTAATTGTGTTTTCACTAGATGAATAGCACAATTATATTATAATATATTTAACATTATTAACTACAGTAAAGACAGAATTTTTATATATTACATTAAAATAACATTTTAGTAAAGATTTCCACAATCTTTAAATAGCTTTGGTGTGGAGGTGTGATGCAGTTTTCATAAGGTTAGAAATATAAACATGATACTTGTATTTTCTGAGCTAATTGTAAATTTATATTGAGGGTAAAGTGTAATATGTTATTTTCTGTTCATTTTCAGGCATGTCATGCTTCCTAAGGACAAAAATGTGTACTCAAAATAACACCCAAATTGTGTATAATACTATACTGATATAATATGTTAAAAACAGTCATATTTTTTGGTGCACAAATTACATCTTTACGATTATTTCTGTTTTATGACAAGCATTTCATGCAGCTGTACTTTGCACACACACACACATCCTGTAAGCTGGGGTATGTACCACTTCCTGTATGAACAAAAGGAAGTGAATAACTAGAAATAATGTCTTATAACATCTTGATGAGCAGCATAAAGAGGACAGCGTTTTAGATTGCAGTCTTATGATACAACTGACACCTGAGATTCCTGAGACACACATACACAGACAAAGGATAAGGTAAGCATATATATAATTGTGTATTCTGGTCCATGGAATTCTCAGTTTATATACTGATGGTGGTGGGGAGGATGGAGGGGAACATGACCTGCAATTGCAGAAGAGAGAAAAGTCAGTACTTATAAGCTGTGATTGGCCAGAGCTAATAGTTATGCATGAGTAGCTATGTTTCCATCCAAAGATTCAAATTATTGCGCAAACTTATGTGCAAAACTGGAATATCACATAAAACATTTGCGAATAAAGCACCATTTCCACCAACGAGTCAAAGAGAACAAAATAGGCACTTCCCGGTAAACTGTGGCACTAAATATCACTAAGAATATAGGAGAAGCCACTGAATATAATAATTTTCATAGGCCTATATGATATAAATTACTTGCGCCTCAGAGAGAGCAGACGTAACACAATAAATGCTGTCACTGCATTCGGAGGTGGATGCCAGCTGTTTGAGAACACAGTTGTGTAAGACAATTATACAGAAATACATTGATGACAGACTTTCCTCAGGCTTTTCAGAATGACCATAACAACTTATAGATGCTGTGAACGAGATCGGTCCACTGGTTAGTCAAGTTATCCCGTCTCATTGCGCAAAGTCACATTACTTTTTTGATGCGCATGGAGGAATTTATTTGTAAATATGTTTCCATCATAGTTTAGTTTATGCGCATTTTTTCTTACCAGATAAAAAGTTTATCCTACTCAAATGTTTAGAATTTATGCGCATCTTGCCTTTTCCATCCACAGTTTTTTTATGCGATATTCTAAAATGCGCATAAAAATAGGTTGATGGAAACACAGCTAATGACTTGACATTAGTCTTCCTAGAACCTTTGCTGATGCTTTTATTTCTGATGAATAAAACAAACTCATCTGTATAGTAGATGGTCTGAGGGTGAGTAAATTTTCAGCAAATTTTTGGGTGAACTGTTCCTTTAAATGTATTACTTCTACACAGAAATAAAAGGAAAACTTTGAGATGCACATAGAATAAACAAACGGCCATCTCATCTCAGTATATTCTCATTTACCTAACCTGACCTGAATCCTTTACCTTTTCCTTTTTTTATCCCTGAAATCTGTACCTATTTATTTTTTATTTTTTTTGGTGGTCTAAAGTTCAGGATGATTAAAGAGATAATGATAATTTAGTGCAATATGAGTCCAAAAAACAAAATAAAAAAAAGTTTGAAAACCAAACTGTTAATGTAATTTACATTTTTTAAAGGGGACCTATTATGCCCCTTTTTACAAGATGTAAAATAAGTCTCTGATGTCAGATAAATTTTTATAGCTTGTTAAAATTGCCACTTTTAGGGTATGAGCCAAAACGCGCTGAATTTGACTATGTTGACTTAAATGCGAATGAGCTGTTGCTCCCGGAGAAGAGGGCGGAGCTTCAAGAGCTCAAGCTCAGGCATTAGTAGTGCTAGCCTTTGCAAATAAACATTCCACTATTAGTACAAGCCTGTTATCTTTACAGAAAATGTACTCGGTTTCGAAGTCAGTCATCTGATTATACTGTGCATAATAAATTTGCGTTTATGAATTACACAGACGGGGAGCACAGCGGGATAAAAATAACAACATAGCTGGTCTCCTGCTATCACAAACCTTTTAAGTCCCACTTCTGATTATGAGCTCGACAACTTCAAGCGATCGACTCACATTGCTTTCATATGCAACTTTTAACTACCACATTCCTATTCACGATCATTCTGGCAGCACATGAAGGCAGCATCAGTGAAAACAGGCAGAGACCATGATAGCTTTAGCAATTAGCCTTACAGAGTACCAAGAAGCTCTTTCAGAAAGGCAATTTGTAAAACAAACGCATGATACTTACTTTGTCTGGAGCTGACGTTCGCGCACAAAGCGTTGGAATTGATTCCTAAACATTTAGGGGACGTTTCCGGGATATTTCCTTCGAAAATGAAATTTAACCACAGTGTCCTCGGCTCAGATGAGGGGAAATTATGGCGATTCCTATGTTCATTAGTGCATCCCAAAACACAACACTTGTAAAGCCTCCTTAGTGCTGGCATTGTATATAACTCCAGTAATGGTGGACCGCAGCTTCTCATGCTGCCTTCACGTGCTATCGGAATTATCGTAAATACGAGTTTCCTAATCGGACGGCCTCTCAAGTCGTATTAACTACTGGGAAATTCTGAAATAATTTTAATACCCGAGTTGGGCGGGTCATAAACTTTATACATGGTGGGAGGGGACAACCACTGCTGCTGTCAATGCTGTTATCACAACAACTACATCCCTTTGTCTTGTCGCTAAAGTAGTGTATTTATAGGCTAGATATGAACGATCATGCGAAGCATATTGTATGTTTTATAAGCAGTGAAATAAACATGTATTTGACTGAAATTCCAGAATTGTCAGCGAACTGCATGTGTAGCGCGGTGAATGTTTATGATTGTCAACCAATGGGATGCTACATTTTATTCTTTCCGACACTAAAGCACTTGAATACGACAAGCTCGTAATCACGACTTCATAAGTGGGAAATAGGAAATTTCCGATAGTAGGTGAAGGCAGCATTACTCAGGGCTGTGTTTATGCTAATAGGGTAGAGAGCGTCACAAATGGGCGGGACTTTTTCCCCTCGGTGACGTGAACAGAGGGAGAATCTGAAACAGCTCGTTTGGAGAGACTGTTCGTGATTTATTGGTTTTATGAAAAAATTAGTTGGTGGATTTTTAACATTATAGGCTGGTTGTTTTCACACACTGTGGCCACACAACTGTGTTTAAACACCTTATAAAAGTGATTTTTGCAGAATAGGTCCCCTTTAAGATTGCGTTAACTATGGTGTGTCTGTAATGAAATTAAATTAAATTTAAAAATAAATAAATGAATAAATGTAAGCTGAAAGAGTCATGTTTGATAATGAAAATATGTTGAAGCAAAGAGCAGTTGCGCCGCTATGGTTTCTGGGCCCCCTGAACAGCATATTGACCCGTAAAATCGCATTCCAGGGTTAATTTACAGTAAAAAAAAAAAAAAATGTAAACCAGTTCAACCAATTCAGCAGAAAAAAGCTGTTGTTTTTTACAGGTTGTTCTGTAAATGTTACAGAATTATTCTGGCCACCACAGTTGCAAGAGTCCCTAACAGGATAACTGGATAAAATTTTATGAATAATAAGTATATGATGGTGTTCCATTTCTGATAGAAAAAAAGCAGCATGTTAACAGTGACATACATAAAGTTGGTTAAAGAGATCTAGTGCTTAATCTGAGTGTACATTTCAGATTGATGTAAGTAAAGGCATCAAATGATGAGTAAAGGCATCAAATCAGTGTGTAAGTACTGTGCTATTTACTATAGTTTGTTTTGTGTCACAACTATTTTCTGCTATCTGCATATAACAATGAATTTGTCTTTTACAAATTCACGACAATGTTTTACATTCTACCCATAAAAGTTATAGTGAAAAAGTTCTTAAAAAGCATCTAGTGAAGAAATGCTTGTCAGCAAATCCTTTACATTTTACTCTGATAAAAAAATATATATATAAGCAGCTATAAAATTATAGCCTAGTAGAAATTAACAACAACATGAACAACATATAAACCTATAGCCAAAATGAATTAATTTCAATAGAAACTGAAACGCACCTACATCACTCATTTGGCACAAATACAAATGATTCCACAAAAGGCTCCAGTGCGATCACTTGGATTTTTTCCTCAGAACAGCAGAAACGACTTAAAATACTCTGTCATTTTTGGACATATAGATAAGAATAAGTCATTATTCGAAACGGTAAAGTAAACTGTAAACTGTAAAAATCTTGTGCCTTTGTAAAATAAAGATTATAAAACATAGTTCCGGTCCTTGATTTTGATTGTTCGAAGCTGTCTTAGTTTCCTTTAACTGTGCGGTTACAAAAATGAACAGAACACAATAGGACTTGTCACACAGTTTTTTAAATTTAAATTTGGTTTCATAACATTTCGTGTAGGCCTACTTATTTTATTCCTTTTATGTATGGTATTTTATTCTGTTTTTCTTCCTTCACAGCACTGCAGGTGCGTGATGTGATGTGTGAATCCTCATGTTCTGTTGTTTGTGTTGTTATTTGCATATGCACTAAACCCCGGAGGAAAGAAAATAAGTTTTTTGTTTTTTTTACGAGTCACACACTCGTATGCATTCTAATTTAGTTAAAATCTAATTTAACATTATAATTTTGTTAAGTTAATGGTCAGTTGTCCTTCAGGATAATTAACAGAAATGAACATCCCTAACTTTTGGGGGCCCCCTATCACGCAGAGCCCCTTCACAGTTTGTGGCCGTCTGTTATGCCACTGAGTGCATGTGACGAAAATTTAGTCACCAGAATGTATGTGCACCATCCAGTTTTTGTAACCATGCATACTTTGTACGTGTACGCTGCACATGCGCGTTGACTTGGTTTTGCACTAATCTGTTGTTCCACAAGGTGGCAAAGACTGCAACAACAACAGATGGCTGCATTGACAAGGGCTTGTGTGAGGGGTTTATGAAATAGCCAAAAATTTTGTTTAAAAGAGTACAGGGACATTTTTATCGGTCATAACATCTGGAGTAAAATAGATGGCGTACAAAGATGAAGCTTTCTAGAGCACGTGTCGACTGCCATGGTACTTGGAACAAAGGTACCATCACAATCTAGAATTTGCTCTGCTAGTGAGACAATTAATTTTGTTATAATCAGAACAAAAAAAGTTCTTCAAAGATTCGTAAGAACACAATTGATCTTCTTTAATAAGAATATATGTTCTTTCCCCTCCAGGACTTTCCATCGACCCTACAATGGCTAGCCAAGGTATGCAAATTAAAGATCATTGTACAGTCTGTGATTAAGGATAAATAATGAATGAGATTAATTCTCTGATAGGTTCTAAAAGAAAACGAGATCATGAATCATCTGACTCGAGTATAGAGACACCACTGACAACAGGTAAGTAAAATCTGAATCTGTCCACCTCTATTCTGTATTAGTAACTAATCAATTAGTTGCTTATAAAAGTTCTGCAGAATTTAGACATGCACACTGACTTAAAAGGGTCATATCACATCAATCCATCTATTTTCCAAATGGTTTGTCATACATAGCATCATGGAGATGTAACTCTCTTCTTTGTTGTACACAGATGTGATCACAGAGAATGCAAGGCAAATTCTGCAAAGAGTCAGTTACTCACATCAAATCGATAAAGGCAGCAGGGAAAAGGCAACCATAGGGATTTTTGGAAAATCAGGAGAAGGAAAGAGCTCCCTTTTAAGTGCAATCTTGGGGAAACAGGATCTCTTACCGTCTGGTTGTTTTGGTGCCTGTACAGCTGTTGTTATTCAGGTGGAAGCCAATATGAATGACTCCAACTACACAGCAGAGATTGAATTAATCTCTAAAGAGGTTTCCTCATTTATCCTACCATGCCTTTAATGAGAGTTCTTTATAAATATGTAAATAAATCAGACTGGACGGAACAGAACCAAGCCTTATTTTTCTCTATACTGTGTACTGTGTATCTCTGTAGGAGTGGGAGAAAGAGCTCAAAGATCTTTTCAGATATATGAAAGATGACAGTGAGGACAGGAATGAGGAGTTGATTGAAATTGCTGTAGAAAAGATCACCACGCTGTATGGAGCTAATGCAGACCAGAAAACATTAGAAGAGCTCCAGAATGATGAAAAATTTGCTGAGATTGAAATCTTTTTGTCTATCAGTATGAAAATAATCTCAAACAGTAATGTAAGTTTTAGTAGACTGTTTAATATTTAACATTAAATGTGTAATGTATTGTTAATTTGCTTTTCAGCAAAATAAACATAGCAATTTATTATCTGAACAGCTCTCTGAATTTACCATTGAAGTTACAAGTTTCATACAACACAGTCAGTCAAATCCTGGTGACTGGTACTGGCCGCTTGTGAAGAGCGTGACGATCAAGATACCAGACTGTAATGAACTCTTGGAACACATTGTGCTTCTTGATCTTCCTGGGACTGGAGACTGCAACAAGACTAGAGATGACCTGTGGAAATCTGTAAATATATTTCTACACTCTTTTCAACTAAACATTTTGTCATATAGATCGTAGAACCACACAATAAATCTATTGTGCCGCTATAAACCATAACTATGTCCGATTTTAAATTCTGTAGAAACTGTCAGAGTGCTCTTCTGTGTGGATTGTAAGTGATATCAATCGAGCAATCACTGACAGAGACCCCTGGGGGATATTAAAGCACTGCATTGAAGAACTGGGACCAGGAGGAAAATGCAAAAGCATCAACTTCATCTGTACAAAGACTGATGATATGAATCAACAAGAGTATATGAGGTATTTTGTGAATATTGTAGGACAAGAAGAGCTGAGAAGTGGTCTAATTCTGAGTAATTACAGTAATCTAGTAGTAAACATGCAACACTTCACAACTTTTTAATATTCTTTTTTAGATCTGCACGGCTTTCAAGAAAGCAAATCCCAGATGACAAGGTTTGGAAAATGTAGAAGGACTGTACTAGCAGTGTTTATGTATGGCCCCTTCATTTCCACTGAGCAGTAGTTAATTTAGTTGTCAGTTTCCCCTGTAAGTTTGTACTGTTGGTTTTACTAATATCAGTGAAAGCTCATATCACTGTAACTGCAATGTAATTGTTTATAATTATTCTTTAGGATCAGAAAAAAACATGCATACTTCATAGAAATGAACATGCCAAGACAAGGGTGAAAGAAAAGTTTGAAAATTCTGAAATCAAGGTATTAATTCTTGCCTAATTTTCTTTGTCAACATTACTTTTTAGAAACTCTATCAATGTGGGTTTTTTTTTTTTAGAAAATATTCAACACTGACAATCAGTTTCAAGTTTTTACTGTAAGTTCCAATGCATTCTTTGACTGCAATTTAAATCTGGAATCAAGTGAAACAGGTAAACTATCCTCTGTCTATTGCTTTCATCTTACCACTTTATTCAGTCATGACAAAAAAATTAATAATAATTAAAAAAATTATAAAAAGGTCAAATGTCATCATGTAATCATGTCAAACTGTTGCATTCATAGTTTTAAGCGCAAGTTAAAATATTTTATAAAGCGAGATAAAGCACTGACCAAATGAGTCCAAATCACATCCTTGTGTTTATTTGTAGAAATCCCAAAGCTGCAGGATGATCTGAGGACTTTTAACAAGAGCATTAATATAGAATTGACCAGAGATTATGTCAATAAAGCAAAGGGACATTTGTCCTTGATCCAAAGCGGCCAGTTTGATAAAGACAAGAAAACGGTACAGAGTCAGAATTAGAATTACTAGAATTAGTGAGTCTTCAGAATGCTGTCATTGTGCATGATTATGTAACTCACTGCTGTTGTGTGGATGTTTTTTAGACTGAAATGAAAGTCAACGAATTTAAGAAGAACCTAAGGAAGTCACAAGCTGAACTGGACAAATATTTTAACAGCATTTATAAGAATCTGGATCAGTGTCTCTCAAAGGGAGTGGAAGAATCAGTGAAATCATGTGTTGCTGCCACAAAGAAATTGATAACACCTGTGAGTGTGATTCAAATATTTGCACCATTTTAATGATCACTGTCCTTTTAACACTGGTATTGTATTTTTTTTCTTTGATACTCAGAATAAAGATGGAAGGGGGTTCCATAAAGTCCTTGGAGCTCTGTGCAAGAGCAACGGATGCTATTGGTCAAAAAATCGGGACGTCATTCTAGACCTGAACAAGACATTGGCCAAAGATGTTCACAAATGCATTTTTGATGATTTCTGTCAGATTTTTCCGTAAGTTCTGTTTTATCATTCCCTTTCTAGTATCCCTTTGTGTAGTTTAGAATAAAATGCAATAAACTATTTACATTGCTTGTTGCCCATTTTTAGGGCATTAAGTTTTTAATTAACTCTGTGAATGACAAAAATAAATGATTTGCTCACCTCCCAGGTCCTTTCTGGTCTGAATCTTTTGTTAATTTGTCATATGACAACCACATAGGTTAAACAATAGAAATATAAAGCAAACTCTGTGTGTTTGGGAATTTAGCCTTTCCCATCACTATTTCCTTCCAGTAATTCTCAGATTATATATCAACTATATTCTGTAACATTTTTTATATTCATTTATTTATTGTTTTTAACTCTAAATGGTTTTCTTTTGGCTCTAGTGTAACTGGAAAAACAGGGAAGTCAGTGCAGGAACAGATTGATAAATTCAGTATCATCCAGAGTGACTCTGCATACCCCAGCTCTGACATACTTCATTACATTCAGAACTTAATCAAAAACGAGGTTAGTTCAGCTCTATGTCTGTCTTCTGTTGAAGTCTATGTGAATCCTCAATTTTTCATAATTAAGCATGCTGTTTTTTATCATAAAGCAGTAAGCACTGAAATACACCAAACTAATTTTTTTATGTTGGACTGCTGTAAGCAGGGACTTAATGTTTCTATATATATTTACATTTTTTTACTTTTTTGTCTTTTTCCCCTTTTGAAAGGAAAGCAAACTGAAGGCAGTGCTCTATAGAGACATTGTTGACAGGAAGAAGGAAATCTACTCATCAATACGAATAACAATTGCGAATGAAATGGTGCCTTGCTATAAGCGTAAGCTAGCATTAAGAGTTAAAATGAATAAGTTATTTTAATGTAAATTGTTATTTAGTGCAGAAAAGAAAACACCTTTTATTGCTAAAAAGCCACCCAGCATGTCACAAAATACATTTCTTTCATTAAAACGCACAGCCAAGAATTGATTTATTTCCTTTTGCCTATATAAGAAAGGAAATGAATGAATACCGAGTGTTGTTTATTTTAGAAGCTGCAGCTGTGAGAGGAACAGGATCCATGAAGAAAATGCAAGACCTGTTAATAACCACAGTTGATGAGAAAAAAGAAGACATGTTCAACAAAGCAAAAATGGAAGTGCTAAAAGGGTTTAATAACTTAAAGGTACTGATCTCACATTTATTAACCCTTGTACACTGTTTGGGGTCTTTTTTGACTCCAAAGGACGTTTTCTGAATTTTAAAAAATGTCTAAATGACTTGAGACTTTGTAATTTTGTCAACACTTAGCTCTACAAATAAAAAATTAAACTGGATTGATATCTGGTTGTATGTTAGTATGACAAAAAAAGTCACACTCGTGATGTTTGGGGTCAAAAAAGACCCCACATTGGAAATGAATGGGGAAACGATAAAATTGATATCTTTACTTTTTAGTAAATACTGTTTACTGTTTCAGTACAAAAAAAATACTAAACTTTGACAAAGAGTCATTTTATATTATTACAATAATGATTTTGTAGTCTATTAACATTAATCTAATAATAAAAAAAATGTGAAAAGATCTACACCTATGTGGATATGGCAAAATGAGCCATTGAGTAATGTTCTAGAGCCATCTGGTGGCTGTTGTTAAAATTTAATGTCTATTTTATTTTAAAAGTGTTTGTTTTCAAATATATGGAAACACTTGCCATGTTATCCTCATGAATTAAAATTAGGAATGTGGGTCTTTTACAAAGTGAATTTTACATTAAAAAAATATATATATATATATATATATATATATATATATATATATATCATAAATCCTCCAAACACTGCACAAATGTGGAGTAAAAACATTAATAAACTGAGTGAAAATATATTTGATTTAAAAAAATAAAAAAATAATTCAGTTACAAAATTACATTTTGTTGCATGGGGTCAAAAAAGACCCCAAACAGTATGAGTGTAATTCCCAAATGAACAGTGCACAAGGGTTAAGACAATCAGGTATTCAGCTGTACAAAGACTAAAGTCAAATGGAATCTTCTCTTTTTTCTTTGTAAAGCTGCACATAAAACATACTCTTGAAGATGAACTACAGGAAGCAATAGAACGCTCACAATCACAAACCAGCAAAGACACGGAAGGGTGAGAATGTCATCCTACTACACAACAGAAATAAGTGTTTAAACAAGCAATCTTTTGCAATGTGAAGTAGGCTATCGATTGATTCATTTCAGTCGTTGCCTCATGTCATATCTTCTTATATGTCTTTTTCTAGATTGAAGAGCTGGAGAGACTTCTAGATCATCTGTCTGACTGATGCTCATCAAGCAAGAGAAACAGCACAAATCACAAAAGAAACATAACAATTGTGCAACAAGTAACACTTTCAGTCAATGTTTTTTATTTTATTTTACAACAATTATTATTTTTTTACTCAAATGTATTTGTGTTGTTATATATACTTTTTCTGTATGTTTGTTTGGCAGAAGATGTATTTCAAGTTGTTCATTTTCATAAAATTTCTGAACTTGGGGTTTTATTATACTGTTGCATGATTCGATATACAAACTGTATAATGATTTGTTGTTTTTATTATAACTGTTTTATAGCAAGACACGGAAATTACATTTAAAAATACAGCTGTCTAATTTTCAAGAACCTGAATACATTTGATTCATTTACTGTATAGACTGGAATATTTCTAACTGCAAAGGTCTTTCTGAAACATATGCAGTAGTAACGGTCAAGACAGACTGTCCAGATATTTCTAAATTCTTGATGTACTTAAAGTGCAAGAAAAGCTTTAAAGTGCCCCGATTATGGATTTTTGAAAATTACCTCTAAGTGAATGAAAACATCCTGCAAAGTTTTAAATCTGAAAGTGCACCGTGTATAAAGTTATTGTCTCTCAAAAGAAAGAGTTGACTTTGAATCATTGAAACGAGGAACACAAATGTCATCTTGTTGTGTTGTTGGATGCCAAAATCGAGTACAGGCTCCAATTTGAAGTTTTATCGCATACCTGCCACCACTGCCAGACAAAAAAAAAAAAAAAAACGACGACAACTGTGGTTAAATGTGATCAAACGAGCGGACTGGACAGAAGCAATCATTAAAAATGCTCACGTTTGCAGTCGCACACTTCATATCAGGTAAGTTAAGGTTAAAGAAACTATTGTTTTTCATTGCTATGATTTATGGTTTGGTTACGTGTCTAAATATTTCTTATGATTTCTCATGTAACGCTAACTTTGTAGCGTGTAAGTTAGCTAACAGGTAACGTTAGCTAACGACCGGAGACTAAACAATGGAAACAGTTTGTGTCAACTCATCTCCCTTTCTACAGCTGCCAAAAAGTGCAATTATAGAAGGGGAGTAGTAACAGTGAACAGACACATGTTATGTGTCAGATATTTGCATTTTCTAACGTTTGCAACTGTAATAGCCAACCAAAATGATAGCTCGCGAGTAAGGTAGTAAGCTAGACTGACATTAGCTTCAATTACATTTTATTATTTTGTAGGAGAGGCTTCTATGGCTGAAGACAGCCCAGACTTCGTCCCCTCTGTGTTTTCTTATAAACGGTAGAGTGACAGGCCTGTGGAAAAACTGGAAAGGTAGGTTAAATAGAGTTTTCTAAATGTGGCTAAGTGAGTGATACCGTAGGCTTTAATTCATGTGTAATTCATTCTTCACTGAAATCTCTGTTTTGTCCTATACCTTTCTAAGGCTGGAAAGGAAAAGGAAAAGTGAAATACTGACAGTGAAGCAAGAGGCTCCTTGCCATGGTAAGAACATTCAAATTATGTTTTTTGTCATTATTATTGTGTCATATTGTTCATTGTCAATATTTTGAACTATTAAAAGCTTTGGTCACTTGTCTTTGTCTTGTCTTTCACAATTGTCTTCCAGCTGATGATGATCCAATGACACCAGAGGAACCAGTGGAAGAAGCTGAGCCTATGGTCCCTCAAGCAGCATACAATAGTCTCAGTGAGAAGTATGACCAACTCAACACTGAATATGTTAACTTGAGAAAAGACTTTTACCAACTCAACGAGGAGAATGAAAGACTCAAAGAGGAGCTTCGGCAATCACACTTTTCATTTTCCACAGTCAAAAACAATGCTGCACATTTTCTGTTTCTCACTGGTCTAACTTCAGTCCTCTTCAGTTGGTTAATGTCAAAAATAAAAGACAGCATGCAGAAGCTAAGTGAATGTCTCATGCTGGAAGATCATTTATTAGTGGTCCTTATGAAACTGAGATTGGGGCTCAGTAACTGAGATATAGCCTAGGTTCAAAGTTTCTGAAAGCACAGTGTCAAATATTCTGAGATCCTGGTTGCCTGCAATGGCAAATATTTTGAAATCTGTTATTAATACATGACCTAGATTACTTATTTTGCAAAATCTTGTCCTTTTAATAAATATTACATGAAATGTATTAAAAATTGTTGCTGCTCCAATGCTCTCTTTAAGCTCCTCCACATTGAACGTCATAAACAAACTTTAAATATTAACTGATGGTTGTCACTTTAAGTTAATCTTTATAAAATTATTAATAACTACTTTTTATAGCTTTAAAATGACGAAATGTAGACATAACTATAGTTTATGCCCAAAGATGAAAGGCAGGTTGCACTTTATTTTGATAGTCCACTTTAGACATTCTACTAACTATAAGTAAATTTGCAACTACATGTCAACTAATTCTCATTAATTTGCAACTACATGTCTACTAACTCTCAGTAGGGTAGGTTTAGGGTTAGTAGAATAAGTTGACACATACTTGCGAAGTTTCTCATAGTCAGTATGTTGTATGCTGTGGACCCATCAAAATAAAGTGTTAGAAGATATTAAGCAGACAGTCTACTAACACTCTAATGGCTGATAGTTGACATGTAGTTGCAAAGTTACTTACTGTTACTAGAATGTCTAAAGTGGACTATCAAAATAAAGTGTTACCGAAAGGCATGCCATCCGTACAAAGAAGGAGGCATTAGAAACCTGTCATATCTGTCCAGGAAAAAGCGACTAAAGGCTGGAATAGACTACATGGCTTTTGAAATTTGAACAGATTTTTAAAACACCAAGCATCATACACTTACCGACTTTGTAAAGAGTCACAAAGGAAAACTGGCCATCATACTCACGACTGAGGATCATACAGGACCACTTTGGCATCGTGCGCGCCCCGAGACAAACTATACTGTATATAACGGTAATGATAAAGATATAGGGTCCCACTTTAAGTGGACTTAACTACTATGTACTTACATTTAAAGGGGTCATATGACATTGCTAAAAAGAACATTATTTTGTGTTTTTGGTGTAATGCAATGTGTTTATGCGGTTTAAGGTTCAAAAAACACATTATTTTCCACATACTGTACATTATTGTTGCTCCTCTATGCCCCGCCTTTCTGAAACATGCCAATTTTTCTGGTCTCATGGCATTTACGTACCTGGGTGCACTTTTTAGCGTGACATGAAATACGTACCAATAAGTACATATCACTGCAGTTTCCAAAATAAATGAACACTTTCACACAAATTTACAGAGTTGCGATTAATAAAGCGTAATTTTCGCATAATTACTTGAAGAATATCAAGCTATGACTTCAAAACAATATTAATATGTTGGGAGATTTGAAAACTGATCCTTCTGAAAGTTACCATCGCACACATCCAGCTTCATATTTATGGGTTTTCATAGATGACAAGTTTGTTCGGTAGCTCACGGAGCACGGAGACGGATTTAAGAGACGAGAAGCACCGGTTTGAATCCCGTGTAACTATGGTTCGACAAAGCAGTTAAAATATGCTTAAAAGGAAGTTCAAAAAGCACAGTTGCATCAACTAATATGTTTTTATATCAGTTTTGCATTTGTTAACATTATCGGGTAGGTTTAGGGCTGGATTTGGTGTAGGGCATATTTCCAACATGATACAGCATTAACCTTTAGCGGCAGTCCCCGGATATTTGAATTCTGAACCGCCGCAATACGTATCTGAAGCAACGTAATAAAAAAACAGCAATACATACCAATATCTACATAATAAAAACATGCCAGAGTTCACATATTGAACCTGTGTTTTAGCGCCACGCAGTGGACATTTCTATTTCGAAACTGCGGCGAAACGTGCAGCAAGGTACATAAAACGGTGTCATACAAAAAGTGCGCAGAGGTACGTAAATGCCATGAGACCAGGTTGCAATTTTTACAAAGCTCATTGTTCTGAGAAGCAAGGTGTGCTCTGATTGGCCAGCTATCCAGTGCGTTGTGATTGGCCAAATAACTCAAGCATAAGACGCCAATGTTACGTTGCATCACGCTACGTAAACATTACTATGTCTGCATTTTTTTGTGACTTTTTTTGTTTTTCACCTTTTGAAAGGAAACCAAACTGAAGAGAGTGCTCAACAGAGACATTGTTGACAGGAAGAAGGAAATCTACTCATCAATACGAATATCAATTATGAATGAAATGGCTTCTTGCTATCGGCATAAGCTAGCATTAAGAGTTACAATTAATCAAGTTATTTTAATGTAAATTATTATTTAGTACAGACAAGAAAACACCTTTCATTAATACAAAAGCAACCCAGCATGTCACAAAATACATTTCTTTCATTAAGATGCACATCCAAGAATTGATTTATTTACTTGTTCTGATGTGTCTTTATGAGCAAATGAATGAATACCAAGTGTTGTTTATTTTAGAAGCTGTGACAGGAACAGGATCCATGAAGAAAATGCAAGACCTGTTAATAAACACAGTCGATGAAAAAAAACAATACATGTTCAACAAAGCAAAAATGGAAGTGCTAAAAAGGTTTAATAACTTAAAGGTACTGATCTCACATTCATTAAGACGATCATGTATTCAGCTGTACAATGACTGAAG
Organism: Onychostoma macrolepis; assembly: GCF_012432095.1. Lineage (NCBI taxonomy): Eukaryota > Metazoa > Chordata > Actinopteri > Cypriniformes > Cyprinidae > Onychostoma > Onychostoma macrolepis. Next base: position 24,067,673 of record NC_081173.1, read on the forward strand.
TCAAATGGAATCTTGATTCTTTGTAAAGCTGGACGTAAAGAGTGCTCTTGAAAATGAACTACAGGAAGCAATAGAATGCTCACAAACACAAACCAGCAAAAAGACACAGATGGGTAACAATGTCATCCTACTCCACAGAAACAAATGTTTAAACAAATAATCTTTTGTAATGTGAAGTAGGCTATTGATTGATTAATCTCAGTCATTGCCTCATGTAATATCTTCTTATGTCTTTTCTAGATGTCTCCAGAGAGATTGAAGAGCTGGAGAGACTTCTAGATCATCTGTCTGACTGATGCTCATCAAGCAAGAGAAACAGCACAAATCACAAAAGAAACATAACAATTGTTTATTAAGTAACACTTTCAGTCAAGGTTTTTTTTTTTCTTCTTTTTACTCAAATGTATTTTACTTAAATCTATTTCTGTAAATTTGTTTGGTGGAAGATGTATTTCAAGTTGTTCTTTTTCATAAAATTTCTGAACTTGGGGTTTTATTATTCGGTTGTATGATATACAAACTGTATAATGCTTTTTTGTTTTTACTATAACTGTTTTATAGCAAGAGATGGAAATTGCATTTTAAAAATATAACTAAATTTCAAGAACCTGAATACATTTGATTCATTTACTGTATAGACTGGAATGTAACTAAAGGTCTTTCTGAAACATGCAGTAGTGACAGTCAAGACAGGCTGTCCAGATATTTCTAATTTCTTGATGTTCTTACAGTACTAGAAAAGCTTTAAGCATAAAGTCAGAAGGAAAAAGAAATTAATTTCTTACGTATTTTGACATATATTTGAGTGAAACGACTTCTTAAACTAGAAAAAAAAGGACAGGGCTTGTTTTTAAGCAAGAATTGAGTGGATTGTATGAAGAAGAAGAAGAAGAAGTATGCTAATTGCTGCAGTTGTTTCATGTGAGTGACAAGTTGTTGATAGGGAGAGATTAAAACGTTAAAATTAAACATTATTTATCCGGTAATATTTATTATACTGTTTACCACACTCTTAAAAAGAAAGGTGCTTCAAAAGGTTCTTCAAGCGATGCCATAGAAGGACCATTTTTGGTTCCACAAAGAACCATTCAGTCAAAGGTTCTTTAAAGATCCATCTCTTTCTTACATTTTTATTATCTGAAGAATCTTCTTTCTTCAGATGTTAAAGGTTCTTTATGGAACCATTTAGACAAAAAGGTTGTTGTTTGTTTGTTTGTTTGTTTGTTTGTTTATATAGCACATTTAAACACAACTTAGAGTTGGCCAAAGTGCTTTACATAGTAAAGTAAACAACAAGACAGCAGAGCTAAAATATAAACTAATAATTAAAAATAATAATAATCCCAATAGTTAAATACAAAAACACTTCATTGACTTGCCGCAAATCGATCAAGGAGGTGAGATTTAAGCATAACTTTAAAAATAGATAGAGAAGAAGTTGTTCGGATGGCAAACGGAAGATTGTTCCAGAGTGTAGGACCAACAATTACAAAGGCACGATCGCCACGGTGCTTTAATCTGGACCTAGGAATTTATAAAGTTCCTAAAAATCTGGATCTGAGTGGCCTCACTGATTTGTGTGTTTGCAACAACTCAGTGAGGTAGGTTGGTGTAAGATTATGAAGTGCTTTAAAAACCAATGCTAAAATTTTGTATTCCACTCTAAGTCTAACAGGTAGCCACTGTAATGTGGTCAGAATGGGAGTAATGTGCTGGAATTTGCACGTGCCAGTCAATAGCCTGGCTGCTGCATTTTGAACCAATTGCAGTCGCTCCATGGAGGACTGGTTTATCCCATAGTACAATGAATTGCAATAGTCTAATCTAGATGTAACAAATGCATGAATTACTTTTTTGAATGTCTGTACTCCAAGGAGAGTTTTAACTTTAGCCAAACGTCGAAGATGAAAAAAGCATGACCTAACCACACTCTTTATCTGTTTATCAACTTTAGACTGGAATCAAATAAGACACCCAGGTTCCTTACACAAGGAGTAATCCACTGGGCAAAATAAGTATATTGAAAAAAAGAAGTATATTGTCCTGAATACGTACAGAGAATTTTCGGTTCGTTAAGAAGTTCTGGAACCAATTTAAAACAGTACCTCTCAGACCAACAGTTTTTTAAACGAGAAGTAATAAATTGTGACCAACCAAATCAAAAGCTGAGCTTAGGTCTAGTAAGATCAAAGCAACAGTATTTCCAGCATCTGTTGACATTAAAATTTCATTATAAACTTTTAAGAGGGCTGTTTCTATACTATGTAATTTCCTGAAACCAGATTGAAACATTTTGTAGATTTGATTAGATTTCAAAAAGACTTGTAGCTGAACTAGAACAACATTCTCCAACATTTTGGACATAAAAGGTAAATTGGAAACAGGTCTGAAGTTAGAAAAAATCAATGTGTATGAATTTGGCTTTTTTTTAAATTGGCGTTATTAAAGCACATTTCAGACTATTGGGAACTATTCCAGTACTCAGACTCAGATTAACAAAATTTAACACATCAGAAACAACAATGCTCTTCTATGGCATCGTGAAGCACCTTTATTTTTAAGAGTGCATGGGACAGAAAATATGTTGTGACTGGCAATAGTACCATAAAATACACTAAAACCACAAAATAAAATCACAAACCTTCAGTAAAATCCAAATCTTTATAATCCATAAGATTGCACAGAACAGACCCAAATTTAAAAGTGATGATACACGGGGCAACTTTTTGAGCAATGTTGCCGTCAATGGGAAACCAGGTGAGACACATGGCCCAAGACCAATCTAAAGTATCCAGATAGAAATGTGTTGCCCATTCTCAATGGGAAAGTGCTCATGCAACATTGCTCAGGAACATTGCCTGGCAACATTGCTCAAAACGTTGCCCTGTTTATCATCACCTTAAGTCTTTATTCAGCAATCTTCATCTCCATCCTCAGCAGTGACCATAAACATCAAATCCCAGACTCCATGAAGCCCCATTTATAAAATGTTGCGCAGAAACCATCTTAAATTTGAGCCTACGATCATCTCTCAAATATGCATATGTAAATGACTCCTAATTAATGTCATTAGCATACTGTACTTGCCTTCAGTCATAAAAAAAGATGTCATTGAACAGGTGTAAGGTGTTGGATTTTAGCTGCCCATGGCTTGATGTGAATAAAGATAATGGACTTGAAAATATCGACGGCTAGTAACTTTTATTGAGCAAAGTCCTAGAACTGGGGAGGAGAGCAACTAGTCTCCGTGCCCACCACACTCTACTCTACTCTTTTGCTTTCCTGTCCCAAACCTATCCGTAAAACAAAAGAGTAATTTGGAATTCCTAAAGGCACAGAGTATTCAAGGCCTGTAGGCAAAGATGTGTATACATTGGGGGTCTTCTAAAGCCTTGTTCAGACTGTCAGTCCATGCATATCCAATTGGAATCTGATCATATTTAACAAGGCTCCAAAACTCCAAAATAAATGACATGAAATACATGTTACAAATCCATTTCAAGCTACATTCATATGTGGTTTGAGAAAACAATGGATCTTGCCCTAACAGTATCCAAGTCTGCCTTGTTTGTTTATAGAATAAATTTGCATATCCGGCGGGGTTGCTTTCTTTGCTAATTGCTTCTTGTGTATTTATAACCTTCTCTTTTGTTCTGTCCATTAAATAAGACTGGCACATGTTCTCATGCACATACAATTGAATTTAGCCTACATGTAATGCATAAAACAGAAAACTGTCTAAACAGATAGTCCTGCCCATCAAACAGATCAATGACAAAGCATGACAAGTTAGATTTGTGCATTTTTGAATTGATATTATTCAAATATTTGCATGACTTGTTCATAGTTGGCCATAGGGATCTGTGCTGAGGGCTTGTCTAATTATTGAGGTCTTCACTGAGGATCTGTGCCGAGGTCTTGTCTGGTCAATGAGGTCTTCACTGGAGATCTGTCCCAAGGGCTCGTTTAATTGTGGTCTTTGAAGGTTTCTTACAACAGGTTTATATCCATCCAGGTCAAAAAACACTTTCATTTTCTTGCAATATTCATTGCAAATGATCTCATTTCTCAAAGAGTCTATTTAACGGTAACAAATCTTATTTAATTATTTAAAATGCTTCTTAAAGAGACCTTGTCTTCTTGTGTGAGATATTTTTTCGCCGGAACAGATGTCACACCAGTAGTCAGTATCTGTCACACCAAAAAATGTTTTAGCCTTTTGTCCCAGTTTATGACCTAGCTATTCTTAGCAAACCTGTCATTAGCAGTTAGCAAGATACATTTGCATAATTTTCCATGATTATGTCGTTTAGCATACAATTTTTAAATAAATATATATATAATTTAGGAGTGTCGCACCAAAGGACTACAAAACTTAACACTTTTATAGTGGTTTCAAAAACGTTAAAAATTTGAACAGTTCTGAGACAAAACCTACCATGTGCACATAACATGGGCTTCACAGAGGGCTTCAGTAACATGACCTTGAATTGGGTCCTTCAAATAATTAAAGCTGTGAATGGAACTGCCTGGTTAAAGTCAGGATATGGTGTCACACCAGTGGACATGGTTTACAGTGACAAAATATATCAAGTTCCTACGCTTTTAGAAATTTATAATGATTGCTGTTTACTAAAATAAACACTTGTAAAATTATGCCTGAGGTATTTATTAAAGGGGTCATATGATGCGATTTCAAGTTTTCCTTTCTCTTTGGAGTGTTACAAGCTGTTCGTGCATAGATAAGATCCCTAATGTTGCAAAAACTAAAGTCGTAAGGGGGGGAAAAGTTAGGACGATTCTAAGGGCCCGACGATGGGGTGGGGCCCCCGAGGGAGAAACGTGATTTCTACCGAGGGGGATGCTAGAGCCCTGCATTCCCTGGGCTTCGATCGGGCCAATTTTCACGTCATAGTTCAGACGCGGGCCGGGCCTGTTTTAGGCTTCTCCTTATTTTTATATTTTAGACATCCATCAATTAGTGATGAAAAAAATCGCTGCGCTGGTGGAAACAACACGAGACCGTGCTGCGACTGTGAAGAGCGGCTCGACGGTGTTTAGAGTCCCGCAGCAGCAGAGAGCGCCCGTCAGCGCAGCTGAAGAGTTCTGCGTTCAAAATACACGCAATAGTTCAAGTTTATTATAAGCCCAAAGGGCAATTTTTGGTGCAGCATCAAGTTTGTTGACATATCATACAGAACACACAAACAAAACAAACAGCAACCACAACATTCTGACATCTACAAATTTAAAAGCCTTACAGCAGTGGGAATAAAAGAATATCTAAATCGGTTACTTTTAAGTTTAGGCATACTATAACGTCTTCCAGAAGGAAGCATTTTAAATTCATGGAACAGTCAAGTCACCTTTATTTATATAGCGCTTTTACAATACAGATTGTGTCAAAGCACTTAACGGTATCAAATTGGAGGATAGAGTGTCAGTCATGTATAATGATAAGATTAAACACTCAATTTTCAATTTTCAGTTAAAGGCATTTCATTATTGAATTCAGAGATGTCATTGTCTAGCTCAGTTTAGTTTAAATAGTATCTGTGCAATCAAATCGGCGATAATCGCTAGAAATTAAGTGTCCCCAACTGAGCAAGCCAGAGGCGACAGCGGCAAGGAACCAAAACTCCCTCTGTGACAGAATGGAGAAAAACCTTGGGAGAAACCAGGCTCAGTCGGGGCCAGTTCTCCTCTGACCAGACGAAACTCGCAGTTCAAAAGTTTATATTTCTATTTTAATTTTGTTGCAATTTCTAACAATAGTAGTATTATGTAGTTAGGTATTTTATTATATTTTAGTTATTTTGTTATTTTTGGTTGATATATCTGGGGATATGTCTCTGGGGGTCATCTGGGGGTCCTGGTCTCCGCTGACGATCAGGGCTGTAGACATCATCTCTTGGTGCTGATCCACCATCTGATCGGATACGGACTGAGAAACAGACTAGGAAAGAAACAGACAAATATTAGCGTAGATGCCATTCAACTTACGATGTAACGAGTACATCGTGTGTTATGGGGAGTGTTCCCGGTTCCGGTTGATCTAATTAATGCAGCCTAACAATCCTTTAACGGATTTGAATAATAGAAGCGTATTAATGTGTTATGTGTAAGCCAGGCTAAAGAGATGGGTCTTTAATCTAGATTTAAACTGACAGAGTGTGTCTGCCTCCCGAAAAGTGTTAGGTAGACTGTTCCAGAGTTTGGGTGCTAAATAGGAATAGGATCTGCCGCCCGCAGTCGATTTTGATATTCTAGGTATTATCAAACGGCCGGAGTTTTGAGAACGCAGCGGACGTGGAGGACTATAATGCGATAAGAGCTCACTCAAGTACTGAGGAGCTAAACCATTCAGGGCTTTATAAGTAATTAACAAGATTTTAAAATCTATCCGATGCTTGATAGGGAGCCAGTGCAGTGTTGACAGAACCGGGCTAATATGGTCATATTTCCTGGTTCTAGTAAGGACTCTAGCTGCTGCATTTTGGACTAACTGTAGTTTGTTGATCAAGCGTGCAGAACAACCACCCAATAAAGCATTACAATAGTCTAACCTTGAGGTCATAAACGCATGAATTAACATTTCTGCATTTGACGTTGAGAGCATTGGTCGCAATTTAGATATGCTTTTGAGATGAAAAATGCAGTTTTACAGATGCTAGAAACATGGCTTTCAAATGACAGATTGCTATCGAACAGCACACCTAGGTTCCTGACTGATGAAGAAGAATTGACAGAGCAGCCGTCAAGTGTTAGATAATGTTCTAGGTTATTACATGTGGGGTTTTAGGTCCGATAATTAACACCTCTGTTTTTCAGAATTTAGCAGTAAAAATTACTCGTCATCCAGTTTTTATATCGACTATGCATTCCGTTAGTTTCTCAATTTGGTGTGTTTCACCAGGCCGCGAAGAAATATAGAGCTGAGTATCATCAGCATAACAGTGAAAACTAACACCATGTCTCCTGATAATATCTCCCAAGGGTAACATATAGAGCGTGAAAAGTAACGGCCCTAGTACTGAGCCTTGAGGTACTCCATACTGCACTTGTGATCGATATGATACCTCTTCATTCACTGCTACGAACTGATGGCGGTCAGATAAGTACGATTTGAACCATGCTAAGGCACTTCCACTAATGCCAACAAAGTTTTCTAGTCTATTCAAAAGAATGTTGTGGTCGATAGTGTTGAACGCAGTGCTAAGATCCAGTAGAACTAATAAAGAGATACAACCACGATCAGATGATAGAAGCAGGTCATTTGTAACTCTAATGAGAGCAGTCTCAGTACAATGATACGATCTAAATCCTGACTGGAATTCCTCACAAATATCATTTTTCTCTAGGAAGGAATATAATTTTGAGGATACTACCTTTTCTAGTATCTTTGACAGAAAAGGGAGATTTGAGATCGGTCTGTAATTAACTAGATCTTTGGGGTCAAGTTGTGGTTTTTTAATGAGAGGCTTAATAACAGCCAATTTGAAGGTTTTGGGGACATATCCTAATGACAATGATGAATTAATAATAGCCAAAAGAGAATCTATGACTTCTGGAAGCAGCTCTTTTAGTAGTTTAGATGGAATCGGGTCTAACATACATGTTGTTGGTTTAGATGATTTAACAAGTTTATACAATTCTTCCTCTCCCACAGTAGAGAATGAGTGGAATTGTTCCTCAGGGGGTCTATAGTGCGCTATCTGATGCGATACTGTAGCTGACGGCTGCAGGGATACAATTTTATCTCTGATAGTATCGATCTTGGAAGTGAAGTAGTTCATAAAGTCATTACTGCTATGCTCTTGGGAAATGCCAACACCTGTTGATGCTTGATTTTTCGTTAATTTAGTTACTGTATTGAATAAATACCGAGGGTTATGTTTGTTTTCTTCTAGAAGAGACGAAAAGTAATCAGATCTAGCGGTTTTTAATGCTTTTCTGTAGGATAGGGTACTTTCCCGCCAAGCTAAACGAAATACCTCTAATTTAGTTTTCCTCCAGCTGTGCTCCATTTTCCAGGCTGCTCTCTTTAGGGCGCGAGTGTGCTCATTATACCACAGTGTTGGACTCTTTTCCTTAATCTTCCTTAAGCGTAAAGGAGCAACCGCATCTAAAGTGCTAGAAAAGAGAGAGTCCATAGTTCCTGTTACATCATCAAGTTGTTCTGAGCTATTGGATATGCTGAGGAACTGAGATAAATCAGGAAGATTATTTATAAAGCAGTCTTTTGTGGTAGAGGTAATGGTTCTACCATATTTGTAACAAGAAGTTGGCTTTACAGCTTTAGCTATATGGAATATACAGGAGACTAGATAATGATCTGAGATATCATCGCTCTGCTGCAAAATTTCAACACCACTGACATCAATTCCATGTGACAGTATTAAATCTAGAGTATGATTTCGACAATGAGTAGGTCCTGACACGTGTTGTTTAACACCAATTGAGTTTAGAATGTCTATAAATGCTGATCCCAACGAATCTCTTTCATTATCAACATGGATATTAAAATCACCAACGATTAGGACTTTATCTGCAGTCAGCACTAACTCCGATAGAAGATCAGAAAATTCTTTAATAAAGTCTGTATGGTGCCCTGGTGGCCTGTATACAGTAGCCAGTACAAACATCACAGGGGATTTATCATTAACACTTGTTTCTTTGGATAACGTTATATGAAGCACCATTACTTGAACAAATTATACTTGAAACCCAACCTCTGAGAGATACTGAAAATATTTCTATAAATTGTAGCAACACCTCCCCCTTTACCTTTTGGACGCGGTTCATGTTTGTAACAGTAATCTTGTGGTGTAGACTCGTTTAAAGTAATGTAATCATCTTGTTTTAGCCAGGTTTCTGTCAGACAAAGCACATCTAGTTTATGGTCAGTGAACATATCATTTACAAAAAGTGCTTTTGAAGAAAGGGATCTAATATTTAATAAGCCAAGCTTTATCATGTGTTTATCTGTATTATATCGTTTTTTTATTTGTTGAACATCAATTAAATTGTTACTATTACTTTGGTTTGGATGTTTTCTGTATTTTCTAGTTCGGGGAACAGACACAGTCTCTATAGAGTGATATCTAGGTGAAAAAGTTTCTATGTGCTGAGAGTTAACTGACTTTGGTGACGTGAGGCGGCTAGCAGACGATCGGTTTAGCCAGTCTGTCTGCTTCCTGACCTGGGCTCCAGTTAGTCAAGTGGATGAGTACAATCTGCAACAATAGCTCGTGCTTTCTGTAAGACAAACCGATCAAAGCTATATGATAACCCAGTCTGCTTAATGCCTATTATCTTACTACCTTGGTTGACAATGCCATTCAATGAATTTCGGTTTGTAACATTTACATTACCATACCAACAACATATAGAGAAGCAGAGCACCGATTCAATATAAGATTTATAATACATGGTCATAAGAGTCCTACTGATATTAAAAGTAGAGAGCCTCCGAAGACAGTGTAACCGTTGCTGGCCTTTTTTACATACTGCTTCAACATGAGCATCAAAACGTAATTTATTATCAATGATAAGCCCAAGGTACTTGTAACTACTGGCCCATTCCACTATATGATGTTTTATTAACAAAGTTCGGGAGGAGCACGTCAGATACTTAGCCTAATTAGACACAAGTGGTACGCCATCAGGCTAATCAACACAAGGGTACAAATACAGCTGACATACCTCCTTTCATTTGACGGCTAATCAGCATCTGGTTCACCCGTCTGTTGTGTTCACAATGTCTCACAGTGGATATTCCTCGTCAGGAGATGACTCCATCTCTCCCCCGGCCGCATCACCACAGCCAACCGGCTCCAGGACCACTACTTCCCTGCCAAGCAATGCAATCGAGCCCCAGGCTCCTTCTCGCGGGCGGCCTTCGACTCGTTCAGCCACTCGCCTTCCAAAACGCCCAGGCACACACTCGCCTTCTCCGGCGAGAACCCCAGCCGATTCCCCGGCGTCTTCCTATCGGTCTACTAGGCCAGCATTTCCACCTATAGAAAAATGGACAGTGGCAAGTCTGAGGCAGGCACTGACCAACTCCGACATCCAGGCCCCACGCAAGTTCACCAAAGCGGAATTATATGATTTATACAAGAACCTCAAACCAAGTAATCTCTCTCCTAAAACCACCCCAACCCAAAAGGCTGTTAAACATTGCAGTAAACTTACGGTCACGCCTCGCCGGACTCCCCCACCTTCTTCCAGCTCCAAGATTAGCTCCCGAAGAACATCAAACAACGGCACTAGGCCATCAGCAAGCCAAGGCCGTGCCCCGGATTCGGTTGATGCAAGGCCGGCGAGGTTCGGCGGCGGCCCAGCTTTCCGTCGCGGCTCCTCCTCAGCGATACCGAGGCCCACCACTCAAGCGGGCGTCTGGCGCCTCCGCCACCAGTCTCGGCCCCGATGCCCACCTCTCTCAGCGCAGAGCCCTCAGTCCAAGCAAGCGCTTGGCGCAATGGCCGGCTTACACAGCCCCGCCACCGGCCTCTCTCAGCTCAGGGCCCGCAGCCCAAGCACGTGTTTGGCCGCACGGGCAGCCGCATTCAGCCCGCAGCCCGCCCCTTCGGCCCGGGATTACAGCTCAAGCAAGCGCTTGGCGCTGTGGCCTCCCATTCAGTCCCACAGCCTACTCCTTCCAGCTCAGGGATCGCAGCCCAGGCAAACGCCACGCACGAGCTGCCAAACACAGCTCCGCCTCCAGCCCCTACAACGCTCTCCTCCAAGCGAAACCATCATACTCACTCTTCACCGCCACACCCATGCCTGTCCCCCCAAACGCCATCGCCACGGAACCCCCACAAGTAGCTCACAACATCCGAGCACAGATTTTAGCAGGTGCAGACGTCGATCTCCCTTTACTCCTTTCCCTCCTGCCAACTTCCGATTCCAATCGACAAATAGATTGCGGGGACTTTTCAGTCACGCTGAAAAACCCCAATCCCCTCTCATCCCGTATACTCTCTTTTCCCGAATTTGCAATAGCTTTCAGTCGATTCACGGAGATCATATGCTCAGTCTTCCCTCACAGGCGACGCGAGCTTAATGACTACCTGGCCATCATAGCCGAACTCGCGTTGTCCTACGGAGGAGGGCATTTTTTCACCTATCACAAACTGTTTTCGGCAAAATGCGCCGTCCGAGTTGCGCAGTGGAACCAATGCCCCTACTGGGGCGCTCTCGACCTAGATCTCCACAACAGGGTGTTTCTAGGATGTAGGAACATTTCGTGCGCCGTGTGCAGGTCGGTCGCTCATTCCACCACGAATTGCCCACGGATCAATCCGTCGGCTACTCCATGCCCAGAACCCACCTCCACAAAATCCACCAGCTACGTCCCAAGATCAGCAACAGCGCTATTCTCAGACCAGGAACAATCAGCTTCATACGCCGCGGACAACAGGCAGCCATGCTTCGCTTTTAATAATCGAAAATGCATCAGACAGCGATGCCGTTACCTACATATGTGCAGTTTCTGCGGTGGAGCCCACGCTCGTGTCACATGCCCTGTGTCTAAAGCTGTGAATAAAAATCAAAAATTATTTATCGACTCCGTGAACATTTCTCGCCTGGCCATCGAACTCACCAGCCATCCAGATAAAGAGTTCTGTAAATATCTCCTGTCCGGCCTCAGTCACGGTTTCAATCCGGCGTCGTATGCGCTTTCCCAAAATTTTATCTGCAACAATCTCCAATCCGCCCATGCCGAGCCTGACACCGTGAGCGACCTCATCGGGAAGGAAGTCAAATCAGGCTTCATGATCGGACCTTTCACAAACCCCCTTCAAAATCTTTCGCGTCAGCCCCATTGGTGTAGCTACAAGAAAATTTTCGGGTAAAAACGATTAATCATCGACCTGTCATCTCCCACAATTCCACCACTCCAAGCATTAATAGCCTGATTCCCTCGAAGAGTTTTCGCTCAGGTACCATGACATAGAGCAGGCAGTCGAATTGATTAAAATTGCGGGCCGAGGAGCCTGGCTCGCCAAAATAGACATCACTTCTGCTTTCAAAGTGATGCCTATCCACCCGGATTCATGGCATTTATTCGGGATACGATGGTTAGAGAAATTTTATTTCGCCGTCCGCCTCACCTTCGGTTGCAAAAGTAGCCCAAAAATCTTCGACATGCTTTCAGAAGCCGTCTGCTGGATTCTGTCAAACAATTCGCCATTCCCCATCTCATCCATCTCCTAGACGATTTTTAATCATTTCGCCTCCAAACGCCATCCCAGCTGCCCACATCCTCACAGTCCAAAAGGTTTTTTCCGAGCTTGGGATCCCCATTGCCCAGGAAAAAACCTTGGGTCCAGCTACATCCATCGAATTTCTCGGCATTAATCTAGACTCAATCAAATTCCAGGTCTCTCTGCCTAAGGAGAAAATCGACAGGATAATCCTCGTCTCCTCTACCCTCATTGACAGCTCTCACTGTTCCAAACGCGAACTCCTGTCATTGCTCGGGCATTTAAATTTTGCCATGCGCATCATTCCCCAAGGCCGTCCCTTCATCTCACATCTCCTCTTACTCGCTTCGTCAGTCCATGCGCTCGAGGACCTAATTTCCCTATCCCGAGAATGCCGCTGACGAACTTAGGTTATGGATAACGTTCCTCAAACAATGGAACGGCCTTTCCTCTTCTATAACAACCTCGTTTCGTCTCCCATCGACATCAAACTTTTTACAGACGCGGCCCCTTCAATCGGTTTCGGAGGATTTTACCAAGGTCGCTGGTTCGCGTCTCCATGGCCTTCCCAGCTGCAAGGTTCGCTACCGTCCTCAGCTCTTTTTGAGCTTTACCCCCTCGTGGTAGCAGCTTACTTATGGGGAAACGAATGGGCCTCAAAATGCATCTTAGTGACAACGAAGCAGTTGTTCAGTGCATCAACAAAGGCCGTTCCCATTCTACCGCCCTCACGCCCTTCCTAAGACGATTAATATGGATCTCGGCATGCGACCAATTCATAATAATCGCCAAACATGTCGCAGGTTCAGAAAATAAAATTGCTGACTCTCTGTCTCGCTTTCTGTTTCAGAAATTCAGGATGCTGGCTCCAGAGGCGGACCAAAATCCAACCCCAGTACCTCCATATTCAGAATTAATATTTCCGTAAACCACCCATTAAAACCTCTCCTTGAAGATTCACTCGACACCATCCTCCAGGCTGTCTCTCCCAGAACACTCCAATCATACGTAACAGCATGGAGATGCTTTAAGTCATTCCACCTCTCTTACAACATGCCATTTCCAGATTTTTCTCTACTCTCAATAACCTCATTTATCTCTTTTCTCAACAGCATCAAAGGCCTCCAAATCAATTCCATCAAAAGTTACATAAGCGGCATCCAATTTTTCATAAACTCATGTACGGCGCCCTCACCCGAAATTAGCAATTCTCAAACCTCCATGTTGATCAGAGGAATCCAACGATCCCGGCCGACTCGTCCCGATTCGAGACTACCCATTACATTAGACATCCTCACCAAATGTATCCACTCCCTCCGCACAAATTACCAGCCCCATAATACCGCCCGGACACTCGATGCCATGTTCATTTTAGCCTTCTTCGGTTTTGAGATGCTCAGAGCTAACCATCTCCTCTAAATTCGATCCGGTCATCAACCCCACCATCTCAGACCTAACAATTCTTGATAGCGAAACCATTTCTTTTCGGATCAAACAAAGTAAAACCGATCAAGTTAAGAGAGGTCATTTCATTTACATCTTCAATCTCTCTTCTCCCATCCAACCCTACCAAGCTGTCCTCGAGTACCTCTGCTCTAGGATTTCCCAGGCCAAATCCTCTCGAACCTCTATTCTTAGACGAGGCCAAAACCTGCCAGTCGCTTCTGGTTCCAAAACATCTTAAATCAGTCCTGCTATCGGCAGGCATTTCAGCAAAAATTTTCCAGCCATTCCTTTCGCATCGGGGCAGCAACATCAGCAGCCCAGAAAGGCCTCACCAAACAACAGATCCAAACCCTAGGAAGATGGTCTTCAGAAGCTTTCCAAAGCTATATCAGAATAAACCAGTTCCACATTAAATCAGCCCACCAGATGCTAATCGGGTAATATAAAAAAAAAAAAAAAAATTTTCACATAAATTGGTACGAGCCTTCCAGACATTTTTAAAGAACTTACCTTTTCAAGTCCACGCTTGGCGAGGCCCACCTATCTGACACCGTGAATCTTCACAGCTTGTTGAACACTGGCAGAGCCTCCCAGCTAGACAACTTACCTTTTCCACCCTGCGGCCGGAGAGTCTCACCCAACCAGGCTGCGAGCTTCCATCTCCAGTCAGATGACGGCGAGTGCCTCCCGGCCACCTAACTTTACCTTTCTGTCTTTACCTGTCCGACACAGTGAGCCCGATCTCCCGCCGGACGCCGGTGAGCGCATTCCCGGCCAGACAAACTTACCTTTTCAAGTCCCACGCTGGCGACGCCACCCGTCCGACACAGTGGGTATTGTGCTCCGTCGGGCGTCAGCAAGAGCCTCCCAGCTAGACAAACTCACCTTTCCATCCCGTGGCGGCGAGACTTACCCATCCGGACCGTGAGTTTTCATCTCCGGTCGGATGCCGGCGAGCCTCCGACCACACAACCTTTTCCGTCTTTACCTGTTCGACACAGCGAGTCTTGATCTCCGCCCGAACGCCGATGGCGCATTCACGGCCAGACAAACTTACCTTTTCAAATCCCTCGCTGGGCAAGGCCTACCCGTCTGACACAGCGAGCACTGAGCTCCTGGCGAACATCGGTGAGAGCCTCCCAGCCAGACACTTACCTTTCTTCCATCCTGCGGCCGTGAAACTTACCCATCCATGCTGCAGTGTCCATCTCCAGGCGGATGTCGGCGAAACCTCCCGACCACACAACTTACCTTTCTGTCTTACTCGTCCGACTCAGTGAGCCCCGATCCTCTTAACGGACGCCGGCGAGCACTCCCGGCCAGACAACCTTACCTTCTCAAGTCCTACGCTGGGCAAGGCTTACCCGTCCAACACAGTGAGTCTTGATCTCCCGTTGGACGATGGCAAGAGCCTCCCAGCCAGACAATCTTACCTTTTCCGTCCACTTGCACCACAATATCAAACCCCTCGAACGCTACATACCGGTCGGTCAAGCAATCTTAGTTTTCAGTCCGCCACCGCGAGGCTTAACCATCCGACTCACGGTATTGATCTCCGTCGGATGTCGCGAGAGCCTCGGCGGTCAACCTCGTCTTTTTCCTCCTACGTCAGCGCCGCTGGCCTTCAAACAGGTGAGCACGCTCACCAGTTGGATGGCGGCTAAGCGTCCCGACCAACTTTACCTTTTCCGTCTTTACCTGTTCGACACAGTGAGTCTTGATCTCCCGTCGAACGCCGGTGAGCGCTTTCTCGGCCAGACAACCTTACCTTTTCAAGTCCCACGCTGGCGACGCTTACCCGTCTGACACAGTGGGTATTGTGCCCCCGTCGGGCGTCGGCGAGAGCCTCCCAGCCAGACATCTTTCCGTTTCATCCTACGGTCGGCGAGACTGACCCGTTTGACTCAGTGAGTATTGGCCTCCCGTAGAGCGTCGGTGTCGGTCTCGGCCACCCACCTATTTTTCCGTTCGACGGGCGACGACGCCTAGCCATCAGCCGCCATGGGTCTCGCCCGCCTGCCGAACACCGTCCACCTGTCTCTTCTATCCTCACACCTTTTCCCCCCGCCTGGCGAGGCCTACCCGTCCGATATCTCCTGAGTCTCAATCTCCATCGGATGCTGCGAGGGCCCTCCCAGTCTCCGGGTTTTCTCTTCTCCCTACCTGTCGGCAAGGCTATCCGTCCGACATTGTAGTCTTGATCTCGTGTCGGACGTTGACGCTGGTCTCCCGGTGGGCTCCTGTACTTGCCGCCCGCAAGTGAGGCTCATCCATTCGATGCCGTGAGTCTTGATCTCCCGTCGGATGTCGCGAGAGCGTCCTTGTCGGACGTCCAAAACTCTTTTTATCTGCCAAGCCAATAGGACCCACTCGTCCGGCATGGAGGTGCTCCAGTCGGAGGCTTCATGGGTTCTCTTGGCAAGTCTCCGCCCTCTGTCCTCTGATCAGCAGGGGCTGACGGCCAGTAGGGCTCGTCGCCGACTCCGTGATCTATCCCACTGCAGGCAACTCGGGTCCTCCTGGCCAGGGCCTTAACGACGCTGCTCCTCTATCGGCGGGCAAGGCTCACCCGTCCCAACGTGATGAGCACACCGTTGAGCTTCGGTTCGAGCCCTCCTGACCGGTCGCCCCAAACCACGCAGTTCACACCAGCGGCCGGTGGGGCCTACCCATGCATGCCAAACCGCTCCTCAGAGCTCGTGGCTCCCCGGCCTGTCATCCAGGCTACCCTTCGAACCAGCTACCGCCAGATCTATTGCGTATTTGGGGATCTTAGTCTGGCGGCTGTCCAACACTCAATTGCTTTTTGGGGGATACTCTGGGTTCGGGCAATTCCCGAGCTCGGAGCCCTTCCCCAGGACAGCACGCCAACAACGTATTACCATACTCGCCAAATACGCATTACGTTACTCGTGCTAAATATATGTAAGTGTGAACTCGTGAAATGATGTTTTATTAACAAAGTTCGGGAGGAGCACGTCAGATACTTAGCCTAATTAGACACAAGTGGTACGCCATCAGGCTAATCAACACAAGGGTACAAATACAGCTGACATACCTCCTTTCATTTGACGGCTAATCAGCATCCCTCCACCACCCCTTCTCCACCATTATCACCAAAGTTCACTACACAGTAGGGGGGATACTCTGGGTTCGGGCAATTCCCGAGCTCGGAGCCCTTCCCCAGGACAGCACGCCAACAACGATTACCATACTCGCCAAATACGCATTACGTTACTCGTGCTAAATATATGTAAGTGTGAACTCGTGAAATGATGTTTTATTAACAAAGTTCGGAGGAGCACGTCAGATACTTAGCCTAATTAGACACAAGTGGTACGCCATCAGGCTAATCAACACAAGGGTACAAATACAGCTGACATACCTCCTTTCATTTGACGGCTAATCAGCATCCCTCCACCACCCCTTCTCCACCATTATCACCAAAGTTCACTACACAGTAGGGGGGATACTCTGGGTTCGGGCAATTCCCGAGCTCGGAGCCCTTCCCCAGGACAGCACGCCAACAACGTATTACCATACTCGCCAAATACGCATTACGTTACTCGTGCTAAATATATGTAAGTGTGAACTTGTGAATTGACCATTTACACTAGTTGGTTGAGGAGACGAAGGACTGGATCTAAAATCAATTACCATATCTTTGGTCTTTTTTATATTTACTTGCAAAAAGGCACTGTCGCACCATGTCATAAAATCATTCACCACTGGACCATGATAATTCTCATCCCCAGTCAACAAACTAACAATAACTGTATCGTCAGCAAATTTTAAAAAGAACCTGTCTGTGTGTCTACTCACACAATCATTTGCAAAGGTGAGAGAACACATCCTTGGGGAGAACCTGTGGACGTAATAAGAGTATGTGATAAGGTACTGTTTACTCTTACTCTCTGTATTCTATCACTTAAAAAATCTAATAACCACCCCACTATCTTATATTCTAATTTAAACTCTGAAATTAATTTCTTTACTAAAACATGGGGCTGAATAGTATTAAAAGCTGACGAAAAATCTACAAAGAGCAATCTGACATGGGTTTTCCTTCCCTCCAAATGTTTCGTAACCATATTTAACAGGGTGGATGAGGCATCCTCAACTCCCCTTCTGGCCTGGTAAGCAAACTGCAATGGATCTAAAAGACTTTGAGTTTTTAATAAAAGTTCATCCCTGACAAATTTCTCAAAACATTTCATCACCAATGATGTCAGAGCAACAGGTCTAAAATCATTTAGAGTCTTAGGATAATTTGTCTTCCTTACAGGCACAACGATGGCTTCTTTCCACAACTTAAGAATTTTCTGAAGATAAAGCGACTTTTGGAATATATTATAAAAAACAGGACCTAGCTGATCCGCACAGGTCTTTAATAAACATCCCCCAATCTTATCTGGTCCAGAGGATTTTCCCACCTTGCTCTTTTTAAAAGCGTTTATAACATCCTGCTGATTAAAAAAGTTACACTCCATATTACACAGTCTTATTCCTAAACATATTCATTTCACTAGTAAAATCCTCCACATCAAATCTAGTATAAAAAGTATTCAATTCCTGTGCCAACTGTATATTGGATTGATAACCAACCAATTTTATGGGGACATTACTTTTACTTTTAGATCCAGTTATAGTATGCATACTCTAACAGGCAGAGCCAAGTCTATTTCCTCTAATATCCCCCTCTACTTTCTCCTTATACTTATTTTTAGCCCTCCTAATTTCGCACTTTATTTGTTTTTGCAAATCATGCTTCCTTTCCAAGTCACCTCTATGAAATGCCTTATTTCTTTCAATCATGAGGGACTTAATAGATTTAGTTACCCATGGCTTTGTATTAGCAAAAGTTCTCACAGTTTTTTGAGGGATAAGCATACCCTCACAAAAATGTATGTAACTACTTACAACATCTGTTACATCCTACCTGGTCTCATGGCATTTACGTACCTGGGTGCACTTTTTAGCGTGACATGAAATACGTACCAATAAGTACATATCACTGCAGTTTCCAAAATAAATGAACACTTTCACACAAATTTACAGAGTTGCGATTAATAAAGCGTAATTTTCGCAAAATTACTTGAAGAATATCATGCTATGACTTCAAAACAATATTAATATGCTGAGAGATTTGAAAACTGATGCTTCTGAACGTTAGCATCGCAGACATCCAGCTTCATAACTATGGGTTTTCATAGATGATAACTTTGTTCGGTAGCTCACGGAGTATGGAGACGGACTTAGGAGGCGAAAAGCACCGGTTCGAATCCCGTGAAACTACGGTACCACAAAGCAGTTAAAATCTGCGTAAAAGGAAGTTCAAATGGCACAGTTGCATCAGCAAATATGTTTTTATATCAGTTTTGCATTTGTTAACACTATCGGGTAGGTTTAGGGCTGGATTTGGTGTAGGGCATATTTCCAACACGATAGAGCATTAACTTTTAGGGACAGTCCCCGGATATTTGAATTCTGAACCGCTGTAATACGTATCTAAAGCAACGTAATAAAAAAACAGCAATACGTACCAATATCTACGTAATAAAAACGTGCCAGGGTTCACATATTGAACCTGTGTTTTAGCGCCACTCAGTGGACATTTCTATTTGAAACTGCGGCGAAACGTGCAGCAAGGTACGTAAAATGGTGTCGCACAAAAAGTGCGCAGATCTGCGAGGATCTCTAGAGGTACGTATTTTTATGAGACCAGGTTGGTTACATCATCAATATCAGAACATGAATTTTCAAAAACCTCCCAATTTGTGCAATCAAAACATCCTTGCAGTGCTAAAGACCATTTCAGACCATTTCCTGATACATTTGGTTTCAGCCTTATACTTTTTAAAAACTGTTTTATACACAGGAATTAAAAACACAGTGTTATGATCAGACAGCCCCAATGGTGGATTACTAATAGATTTATAACCCAGATAGCACACGTACGTCTGCAAGATGTCTGTTAAAGATCTCTTGATCTGGAAAGCATCTGCTGTCTATAAACGTCTGACAGACGTCTGTAAGATGTCAGTTTTACATACATTCTAAATCATAAACATCTTAAAGACATCTAATAGACGTCTATTTGACATCTAAAAGGAGACGTCCTATAGACGTATTGCAGATGAGCAAACACCCTAAAAAATACGTCTTGCAGATGTAAATGCAGACGTCAAATAGACGTCTCCGAGATGTACGTGTGCTATCAGGGAAGCACCTCTGACGGAACCATAACACAAGTCCAAGCCCAGATAGCACACGTACGTCTGCGAGATGTCTGTTAAAGATCTCTTGATCTGGAAAGCATCTGCAGTCTACAAACGTCTGACAGACGTCTTTCAGATGTCAGTTTTACATACATTCTAAATCATAAACATCTTAAAGACATCTAATAGACGTCTATTTGACATCTAAAAGGAGACGTCCAATAGACGTATTGCAGATGAGCAAACACCCTAAAAAATACGTCTTGCAGATGTAAATGCAGATGTCAAATAGATGTCTCCTAGATGTACGTGTGCTATCAGGGAGGTCTTATTAAATCGCATTGCACAGGTCACATACTGTTGAAAGTTTCGCAAAGTATATTTCAAGGAGCAATGGTTAAAATCCCCCATGATAAAATTAGGGGCATCAGGGGAAACATTTTGCAACTTAGAAATATTTCGTTCGACAGTCTCCTTCACTTTAGCCTCATTTGCTTTAGGGTGAATGTACACCACCGTAACAAATATTTGAGGAAATTCTCGAGGCAAATAAAACTGCCGTAATGAGACAGAAAGCAGTTCAATGTCTTGGGTGCACAATACGCTGAAGCTTGCTGCAAAGCCCCAGTAAAAGTAATTGAATGTGTCAGGGGAAAATAGTAAGGAGATATTTGAATTGTTTACTAATAAACTAGTGTTTTCTGTGTCTCTCCGCACAAACTACTGGATGCAGCGCACATTTATCTAGGTTTAATGTTTAAACATTGTTATATGCTTGAATTGTTTTAAATATCTATAGATCGTATTTTAGGCAAGTCGTGATGATCTGAGAAGGCTAAATTCATCAAACATAAGCTATGATCAGCCTGCTGGTCTGCCGCTGGCTGCTTGGTCGTTACTTTAAGAAAAAATAAACTTATTTAACGAACAAAAAAATTCTCCAAACATTTTTCTAAATGAACTTAATAAAAAACGAAACGAAATTTCGAAAATTTGCCATTACATACAAAACTGAACTATTTTAATAGCTGAAACAATAACGCGTTAGCGATTTCGACCGAATGTACAACACTCATTCGGTGTTTGCATACTCTATCACAGATGAAGTGAATAAAAAGCAATATTTGTCAAATACACAGACGTTTCAGAAACGTTTTCATGAGCAACAGAAACATTTTCTATATACTGCTTAATACAGTGCCATCTTTTCAAGAATAAAGTTCAAAAATCCATATACTATTTAAATACTAATAAAGTGGGGGTATATATGCTTTTATCAGTTTTTTTTTTTTTTTTTTTTGATAAACTCAATATAGGATTTGATGTTTATGGTCACTGAGAATGTAGATGAAGATCGCTGAATAAAGACTTAAATTGGGTCTGTTCTGTTCAATCTTATGGATTCAGAAGAGTTGTGATTTTATTTTGTGGTTTTAGTGTATTTAGTGTATTAGTGGTTCTATTGTGGTCACAGCATAGGTCTAAAATACATGTTTTGTGTCACATGGCAAACAATAAACATTACATCATAAGTAATGTTTCGTTTTAACATTTCAATCTTTCAACACCAACAATGCAGAAATGAACAAACTTTATACACTTTATATGTCCTACTTTTTTCTTGTTTCAGTCTCTTCAAAATAGTTAAGAAAAGAATTTCTTTTTCATTCTGATTTTAATACTTAAAGCTTTTCTAACACTGTAAATACATGAAGAAATTAGACATATCTCGACAGCCTATTTTAACTGTCACTACTGCATATGTTTCAGAAAGACCTTTGCACTTACATTCCAGTCTATACAGTAAATGTATCAAATGTTTTAAGGTTCTTGAAAATTAGAAATGTTTTTAAATGTAATTTCTATGTCTTGTTATAAAACAGTAATAATAAAAACAAATAATCAGAAAACTATTTGTGTATCATGCACTCTAAAATAAAACCCAAAGTTCAGAATGTTTACAGAAATGTGCAACTTAAGATAAAATACATCTTCCGCCAAACAAATGTACAGAAAAAAAATATAACAACACAAATACATTTGAGCAAATAATAATAATTGTAATAAATGTGTTACACTTATTGCGCAGTTGTTATGTTTCCTTTGTGATTTGTGCCATTTCTCTTGGGCTTCTTATTGTACAATGACCAACAGTCAGACAGTTGCTCCAGAAGTCTCTCCAGCTCTTCAATCTCTCTGGAGACATCTAGAAAAGAAATGTAACCAGATATTACACGAGGCAATGACCGAAAAGAATCAGTCAATATTTCAGATTGCAAAAGATTATTTGTTTCAACTCTTGTTTCTGTTGTGTAGTAGAATGACATTCTTACCCATCCTTGTCTTTTCGCTGGTTTGTGATTGTGAGCTTTTTATTACTTCCTGTAGTTCATTTTTAAGAGCTTTCAATATGTCCAGCTTTACAAAGAAACAAGAGAAGATTCCATTTGACTTTAGTCATTGTACAGCTGAACACATGATCATCTTAATCAATGTGAGACCAGTACCTTTAAGTTAGTGAACTTTTTAAGCAATTCCATTTTTGCTTTGTTGAACATGTCGTGTTTTTTATTATCAACTGTGGTTATTAACAGTTCTTGCATTCTCTTCATGGATCCTGTTCCTGTCACAGCTGCAGCTTCTAAAATAAAAAATAATCTGTATTCATTCATTTTCTTTTTCATAGAGACACATCAGAACAACGAAATAAACCAATTCTTCGATGTGTGTTTCATGAAACAAATGTTTTGTGACATGCTGAGTGGCTTTTTTTATTAATGAAAGGTGTTTTCTTTTCTGCACTAAATAGCAAGGTACATTAACATAAATTGTGATTAATTGTAACTCTTAATGCAAGCTTACGCTGATAACAAGAAGCCATTTCATTCACAATGGTTATTTGTATTGATGAGTAGATGCCCTTTTTAATGTCAACAATGTCTCTGTTGAGCGCTGCCTTCAGTTTAGTTTCCTTTCAAAAGTGGAAAAACACAAAAAAGTCAGAAAAATCTATAAACATTAAGTCACTGCTTACAGCAGTCCTACATTAAAAGTTTTTCTGATGTATTTCAGTGCTTACTGCTTTGTAATAAAAACATCCTGCTTAAATATGAGGTATGAGGATTCACATAGACTTGAACCGAAGACAGACATAGAGGATCAGGACCAGAGTACGACCTATTAGTGTCCCCAAGAGAACAGGTGAACTCACCTCAATTTTGATGAAGTTCTGAATGTAATGCAGTATGTCAGACCTGGGGTAAGCAGAGTCACTCTGGATGATACTGAATTTATCAATCTGTTCCTGCACCGATTTTCCTGTTTTTCCACTCACACTGCAGCCAAAAGAAAACCATTTACAGTTTATTTTAAAAACATTTTACAGAATATAATTGTAATCCTTGATATATATAATCTGAGAATTACTGGAAGGAAATAGTAATGGGAAAGGCTAATTTCCCAAACACACAAAGTTTGTATTGCTATTATCTAACCTATGCAGTTGTATAATGACAAATTAACAAAAGATTCAGACCAGAATGGACCTGGGAGGTGAGCCAATCATTTCTTTTTGTCCTTTACAGAGTGTATGCAACTGGCCTAAATAAACCATCACTAGAAAGAAAACCAGTACAAACCCACTCATTTGGGACCTGCTTGGATATCATGTGCAACAAACATAAGGGTGTTGTTTCCTAGAGAAAACGCTTGACCTCAAATTAATCTAGCACAAATAACCTGCCACAATAAAACTACACCCAATTTTCTCATTTGCTGGTTTACTGCTCTACATGTAATCTACAGTTGGCCCATGCTTACAAGCTGTGTTTGTTTGTACTCCAATTTAATGTTAATAATTTGTAAACAAAATGCCAATAATATAATTGTAACGGATCCAACGAGACGAGAGACATGCGGATCCATGTGCGAGCTTTATTACAGAGGCGTGGTCAGGAAACAAGCAAGGGTCCAACAGTGGCAAACAGGAATATCACAGGCTAGGCAAAGAGTCATCAAAAACGGGCATGGGTCAGACGACAGTGAACAATATCCAAAGGGGCTTGACGAGAGAGCTAATCTGAAAACGTAAGCAAAAGTCCAGGCAGGGGAAAACACAATCCAATACAGGCAAGGCAAGGCAAGACTAGACTAGGAA
Organism: Onychostoma macrolepis; assembly: GCF_012432095.1. Lineage (NCBI taxonomy): Eukaryota > Metazoa > Chordata > Actinopteri > Cypriniformes > Cyprinidae > Onychostoma > Onychostoma macrolepis. The sequence goes on from NC_081173.1 coordinate 24,091,708, forward strand.
AACTATCAAGGGCTCTGTAGAGTAGCTAAAGCTAGGGCAGCGATAAGCGCATACATTACTCGGCAGTGAGGGAGAGAAAGTCCATGGCTTAAAGGGATAGTTCACCCAAAAATGAAAATTAGCCAAAGATTTACTCACCCTCAGGTCATCCTAGGTGTGTCTGATATTCATCTTTCAGATGAATACATTCGGAGTTATATTCAACATTTTCCTGTCTGTTCCAATCTGTATAATTGCAGTGAATGGTGCCCCTGTTTCTGAATCCGAAAAAAAAGTACCCATCCATCGCAAAACTACTCCACACAGCTCCGGGGTGTTAATAAAGGACGATGCGTTAGTTTAAGAAAAATGTCGATTCTTAAAACTTTATAAACAGTTTAGTCCAGCTTCCTGTCTCGAGCAGGCACGGTCCCGACAAGGCGGTTGAGAGTATGACGTAGGCACCGCGAAATGCGCAATGTAAGCTCCGTGGAGAAGCGCGCAAAAATCTCAGTCTCCTCTTGCCTTATATCGAAATCCTCCGACATTTTTCACTTGAATCTTCATTTTAATAGTTAGTGACAGGTGTTTTGTTTTCCTTTCTCCTCTGTGCTTCCGTGTTCGTCACGCTCTCCCAGGAGCTTACTCTCGCGAGACTACACGCTTCTCCCGGGAGCTTACATTGCGCATTTCGCGGCGCCTACGTCATACTCTCAACTGCCTTGTCGGGACCGCGCCTGCTCGAGACAGGAAGCTGGACTAAACTGTTTATAAAGTTTTAAGAATCAACATTTTTCTTAAACTAACGCATCGTTTCGCTTCAGAAGTCCTTTATTAACACCCTGTGTGGAGTAGTTTTGCGATGGATGGGTACTTTTTTTCGGATTCAGAAACAGGGGCACCATTCACTGCAATTATACAGATTGGAACAGACAGGACAATGTTGAACATAACTCCGAATGTGTTCATCTGAAAGAGGAATGTCAGACATGCCTAGGATGACCTGAGGGCGAGTAAATCTTTGGCTAATTTTCATTTTTGGGTGAACTATCCCTTTAAGTACAGTGTGCAAATGGGAATCAGCTGTGTGTGATCAGTGCAATGAGCTGTGTGTGTGTAGTCAGTACAATGAATGATGGGAACTGTAGTCTGGAGGTGACGTGCAACAGTTAGTGTAGTGCAAAAGTAACTGTGGTGAGTGAGTGACCTCTGGTGGTGAGTGAATGGAAGTTCACAGACCGGATTCGTAATAACTAACATCAATGTTAATTAAAAACGTGATCGTGTTAATGCCCTAAAACTCAACAACAAGCAATGTAAATAGTTTATTGCATTTTATTCTAAACTACACAAAGGGATACTAGAAAGGGAATGATAAAACAGAACTTACGGAAAAATCTGACAGAAATCATTATAAATGCATTTGTGCAAATGTTTTGCCAATGTCTTGTTCAGGTCTAGAATGACATCCCGATTTTTAGACCAATAGCATCCGTAGTTCTTGCACAAAGCTCCAAGGACTTTATGGAACCCCCTTCCATCTTTATTCTGAGTAACAAAGAAAAAAATATACCAGAATTAAAAGGACAGTGATCATTAAAATGGTGCAAATATTTGAATCACACTCACAGGTGTTATCAATTTCTTTGTGGAAGCAACACATGAGTTCACTGCTTCTTCCACTCCCTTTGAGAGACACTGCTCCAGATCCTTATAAATGCTGTCAAAATATTTGTCCAATTCAGTTAGTGACTTCTTTAGGTTCTTCTCAAATTCGTTGTCTTTCATTTCAATCTAAAAAACATCCATACAACAGCAGTGAATTAAAGAATAATACACAATGACAGCATTCTGAAGACTCACTAATTCTAGTAATTCTAATTCTGACTCTGTACCGTTTTCTTGTCTTTATCAAACTGGCCGCTTTGGATCCAGGATAAATGTCCCTTTGCTTTATTGACATAATCTCTGGCCAGTTCTCTGTTAATGCTCTTGTTAAGAGTCCTCAGATCATCCTGCAGCTTTGGGATTTCTACAAATACACACAAGGATGCGATTCGGACTCATTTGGTCAGTGTTTTATCTCACTTTATTAGATATTTTAACTTGTAATTAAAAATATGCAAGCAACAGTTTGGCATGATTATTTTTTGTCATGAATGAATAAAGTGGTCAAATAAAAGCAATAAACAGATTATAGTTTACCTGTTTCACTTGATTCCAGATTTAAATTGCAGTCAAAGAATGCATTGGAACTTACAGTAAAAACTTGAAACTGATTGTCAGTGTTGAATATTTTCTAAAAAGAAAAACAAATATCAATAGAGATTTTAAAAAGTAAAGGTAACAAAGAAAATTAGGCAAGAATTAATACCTTGATTTCAGAATTTTGAAACTTTTCTTTCACCCTTGTCTTGGCATGTTCATTTCTATGAAGTATGCATGTTTTTTTCTGATCCTAAAGAATAATTAAAAACAAAATTAAATAAAAAAAACACACACACACACATACATTCGTATGCATATACTGTAGGTATATTGTAAAATCTGATTCATGGGTTGATTATGTACTATACAGATTCTCCTTTTCATTTCAGTAGATTATTACATTCATTAAATTGCAGTTACAGTGATATGAGCTCTTGGTTACACTATTTAAGGTGTCCTTGTTACAGTGTAATTATTCATTTAACTACTGAGTAACATTAATGAACTACATGCACTTACTATATGGTTAGGGTTAGGATTAGGGTTTGGTTTACGGTTACTTGCATATAATTATGCATAATTAATTGTTATTATAACAGTGAGCACATGTAACGTGTAACAAGGACACCTTAAAAAGTGTCACCGAGCTCTCACTAACATAAGTGAAACCAATAGTACAGACTTACAGGGGAAACTGTCAGCTAAATTAAGTACTGGTCTATGAAAACAAAGGGCCAATACTACAGAAACACTGCTAGTACAGTCCTTCTACATTTTCCAAACCTTGATTTGGTCTCTTGGAAGCCGTGCAGATCTGAAAAAGAATATTAAAAAGTTGTGAAGTGTTGCATGTTTACTACTAGATTACTGTAATTTCTCAGAATTAGACCACTTCCCAGCTCTTCTTGTCCTATAATATTCACAAAATACCTCATATACTCTTGTTGATTCATATCATCAGTCTTTGTACAGATGAAGTTGATGCTTTTGCATTTTCCTCCTGGTCCCAGTTCTTCAATGCAGTGCTTTAATATCCCCCAGGGGTCTCTGTCAGTGATTGCTCGATTGATATCACTTACAATCCACACAGAAGAGCACTCTGCAAGTTTCTACAAGATTTAAAATAGGACATTTATGGTTCATAGTGGCACAATAGATTTATTGTGTGGTTCTACAATGTATATGACAAAATGTTACTTTGAAAAGAATGAAAAACTATATTTACAGATTTCCACAGGTCATCTCTAGTCTTGCTGCAGTCTCCAGTCCCAGGAAGATCAAGAAGCACAATGTGTTCCAGGAATTCATTACAGTCTGGTATCTTGATCGTCACACTCTTCACAAGAGGCCAGAACCAATCACCAGGACTTGACTCACTGTGTTGTATGTAACTTGCAACATCGTCAGTAAATTCAGAGAGCTGTTCAGAAAATAAATAGTTTGTTTTATTTTGCTGAAAAGCAAATTAACAATGCAATATACATTTAATATGTTAAATATTAAACAGTCTTCTAAAACTTACATTACTGTTTGAGATTATTTTCTTACTAGTAGACAAAAAACTTTCAATCTTAGCAAATTTTTCATCATTCTTGAGCTCTTCTAATGTTTTCTGGTCTGCATCAGCTCCATACAGTGCAGTGACCTTTTCGACAGCAATTTCAATCAACTCCTCATTCCTGTCCTCACTGTCATCTTCTCTAACTCTGAAAAATATTGTGAGCTCTTTCTCCCACTCCTGCAGAGATAGCACACAGTATAGAGAAAAATAAAGCTTGGTTTTGTTCCATTCATTCTGGTTTATTTACATATTTATAAAGAACTCTCATTAAATGCATGGTAGGATAAATGAGGAAACCTCTTTAGAGAAGAGTTCGATCTCTGCTGTGTAGTTGGAGTCAGTCAGATTGGCTTCCACCTGAGTAATAACAGCTGTACAGGCTCCAAAACAACCAGACGGTACGAAATTCTGTTTCCCCAAGATTGCACTTAAAAGAGAGCTCTTTCCTTCTCCTGATTTTCCAAAAATCCCTATGGTTGCCTTCTTACGGCTGTCTTTATCGATTTTATCTGAGTTACTGACTCTTTGCAGAATTTGCCTGGCTTTCTCCACGATCATATCTGCATACAACAAAGAAGAGAGTTGCAATGGGCTTGACAATGGGTGAGTATACACACACATACATACAGGCACGTTTCTGATGAAATAACATTTTTCGAAGCAACATAAGTGACATATGTTTAAATTCTATTATAGTATATGTTTTACCAGTGCATGGTATGTAGTTCTAATATATAGTGTTCAGTCGTGTAGCATTTACGGCTCAGGTGCTTGTCTCAAGATGGCAAGTTGGTAAGCATGGCCGTCTGTCTTGACCATGGCCGGAGGTGCTGGGATAGGCTTCAGCGTCCCCATGATGCTACATATGACAAACCGTTTGAAAAATAGATGGATGGATGTGATATGACCCTTTTAAGTTTGTGTGTGTGTGTGTGTGTGTGTGTGTGTAAATCCTGCAGACCTTTTATAGGTAACTAATTGATTAGTTACTAGTGCAGATTAGAGGTGGACAGATTCAGATTTTACTTACCTGTTGTCAGTGGTGTCTCTATACTCGAGTCAGATGTTTCATGATCTATTTTTCTTTTAGTACCTATCAGAGAATTCATCCCACTCATTATTTGTCCTTAATCACAGATTGTACTATTATAATCTTTAATTTTTATACCTTGTCTAGCCATTGTAGGGTCGATGGAAATTCCTGGAGGGGAAAGAACATATATTATCATTAAAGATTATCCATTTTGTTTTACCAATCTTTTAAGAACTTTTTTGTTCTGATTATAACAGAATTAATTGTCTCACCATCAGAGGAAGTTCTAGATTGTGATGGTACAAGACGCAGAGAAGGTGTTCTCTGCTTTTGGTGCTCCAGAAATGGCTGATCTGTACAAAACAGTGAATTAAAGCCCAGGTTAAGAAATGTATGGTTTCAGTAATTATGATGTCCTCAAAGATATGTACAGAAATACTGTCACAAATCAGCAGATACTGCATATGGTATTTCATTATGGAAATTCAAATGAGTAACAAGTCAAGTCAAGTCACCTTTATTTCTGTAACGCTTTACACAATACAGATCTTGTCAAAGCAGCTTCACAGAGATCAACAGGAATATAGTAGAATCAATTATGTACGCTCCTTCACAATTTGTCTTAACCAAAGTGTAAAGATATTTATATAGCCATATCACCCTGTAGCCCAAGAGCATGACTAGAGGGGGGGGGCTCAAAATATGTTTGCTGCGTAAATCAGACGGACTGAGATGCAGCGATAACTACTTGGACGGACTTATTAAAAATGCAAATTCATTCTCTGCAGGAGGCACTTTAAAGCGGGAGAACTAGAGGTTTCCCCAGTAACGGCTGTAGACAGAGCAGCCCTGAGCTTACAAACGCCGCTTTATCAGGCATAACATGCCAGATGAAATGAAAATGACATCGAACATTTTCTAAAGACAGTGTTCCTTCAGAAATACAGTGATATAAAAACACCCGCTCCTTAGAGTTTGTACTTATTTGTGTTGCCGCGATGCACCTGCACCACTTAAAATAGAAATCGTTGTTACCTTTTTTCCTGTTGTTTTCAAGGATTAAATCACTTTCCCAAATAGTCTGCAGAGGGCTTTTATTATGTAATGCAACATCAGACAGTCCTGAAACTGGTTGAGTGATACACTGTGGACTGTCAATCTGGATTGAAACTGGTGTGTGGAAACAGGGACTTTTCTTTTTATAACTATGTGAATTTACAGATAAATGTGGTTATATCATGGGTTATATGCAAGTCGAAAGGCTTTTATTTTGTTATTTCTCATCAGACAGGTATTTTCATATTATTTGGAAATTCTACATTTAATATTACTCATATTTCGTTTTATCAGACCTTTTTTTAAACATTTGTATTATTTTAAAATTCATTGATTTCATTTATTTGTTCTTTTGTATATTCGTTCATTCGTTTATTCATTATTGACAGAAACTGGCTCAATAAATGAATGCCAGAGATCACTTTTCCTTTGATTTAAGTTTTTACACGCTATTACCGCAACGCCTAGTATATGCGCGCAACACAAAATAACGTGGCAGCTAGAATGACCGTGTTTTTCAAAGTGGAGGCTGGCCTGACCGCAGTCGTTTACTGTGGTCGTAAAGAGATACGGTGGTTCCGCGTCTTAATAAGTTAACACAAATAAACACATTTTTGACCTCATTAAAAATGCAAAAAAACGTTGAATAAAAATGTTTCATTACATTGTTTTTAACAACTAAGCTTTTGATTATTTATGACGTTTTATTAAATAAGATTTTTACATAATGATTCCGGGAAAATGGCGCGCCCCTATACCACGTTTTTGCGCCACTGTGTTTACCTTGCATTTTTCAGTTCATATCCAGCTCACTACAGAGACTGGTGAAGACTAGCGCGTCACATCAGATGATTAAAATGACGGCTTATTCTGATTACATGTTTTTTAATCTGGAAAGAGAGAAATCGGGTGATGACGACACGACTAGTAGTGGAAGCAACAGTGAAAGGTGTTAAATGAATTAAGAAGCTAATACCCTGTATTTGTGTCATGGGGCATCTGATTAATGTTTAGCCCATCTATACTGTTTAGCTTGCTTAAAATAGGGTCTGTCCCCACACAAAAAGCCTTAGCGTGTTTTTCTGATTTCTTTCATGAATTTAAGAGTGTGATCATTTATACGAAAATGAGATGAAGAGTATAAATGTGATAGCTTAAATTTGTTTTGAGATTATCATTATTATTTTATGAGAAAATATGCATATAATTTTGATAAAGTAGAGTTCTAGATGTAGTAATGAATTTTTTATATATATATATATAATTAGTTATCAATGAGTGATAAAAAGGGGGAATTGTTGAAGAAAAATTCATTTTGGTTGATTTCCTATATGCTCATGAAACATAGTGGAGTGTTTCTTTCTAGTTTCTTACCATGAGTGGAAAAGTACAGCTGTGGAGAGCTTGTGAGCTTGTAACCTTGAGTGCCTAGAGTGTATAAAGGTGGAGGAGCACACTCCCAGTGTGTCGCACTCTTTAGCAACCTGTGTGTCTGTATGACTGTTGACCTTCTTTGCAAGGAATAAAACTTTTGAAAGACAACTGAGTGAGTTTGTCTCTTATGCTGATGAGAGTTATTTAAAATTGCCCCGACAATCTCTTTTTATCTGAGACATTTTTATACCTTGGCTAGCCATTGTAGGATGGATGAAAAATCCTGGAGGCGGGAAATGTACACTCAGTACACTAGATTTCTTTAACCAACTTTATGTATGTCACTGTTAACATGCTACATTCTGCTTTTTTATATCAGAAATAGAACATTACCATATATTTATTATTCATACAATTTTATCCAGTTATCCTGTCAGAATTCTTGTAACTGTGGTTGCCAGAATAATTCTGTAACTTTTACCGAACAACCTGTAAGAACAACAGCCTTTTTCTACTGAATTATATCAAGGCCATGCTGCTACTAAAATCTGTTTTGTACCTTCAACATATACTGATAACCACCATAATAAAAATGTGATAAGTCAAAGTGTATCACAAGTATCTCTTTCAAAAGCTGAAGTAACATAGCTGATAACAAATTGGTTTAAGTTTTTTCACTGTAAATTAACCCTACTGAGGGGGCCCGAGTCGATATGCTGTTCAGGGGGCCCAGAAACCATAGCGGTGCACCTGCTCTTTGCTTCAACATATTTTCATAAGCAAACATAACTCTTTTAGCTTACATTTATTTATTTATTTTATTACATACACACCATAGTTAACAAAACCTTAAAAAAAAATTTAAATGACATTAACTAACATTAACAGTTTGTTTTTCAAAAAAATAAAATTATATTGCACTAAATTATTTTTGTTATCTCTTTAATCATCCTGCACTTTAGACCACCACAACAATTGGTACAGATTTCAGGGGGGAAAAAGGAAAGAGAAAAGCACATGAAGTGAAGCAAAGGGACACTGTGTTCTTTGTCTGTAGGCAAAATTTTCCCTTCAGAACCGAAGGTGAAGGATTCAGGTCTGTTAGGTAAATGAGCATATACTGAGATAGAAAATAATCGATTGTGTTTTCAATGTGCATCTCCAAGTTTTCCTTTTATTTCTGTGTAGACATAATACATTTAAAGGAAGAGTTCACCCAAAAATTTGCTGAAAATGTACTCACCCTCAGACCATCCAAGATACAGAAATTAAAGCGTCAGCAAAGGTTCTACCAGGAAGACTGATGTCAAGTCATTCATGTATAACTCTGGCTAATCACAGCTTGACACTTGGAGTATATATGTACTGGACTTTCTCTTTTATGATTGCAGTTTATGACACTGACATTCCCCTCCATCCTCCCACCACCACCAGTATATAAACTGAGAAATCCATGGACCCGAATAAAAAAAATTACATGTAAGCTTACCCTATTCTTCGTCTGTGTATGTGTGTCACAAAAATCCCAGGTGTCAGTTGTATCTTGAGAATGCAATCTAAAGAGCTGTTTTCCTCTTCATGCTGCACATCAAGACGTTATAAAACATGTCTAACGGCATCAATGCAATTACTTTTGTTCACACAGGATGTGGTACACATACTTCAGCTTACAGGATGTGTGTGGGAATGTGTGTGCAAAGTACAACAGCATGTAATGCTTGTCATTAAACAGAAATAACCATAAAGATGTAACTTGCAAGCCAAAAAATATTGACTGTTTTTAATAAATTATCAGTATTATATTATATATATCGTGGGCGTTTTTAACACATAAACATTTTTGTCCTTAGAACACATGACATGCCTGAAACTTAACAGAAAACTACATATTACACTTTAACCTCATTATAAATGTCTATAAATATAATTTCAATAGCTCAGAAAATACAAGTATCATGTTTATATTTTTTCTAACCTTATGAAAACTGCATCACCTTCACATTAAAGGTATTTAAATCTTGTAGAACTCTTTACTAAAAAGTTATTTTAATATATTAAAATTCTATCTTTACTCTATTTAATGTTAAATATAATTGTGCTATTCATCTAGTGAAAATACAATTAGAGATGTCAAGAACTCGAGTTTTGTTTTTGATGCTAAGAATTTGATTTCTGTGAGTGATGTCATTGTTGATAATAACAATTCAAATTTTACTAGTTACTTTACAAACTTACTGTTGTGGTCATACAAACAAATACATTTTTACATTTCCTGCACTTTTGCAATTCCATTTGGTGCCACTGGAGGGACTGTAATTACCAACTGGGTTGGTAATTACACACAGTGCCTCACTTTCAGTTTAAAAAAACTGTTTAAAAGATAATTTTTTAGGAATTGTAATATATAGGATAGTTAGAATTTAAAGGATCTAGGATCTTTCCATTCAGACATGTATCTTGACATTCTAATTTCTTTAAAAGGTGATTTCAGAATCAGAATCAGAATGAGCTTACACATACGAGGAATTTATTATAGAGACAGAAGCTCCACAGTGCAACAGAATAACAGCAACAGGACAGGACACAGATAATAAAAGAATAATATACAAATATACAAATAGGCAATGTACAAAATAGCAAAAACACAATATATAATATAGACAATTATGTGTGTACAGGTCTGATATGTGCAAATTTTAAATGAAAAAATAAGTATGTGTGGTGAATAATGTATAATGGTGTTGTGTGTTCCACGTTTAATGTTAAGTGTTCATGAGATGGATTGCCTGAGGGAAGAAACTGTTCCTGTGTCTGGTCGTTCTGGTGCTCAGAGCTCTGTAGCGTCGACCAGATAGTAACAGTTCAAAGAGGGAGTGTGCTGGATGTGAGGGGGCCAAAGGGATTTTGCCAGCCCTTTTGCTCACTCTGGATAAGTACAGTTCTTGGAGACTGGGGAGGGTTGTACCAATGATTCGCTCAGCAGTCCAGACTACCCTCTGTAGTCTTCTGGAGACAGATTTGGTAGCTGAGCTGAACCAGACAGTTATTGAAGTGCAGAGGACGGATTCAATGACGGCGGAGTAGAACTGTTTCAGCAGCTCCTGTGGCAGGTTGAACTTCCTCAGCTGGTGAAGGAAGTACAACCTCTGCTGGGCCTTTTTAACAATGGACTCAATGTGAATGTCCCACTTCAGGTCCTGAGAGATGGTGGTGCCCAGGAATCTGAATGACTCCACTGCAAGTCAAGTCAAGTCATCTTTATTTGTATAGCGCTTTTAACAATACAGATTGTGTCAAAGCACTTAACAGTATCAAATTAGAGGATAGAGTGTCAGTAATGTATAATGATAAGATTAAACACTCAATTTTCAGTTAAAGGCATTTCATTATTAAATTCAGAGATGTCATTGTCTAGCTCAGTTTAGTTTAAATAGTATCTGTGCAACCAAATTGACGATAATCGCTAGAAATTAAGTGTCCCCAACTGAGCAAGCCAGAGGCGACAGCGGCAAGGAACCAAAACTCCCTCTGTGACAGAATGGAGAAAAAAACCTTGGGAGAAACCAGACTCAGTCAGGGGTCAGTTCTCCTCTGACCAGAAGAAACCCGCAGTTCAATTCCAACCGCAGCCATGTCAGATTGTGCAAACGGCTTATCTGATTCCCGTGGTCTTGTCCCGATGGAGCATTTTAATTTATAATTTAATGTATTTGTTATATTTGTGTTTTATTAATTATTTGAAGTTTTTCATTTATATGATTTATTCATTTGCTATAATTGTAATGTATAGTTTAATGCATTTATTGTTTCTCAGTGTATTTTTATAATATATATTTGTTTGTTTATTATAATTTAAATGTATGTCTCAGGGGCTCTCCGCTGATGATCAGGGCTGCAGACATCATCTCTTGGTGCTGATTCACCATCTGACCGGATATGGACTGAGAAACAAAATAAGAAAGAAGCAGACAAATATTAACGTAGATGCCATTCTACTTACGATGTAACGAGTACATCGTGTGTTATGGGGAGTGTTCCCGCTTCCGGTTGATCTAATTAATGCAGCCTAACAACCCTTTAACGGATTTGAATAATAGAAGCGTATTAATGTGTTATGTGTACGCCAGGCTAAAGAGATGGGTCTTTAATCTAGATTTAAACTGACAGAGTGTGTCTGCCTCCCGAACAGTGTTAGGTAGATTGTTCCAGAGTTTGGGTGCTAAATAGGAAAAGGATCTGCCGCCCGCAGTTGATTTTGATATTCTAGGTATTATCAAACGGCCGGAGTTTTGAGAACGCAGTGGACGTGGAGGACTATAATGTGATTAAGTGCTCACTCAAGTACTGAGGGGCTAAACCATTCAGGGCTTTATAAGTAATTAACAAGATTTTAAAATCTATCCGATGCTTGATAGGGAGCCAGTGCAGTGTTGACAGAACCGGGCTAATATGGTCATATTTCCTGGTTCTAGTAAGGACTCTAGCTGCTGCATTTTGGACTAACTGTAGTTTGTTGATCAAGCGTGCAGAACAACCACCCAATAAAGCATTACAATAGTCTAACCTTGAGGTCATAAACGCATGAATTAGTATTTCTGCATTTGACGTTGAGAGCATAGGTCGCAATTTAGATATGCTTTTGAAATGTTCATGATGATAAGCGGGGGGAGTGCAGGGGGTTTCTCCTGAAGTCCAAGATCATTCTCCACAGTTTTGAGCGTGTTTAGCTGGTTGTTAAGACTGCACCAGACAGCCAGCTCCTTAACCCCCTGTCTGTAAGCAGACTCGTCACTGTCAGTGTGGTGTCGTCTGCAAACTTCAGGAGCTTGACAGAGGGGTCTTTAGATGTGCAGTCGCTCTCGCTCGTGTAGAGGGAGAATAGCAGTGAGGAGAGAACGCAGCCCTGAGGAGCTTCAGTGCTGATCGTACGGGTGCTGGATGAGAATTTTCCCAGCCTCACTAGCTGCTGCCTGTCTGTCAGGAAGCTGGTGATCCACTGACAGACGGAGGTGGGGACGGAGAGCTGAGTTTGTTTATTCTGAAGGGTGATGGTGTTAAAAGCGGAGCTGAAGTCTACAAGCAGGATCCTCACATAAGTCCACCAGGATAAAGTGGAATGATAAAGTTTCTTCTAAGTACAACACACAACCGTTTTTAAATGCTTTGGGACCATGTGTTTTGATATATGATGTGCCACATAGGATTTAAATCAAACTTTGCTTATCAATACATACATAAATACGTGCATATACACCAATAAATTACTCACATATACATGTATACTATTGGATGTTCAAAATACATATATGAAATACACGTGCACACTAATATGAAATCCATACCAATAGGCTACATATTGTTAGTAATGAATGCATACACACTTGTGAATAACTTGCTTATACATATAAACTTGACGCATGCATACACCTATAGACACGAGGCCTATAAACTCGATCCATGCACCTACAATAACACACACATACATATAAACTTGCTGCATGCAGACACACCTATACTCCCATATACATATAAACTTGATCCATGCATATTCACCTATAAATACTCGCACACAGGCACGTGCACAAGAAGGGCTTAACCTGTGCAGAGCACATGCCCTTTTTCCCCTTTATACACTCCGAAGTGCCCTTTTTTGGTGGTGGTGTTTGTTTTGTTTTTTTTCTTCCATAAATCAATGCTGTTAATCACCCTTTACGTATGTCTGTTTTACAAAAATTTAGTATTTATGAAACGTATTAAATAATAACTCCACCCCCTCTATCTGGACTGAATCAGAGCCGTAGAGAGAGAGAGTTGCGACTGTTTTAATGTTTTAACAACTTGTTCTACTTTTGAACTGCTCCACCCTGTGGCTTCCACATGAACTACATCAAAATCAAGATGAATTATTTACATATCATGACATCCCCCTTGTTTTTTTTTTTCACATGAACACGTCACACTATACAGTCCATGACCTGAAAATTTCTGCTTGGTATCACATAACATCTTTCTTGTTTATAAACACGTTTTTACATTTCTTTTTTTTTTTTTCTTCAGTTTTTTGTATTGTCCTTTAAACTATTGCACCTGAACAGACATCACAAAGCTCATAGCCACTCCTCGACAAGCCTTCTTGGCTTGGTGACAGTACGTCCACTGGCTGTTTTGGTTGGGAGACTTGGAAGCTCTGTAGGATTAGCATTTCTTTGTTGTGTTTTGTTTTGAATGTCCATTTCACATGGTTCATCGGCATTGTCACACAATTTCTGCTGTCACATTTTGATTGTCCCTGTCCTTGTTCATGTTATTTTTTACCTTTGACTGCATCAGAAACTTTCTGTTCCGTCTATACTTCTGTCCATCAGGCATCTGTACAACATAGGATCTGGGCTGATCAGAAAGTTCAGTTACTTGAGCTGGATTCCATATGCCATCTTGCCTTATTCTGACACTGTCGCCAATCTGAAGGTTCTGAAGAACCCTTGTTCCTTGATCAAGGTATTCTTTCTGTTTCTGTTGTCTTTTTTCTAACAACTGCCGCACTGTGTTAGAGACCATACAGGGTTTCAACATTTTTGACATTGTTGGAAGTCTCGTTCTCACGCGTCGACCCATCAACAGCTGGGCTGGTGACGCTCCAATGTCTTCCAATGGTGTACTCCTAAGGTTCAGCAAAGACAAATACGGATCCTTTCCATCTGCTTTAGCTTTTTTTAGCATGAGTTTTACAGTTTGTACTCCTCTTTCAGCCGTTCCATTCGATTGAGCGTGGTGGGGGCTTGATGTTTTGTGAGTAAACTCCCAGTCTTTTGCAAAAAGCTGAATTGAGGTCAGTTATCTGAAATCACTGTCTCAGGAATTCCATGTCTAGCGAATTGTGACTTAAGATGGGTGATGACTGTTGCACTTCTTGTGTCTGAGTTTAGCCATTCTACCTCAATGAACTTGGAATATTAATCCACTAAGAGTAGATACTCCTGCTGGCCAAAGGTGAATAGGTCAATACCTATCTTTTGCCAGGGTCGTTCTTGAACATTGTGTGGATGTAACGGCTCTTTGGTTTGTCGTTTCTGATGAGTCCTACACACGTCACAGCTGTTCACCATTTCTGTGATACTTTGCGACATTCCAGGCCAAAAGAGTACTTCTCTTGCTCTACGTCTGCAGCTTTCAATGCCCAAGTGACTTTCATGAATTCGCTTAAGCATTTCAGCTCTCATTGTTGCCGGAACAATGAGTCGTTCTCCTTTAAATAGAACACCATCCACTACTGAAATTTCCTCTCCGTAATTCCAATACATTTGTATTTCTTTTGCAGCTTGACTCTTTATCTTCGGTCATCCATTCAGGACTGTCTCTGTGAGTTTAATCAGCGTCTTATCATTCTTTGTTTCTTTTCTGAATTCTTCTCATTTCTCACTTGACACAGGCAAATTGGAGATCACCATGTGCACCGGAGCTTCTATGTCTGTATCAAATGAGCCGGTCACTGGTAACTAAGCTCTGGACAATGCATCTGCAATATGCATCTCCTTTCCTGGCCTGTACTGCACGTGCACTTGATATTTCTGCAATCTCATTAACAGTCTCTGTATTCTAGCTGGAGCACTGCTCAATGGCTTTTTCATTATCACTTCAAGTGGCTTGTGATCTGACTCCACATAAATTTCCTTTCCATACACATACTGATGGAAACGTTCTACCCTGAACACAATCGCTAATATTTCTTTTTCGATTTGCGTGTAGCGCTGTTCTGTTTCAGTCAAGGCATGCAATGCATATGCAATCGGCTTGTCTTCTTGCAGTAGGACAGCACCAAGTCCGTTTTTTGGAAGCATCCACTGATAGTGTCACAGGAAGGTTTTACATAATAGTATCTAAGCAAAGGGGTTTCAGTGAGCATTGTTTTCAATTTGTCGAATGCATGCTGATGCTCATCTCTCCACTGCCATGCCACATCATGTCTAATTAGTCCACGTAATGACTCAGTGTGTTGTGACGTATTTGGAATGAACTTTGCTAGGAACGTGACCATTCCCAGAAATCGCTCAACATCTTTTTTGCATTCAGGTGTTGTCATTTTCTTTACAGCCTCAATCTTGCTCTGATCAGGTTTCAGTCCTTATTTTGAAAAAACATGACCCAGGTATTTGATTTCCTCCAGGCCCACTTTGCATTTTTCTTTATTCAGCTTGAAGTTCTTGATTCTTGCTCTCTCTAGCACTTGTCTCAATCTTACATCATGCTGTTCTTTTGTTTCTCCCCAGATCAAAAGGTCATCAATGTACGTCTCAACACCTTCAATTCCTTCAAACAGTTGTCTCACTGTCCTGTGGAACACTTCTGGTGCCGAATTAATTGCCGAATTAATTCCAAAAGCAAGACGGAGGAATCTGTAACGGCCAAAAGGAGTGTTGAACGTACAGAGGCGAGAGCTGGCTTCATCTAATTTGAGTTGCCAAAAACCTGAACTTGCATCCAGTACTGTAAAGTATTTGGCTTTCGACAGTTTGCAGGTTATTTCCTCAACTGTTGGTAGCTGGTAGTGTTCCCTCATTACTACTGTATTAAGATCACGTGGATCTAAGCAAATTCTTAATTTTCCATTAGACCTTTCCACAATCGGGTTTACCCACTGTGTAGGCTCTTCGATTTTTGCTATCACTTTCATTTTTTCCATCATGTTCAGTTCTGTTCTTAATTGTTCCCTTAGAGTGACAGGAATCTTTCTAGGTGGGTGCACTTTTGGCGTCACACTCTCATCAATTCGAATGGTGTGTTCCCCTTCAAGACAGCCTATTCCCTCGTACATCAACATACTCTTTGAAAATATCTATTTCATCACTTTTATTCAGTGCCATCACTCTCTTGATGAGCCCCATTTGCTTTAATTCCTAGTATTGGTTTGGCATCTGATTTTACATTGAATTCCAGGAAATAATTTTTCTTCTTGTATTTCACTGTCCAGTTACACTTTCCTTTCACAGGTATTTTGTCTCCAGTGTATGTTGATAGTTTTACATTTGTTGGTTCAAGTATGTTCTTTTTGCCTGTTCTTTGTAGTAAACTGTTAGGAATTACATTGGCCTGCGCGCCAGTATCAAGTTTGAATTTGACAGGTTTGCGCTCCACTTTTATTTCGATAGTCCATTCCTCTTCAACGGATAGTGAGAGCAGCTGAGAAGATCGTTGGTGTCTCTCTCCCCTCCCTCCAGGACATCTACAGCACCCGTCTCACCTGCAAAGCTCTCTGCATTGCAGGCGATCCCACCCACCCGACACACTACTTCTTCAGTCTGCTACCATCAGGGAGGAGACTGCGGAGTCTCCAGGCCAGGACCAACAGACTGAAAGACAGCTTCATCCATCAGGCTGTCAGGAAGCTGAACTCCCTCCCGTCCTTGCCCCCCCTCCCCTCTCTTACCCCACGCACTACTGAACTCTGACCCCCCCCCCACCACCCACATCCACACACACACACACACACTGTGATCAGCACCAGTCACTTTGTACAAGCATTGGACTGACCTCATTCAGCTACCTCTTCTGTCAGTCTGAAAAAGAATGCTCTTCGTCACTTTAAAAAATAGTCTCAATAAGCTCTTTGCACTACCATTTATAGTCTGCACTGTTTGTTTGTTTGTCTGTCTCACTGGTTTGCACTCTATTTACCATGTGCCTTATGCCACTTTATCCATTTCATATTATTTTATTTTCATTTTTATTTTTATTCTACATGTCCTTATTTGTATATCTGTAATAATTGCATTTTTGTTTGTGTATGTGTATATGTGTATATATATATTTGATTTGTACTTATCTGTATTTATGCGTTCTACTGTTAGTACTTAGTGTTATCTGTATGCACCAGGGAGTAAGAGAGTAACGAAATTTCAGTTCTCTGTATGTATGTACGGTACATGTGGCAGAATTGACAATAAAACAGACTTTGACTTTGACTTTGACTCTGCTTGTGACTGTGTGTTTGCGTGCACAGCTCCAACGAAAAGACTTGCTTGCTGATCCGTGACTTCATCATCTACTGCGTGCACTTTCCGCGATTTACACATCCTGGCAAAGTGGTTCATTTTTTTGCAATTTTTACATTGTTTGCCATACGCAGGGCATGTACGTGCATGTATCCTCAAATGCGTTTGAGCCCATTTGGTACTGAAAAATAGCAATTTTTACATATGATTTACAGTTTATTTTAATAAATATCAAAAATGTAAAAGGTGTGCATTATAGCTGACATCTAGATGAACAGTTTACAGTTTGTTTAATGACTGTAAGTCATTCTGCTCATATGCTATTGAAGCTAGAAAAATGTATACCAATATTGCATGTAACTTTAGAGACGGTCCCTAAATATGCGAATATCGAATGTCCAATGTCAAGCCAACTTTATGCCAGTACCCTGCACCTGGTACTTATTAACCTCACCTTATCCCTACTCTCTGGACTATTTAAACAACTCACTTCCTTATTTTCATTGTGAAGTCTTGTTTTCCCCTGGCTGACAACTCTGAGCATTACTCTTTGCCTATTTACCCGGCTTGTGAACAACCCTGAATTGTTTATCCTGTTATGAATCTCTGCGGCCTGCTATTGTTTCTGCCTTGTTAGTTTGGATATTACTTGGATTGTTTGCTGCCTGTCCTGACCCTGTGCTTATGACCCTGTGTCTCCCAGTGTTTCAGTACTATTAATTGACCCTTACAAAAACCCTCCCTCCTTAGTTACTGTTGTTATATCCGACAAGCCATGCTGCTCCCACACTACACATCTTGCTCTCGCACAGTAAAAAAATACATTGCAGAGCAAAGAGGAAACTGACAACGCGCCAACAGAAAAGACAGAGCAGGTTACTTCTTTCAAATTTTGTTATTTTTTAACAAATTCGAAACAATAAATACCATTTGTGGCTCTTTATTGTGTCGTGACAGATTGCTGTAGCGCGTCAGTTCAAGCGGCACACATGAACACGTCTTTTCATATTTACTTAAAGCATAAAATGAACATGACTGAACATCAGAATGTATTTTATTTAAACTGCAGAAAGATGTCAATACACACCATTTTTCAAGATGGCGGAGTCCTGCTTATGGGATAACTTTTCCATCTAAAGAATTGCAGTCATGGATAAAAAAATAAGCATGAAACCAAAATTTAAAAAACACAATTAAAAATATATTGCACAAAATTTAAAAGTGAAAGCAGATTTTTTTCAGAATAGCAAACAATGGTCACGGATCAAAAGATAAGCATAAATCAAAAATGTAACATTTAAAAACAAATTAAGCATAAATCAAAACTTTAAACATTTAAAGTCATATTGCACAAAACTGAAATATTAATGCAAAATTATCCAACTTGCACACAAAATCATGTTTTCCTTGATTATATTTCCCTGTTTTTTGTGCTCTGACATTTTCTGCTCATATTTTTATTTTTTGTATGCTTATGCCGTTTTTCTCTTAGCTCTTGTTTCCATGTTCTGTGCTTGCTTTCCCAAATGTTGCAGTTAGTGTTTCATGTAAATCAGAGCAGGCTCATCATTGGTCCACTAGTTCTTGATTGACATCTCCTTCACTGCTGATACCCAGCGTTCACTTGTAGGGTAGACCGAGTGCAGAGACACTTTCTGCTTTTTTCCATCACAACACAAACTAGATGCTGAAATTAAGTGATTTTTCACATTATATTTCTTTTGCTTGTGTACTAAAATATAAATTGATAACCATAAGTAGTTTATATTTTCCACAATTAGCTCATTGTCACAACACAGGCAAGGGACACAGAGGTAAGTGATATAACACAGAGGTTTATTGACCAGAAAGGAGATGCAGATCATGAGGAGTAACGGCAGGTGAGTAGCAAGCACAATGAACAGTCCAATGGGTCTTAGCTGAATACCGAGAGGTGATGTCCTTGCAGGTTCGTGGGAGATGGGGGCCCAGGAACAGAGGAGTGCAACATAGGAGTTTCATCAGAGGATCTAGGAGTGAGTAAGTAAGCACAGGTTAGTAGAGCACAAAGAGTCTGGTAACGAACAGTCATGGTAGTGAACAGTAGACCAGACCAGGAGGGAGTGTGGAGAGTGTGCAGATATAGGTGGCTTGATTGGAGACAGCAGGTGCAGGTGATCAGAACACAGGTGATTGCGATCTGGTGTGTGCCGGTGCTGATGACCGTAGTGACTGAGGTGACAGACTGACAGAGACTCCCTGACACTCATAAACATGAGGTGCATTTTTGTCTCAACTGTACCCATATGGTGAACAGTTGAAACAGTACCATGGTACAGTTGAGACACCCATTCTTAATGCTCTAAAGCTGGCTAACCAGTTATTGCAAATGTAATAAATTACAAAGTTTTAAATCATTACAGTTTAAAAATAAATGTATTTATTTGCTTTATTTAAAGGACTGGGACCAGGAGGAGAATGCAAAAACATCAACTTCATCTGTACAAACACTGATGAAATCAATACAGGAGCATGTACAGTATTTGGTATATGTAAATATTATATTTAGGAAATGAAGAGTTGGGAAGTTGTCTACAACCCCAATTCCAGAAATGTTTATATGAATATGCTATTTAAGAATATGTTAAATAACACAAATAATACAAATAAGAATATGTTATTTGTTCATTCTCTTTAACCTTTATTTAATTGATTAAATTACAAAGAAAACATTTCCAATGTTTTCACTGGCCAACTTAATTTTATTTTGTAAATATAAACAAATTTTGATGGCTACAACACACTCCAAAAACGTTGGGACAGAGGCATGTTTACCACTGTTTCAAATCACCTTTCCTTTTAATTACACATTTTAATCATCTGGGAATTAAGGATGCAAATTTTTAAGTTTTGCAAGCAACATTTTTGCCCGGTCACACTTGTACACAGACTTTCTCAACAAGGCTGCTTAGCAGTCCATAGTCATTGTTGTCTGATTCTCCTTTTCATGATGGGTCATACATTTTCAATAGGAGACAGATCTGCTGGCCAGACAATCACATCCAGTGGTGTATAAAGTACCTGAAAGCCATACTTAATAAAAGTACAGATATCTTACCAGAAAATGACTTTGGTAGAAGTTGAAGTCACCGTTTAGAATATTACTTGAGTAAAAGTCTTAAAGTATGTGATATTTATTGTGCTTAAGTACAAAAAGTATTTATTTATTTATTTTATTTTGTTTTTTTTTAACGTACTTAAGTATTGAAAGTAAAAGTACAAGTAAATGCAAAATAGAAAAGAAGCAAATAAATAAATATATATATATATATATATATATATATATATATATAAAGTTAATATACAGCTTAACTCTTTCTTCCATTTTGTACTAAACATTAAGTGATTTCTAACTAACTGAATTAAACCTGTTGGTATAGCTTTTATTAATGTATTGCATTTTTTTGGTGGAACAGGAAAGCCATGCCGATTAAGAAATTGCCCATAAGTTAAAATATTACCAATATCATCTAACACAGATATAATACAATTGAGATTGTTGTTAAACCATTTAGAGAAAAAAAGGGACTTATTTCTGACAGTTATATCATTGTGCCAGAGGAAAACTTTGTGTGGAGAAAAACTATGGACAAAACTTCCAAGATTCCAAAATTTCCAAGAAAGAAGACCATAAGTAGTAATAGAACATTTGATGAAAATTCGATAAGGCAATGGGTAACTTGCTGGGTAAAAAATTGCATTTCAATAAGAAGGACAGGCCACCAATTTTTTAAATATATTATTTGGAA
This sequence comes from Onychostoma macrolepis, assembly GCF_012432095.1. Lineage (NCBI taxonomy): Eukaryota > Metazoa > Chordata > Actinopteri > Cypriniformes > Cyprinidae > Onychostoma > Onychostoma macrolepis. Next base: position 24,112,696 of record NC_081173.1, read on the forward strand.
TGAAAAATCATAATGACGTCGGATTTGCAAGGCATCTCTTCAGCCTGTTTATTTTAAAGGTGTTTATGGTGTCTGCAAAATTTGATCCTGAGTTTGTGGAGCAGGTTCACATGAATGTGTGACATCACTGGCGAACAGCCAATCACGAGCCTTGGTTAAAGGTTAAAGGTTTTGCTAAAGGTTAAGAGATTGAAGAATATGATGGATTTAAATGCATTTACAATGAAAAAAGTACTTGTTCATGAAAGAGGACAAATAAAAGAAATGATCTTGCTTTATCAGTGCAGTCACAAGTGAAACTTGTTAAATTAGTTTATATAGTTGGAAATATACAGCCATAGACTCAAACATGTAAGGCATCAAATCTCTCCCTGGAGGGCCAATCTGCTGCAGAGTTTAGCTCCAGCCTTGCTCAAACTCACCTACCTGTGATTTTCTAATGATCTTGAAGACTCTGATTAGCATGCTCAGGTGTGTTTGATCCGGGTTAGAGCTAAACTCTGCAGGAGTGGGCCAGATTTGAGGATGCCTGATGTAAGGTCACATGTAGTCATTTTTAAAGCATTATCTATTGATTCTACAACTTACTTACATTACATACGATCTGTATATATTAACATTAATTTAAAATAAATGATTTATGATAACTGTTAAACTAAAATTGCCTGTGATTAATGGATTAATAATAATATAAAATAACTTAAGTAATTATCATTAAAGCCAGACAATCTTTTTAATACCAGTGACCTTTAATTTGGAGCAAGAGAAACTTGGGGAGTGACTTTTTTGTGTCAGACACGTGTCACTTTGCTTACATCTGATTGGTCCAATTTCAGTTTATGATCTCTCCAGAACATAACAGGAGCAGGTTAGCCGTGGAGTGTACGTTACTATGGCAATGAACGCAGCTAAAAGCCAAGCCACTTACATGGTACCTAAAACCCAGGACTGGTGCAAACTAAACTGAAACTTACCTGGCTAGCCAGCTAATCCGGCTTCATGGTACAGGCCCCAGAACTACGCTATCCTCAACAAGCAGTGAGTCTGAACGCTGCGTGTTTTCCTTCTGTTTCACTGTGGCTAGAAGGGATACAACTCCGACCAGAAACGAACAATGAAATCTAATTTTCTACCTTTTAGACTGGGTTTTATTAACGTCTACACCTGCCCCAACCCTAAGCCTACCCCTTACAATAATTAAAAAAATTGTAATTATTGTAGTGTGACAAAAATCACGTTGTATTGATGTGCGCATGCCTAGCAGCGCCATACGTATCCCTATTCCCTTCTAGCCTTAACCCCACGAGATTTCACTGTCAATGGAAGTAGAACCTCTAAGTAATTTGATTTTATGTTAAAATCCAAAAGTCTGACATTTTCTGAATATGCGAGACGTCAGATTCATTAGCAGCTATGCTATGGGTAAACAACTAGAAGAATAACAAAATGGAAAATAAACTCTTTGCGCAACAAACCAGTGTTTGTAATTACGACAATACAGTAGAATTATGTGTTAAGAATGACCAGTTTGCAATATCAAGCAGCATAAGGAGTGATTTGTGCAACTAAAAATAACTAGAAGGAAATGTTACATTGCCATTGTGCATGTCTAGTAAAAGTTAAAGCACTTATTACAGTGTACTCAACTTCACCATTGGTGTAAAAGCAAAGATGTAAACATTGTTGCCTTCTATCTGGTAAGGATTTGGTGTTGAAGCCAAAGCACTAAGCTGAAATAGTTTTATTATACATAAGTACAGTATTATACATTATTATTCTGAGAGGCTTTTTGAAACATTTTTGAGAAAATAGGTTCAGCTGCGTATTAGTACTGGTGACACACATACTGGTACAAACAGCATTGTTTATACTTTAAAGTAGAAAAAAAAAAAAAAACTATTTATAATAAAGCAGTATGTGTACTTTTGAAACAATTTCCAATGCTGCTAGACCTTTCAGAGTCTATTCACCAATGCATCGAGTGAAGCTCAAATACAGAATCGTTACACACGCTTGAAAAGAATAATAAATATAGTTGCAGCAGGAAATTGCGTACAGTTCTATCTCTCAGTTAAGGCAGAGATCAAGCACAGTGATGATAATCTAACCCACAGAATAGGCAATACACATGCAGCAGCACAAATGATATTGACACCATCTAATCTGGGGTGCACCCGGCATCTCTCAGACTCCGACGTCTTCAGATTGTGTCCAGTTTTCACAATTCCTTTAGTTTGTGGTTTTGGGGGTCACTGGGATTGGGGCAGAGGACGTCGGAAGAGCAAGATATGTGGTTCTATAAAGAAAAGATGTCATGAACATGAATATCAACAGTAACAACAGTAGAGACGGCACATATTTGGGTGAGTTTTTGACATCCTAGCAAACACACACCGGGTTGATGGATCATGTAATGTACCCATCCTTGACTCTGCTGAACACCCAGATTCCTCCATTCTGTCTCTGACATCAGATGGGTCTTAGGAACTCTTTTAGCGATGTCCTTGGGAAGCATAACATGCCTGAAAATGAACGGAAAACAAACATACGACACTTTACCCTCGTTATAAATGTCATTTTAACAGCTCAGAAAATATACTGAAGTATCATGTTTATACTTATTTTGAATTTATGAAAACTAAATATCGACTTCGTTTCATTTTATTTGGTTTTTCAACCGATGGTTAAGCAGCAGAACATTATTTATAACATTATAATAACTTTACATGCACATCACTGCTGTCTCGGGGGCTCCAAAACATCAAAACGGAAAACATTCATTGTAAACTGTACAGATGACTTAAATATTTTCCTACCTGTACTCGAATTTGTCGTCGTCGTATTTGTCAGAGTAAAAAATCTGCTTGTGAGACATTGCGTGTTGTTTCTGGATGAAAAACACATGAAATAACTGACATGTCAGACTTCACTTACATCGTTTGTGTGTAATAAACTAACACTTAACGTAAATAAAGGACAATAGTAGATATCAATTTTAATTCTCAATAAATGTTAGATTTTATTAATACAGGTTTCAGATCGTTCCCTCCAATGGTGGCTAACGTTAGCTACCCTAACTAGCTAAAGAACGAATGAGGAGTTTATTCTGAATTAGTATATTCATGACACTTACTGTTTCTTCTTTCTTGTTAATGGAATAACTGTGGCGTATCAAATAATACTTTTGTTTGAATTAAAAGTATTTTTCCCAAACGCAATTTGCAAAAACAACACCGTGTATGTTTCCCTGGCGCTTGAACTTCCCTCTCAACGCGTTCGAAGCCCGCCCATAAGCGTTCGAATGTTTATAAGTGCTTTCTGATTGGACGAGATGCGAGGACGTCACTAAGACATCGATCTGTGTCAGTGGTTACTTTTCGTAAATAAAAGTCCTTATGGTCACTTAAGTGTTTGGCATTTACGAAGGCCTAACTTCCTCTTTTTAATGTATGTATAGCCCTTCTTTTGATCTCATCTTTTAATTTCCTTTCTTTATTCTTTTCTTTCTATTTATGCTTTTTGTTATGAATGTTTTTGATTCATTATTATGACCGATTACATTTATGTTCATTATCTGTGTAACTGGTTTTCAATAGGCATAGTTCATGACATTGTTAAAATCTGCAGGACTAAGTTAAATAAGTTTTCTGCGCGACTCATCACAAGGTTCTGTGAGCTGACTCTGAATGAAAGATTTATTTTTTCGTAAACTTACTCAATATTTTTTTAAATATTGTATTATATTTTCTATTTATTTGTACTGTTGTAATAACGACAAACAAACCAAAATATATAATAAATTAATACGAATTAAATAATGCTGGCAGTGCCAGTGAGCACGAGTTGTGCACGTCGTCAGTGAGCTCTAGATGGCGCTAAAACCTAGTCTATGAAAACACCAGTATATTCAGGTGTATTTAAATTGATTTTTCTGTGTATATTTCTGTCATTTCCGTGCAGTTGGTCCTGAGATTGTCAATAATAATCAATGTCTTATTATATAAATATATTTATGTCTATATATAATATACGTTTTTCTCCTCTTCAAATAACAAGGAACTGGCGATATACGAGATGATTTGTGATGTACCAAATGCATTTATATAGTCTATCTACCCAGGAGCCCAAAGATCCACAATAATGATTAACAATTTGACTGTGATGTACAGTATGTGCGATAATGTATTTCACTTTGATATTGGTACCCAATCTATTGATTAAATTTTTTATTTATCTGAGTTGTCTGTATTTTGTGGTTAATGTATGAAATGGCAGTAACATTTCTATTCAAATGTGGTGTATAATACTCTACAATACATATAGTATACGATAATGTAATAAACATAGAAGCTTCTGTGCTCTGGGGGATCCAAAATCCGCAATCCGTCTAATCAAGGCCTAAACCAAATCAACCTAAAGACAGAGAAATATGAGATCCTGGAAGGATGTAAATAAACAACAACTATACATCCATAAAATACAATGAGAGTGTTCGTGTTTTTTCCTGAGTTTAAAATAAAATGCTAAAATATCACCAGATCTATGCATGCAAACATAACAGTTTAACCCAGGAAGACGGAAAATCATTTTCTTGTCCATTATTATCATCGTTATCTGCCAAGACCTGGACGTACTCGATCGATGACGGGAAGTTAAGGCGCTTCATCTGGAGCGAGGATAGTCGGGAATATCAAAAAAACAGGTAAACAAAATAGCTCCCCGTGCATGAAAATACACAATCTGTAAAATAATACACGCCTACATAAAATGCATGATCAAAAAGGCATAATATGGCATCCACGTGAGGTTATTTTATAAACAGGTAAATGTTGCCGTGCACATGCAGTGGCCTGTGCTTAAATGACCCTCGCGACGGGGCAGCACGGACCCGCCGTCATGACAGAACAAACCCAAAAAATACACCTCACATATCCGTTTATCAGCCCACCAGCTGTTTATTTATCAGTCCAGCAACACTGAAGCCACATGTAAGGGACAACATGTGACAGAAGCCCTTTAATCGTACGATTAGCGATTCAGTTTCGGTCCCCATTTGTAGTTAGCCAGGTCAGCTGCAGGTTTTAGCCGTTCTCAGACAACTGTATTCGTCATAAATGTATTAAATTAATTTCCGTAACGTGCTCAGTTGTTACTGCATCAATATATTTTTTATTTGTCAATTATACATTCATGCAATGTTTTTATTTCATGTAAGAGGGCTTGTTTGTGTTCTTGTGTTGATACCATAGCAGCTTTAGCGTGCTAAACAGGCTCTGTTACCTTTAAGTGATCCATTGTTTGGCAAAAATTGGGTGCTGGATCATAATATTACCTTATATGTGTTTAAAATGATTTATTTTTCATATTCCATAGGTAAATATGCATTGCAGTTCAGTCACCGTTGCTAAGTTTATACAGAGGCATTACGTGGCTGTTAGCCAAAGCTAACAAAAGCCGCTCGGTGTCATTTGGTGTTGCGCTATATATATTTGTGTTTATGTTATGTTGCTGCAGAAGTAAAGAAAAGAGCTAATATAGCAGGATATATGTGGCTAAATCATTAAGTAATTTCACTTCATATAGCTCAGCTCGGAGCGTTTCTGTTACGGTTAAAAAACTGATAGTTCGAGTACTTGAATTGTAAATAAACTGTGTTTGTGCCAGAAATACTTTTTATGTGTATTAAACTCACTTTATGAAAACAGGTGACTTGCTATGGTATATTGTTAAAATTATAGCTAAAACATTACTCCCTGCATTAAAGATCGCACTGAATCACACCATATTACAATATTTAAAAAAAAAAAAAAAAAATTTTAATTGAATAAATAAAAAAAGCTGTTAATAAATATGATGAGCCCTTCCATTTGTCTTGTCTTTATTTCATTTTTAATTTGAATGTAATGTTAACACAGGACTTAACGGGACAGTTTACCCAAAGTAGTTAGATAGTTTACATCATTTATTCACTGTCATGTTGTTCCAATCCTGTATAAATTATATTTCTCCTATGAAACACAAGATATTTTGAAGAATATTGACAACCAAACTCTGTTGGTGACTATTGACTTCCATTGTATGGACAAACAAAACACAGACGTTTCTCAAAATAATCTTTAGTCAGGTTTGGAACAACATGGAGGTGAATAAATAAGTTCGGTTTTTATGCAATTGTTATCACAGTTTTCTTACATGTTATTTTTATGTGTTCTAGGATTGAGTCCACTGACCCGGCATGGGGGACATGAAAACCCCCGATTTTGATGACCTGTTGGCAGCGTTTGACATTCCTGACATTGATGCCAAAGAGGCTATCCAGTCCGCCCCGGATGAGGTAGAGGGGCATCAAGGAGCAGGCGGAGGATCGCTCATAAAGACTGGCGATGCTTCAGTAAGTGGAAGTTCAGCCTTAAGATCACCCAGCCCATCCACGGATTCTCAGAGCGACCCATCTATTGTGAGTGTGATTGTGAAGAACCGAGTTCGCCCTGAGCCCTTTGATGGTGGCGACAGCTCGGTACCAGACCCATTAAACCATAATGGATTTGTGTCTTCCGGTGGGTCAGTGCATATGTCTCAGTCCCGGGGCCAGCCGAATGGGGAACAGTGGCCCATATGCAGCTCAAAGGCGATTCCAGAGACTCCTGGAGCGCTTGGATCTTCCGGCACTTCCAAACAGGGCAGCAGCATCTTCAATAAGCTGAAGCCCTTGATGGCACAAGGTGCTGGAGACTCCGTCGGAAGGGCCCGGAAAATGCAGCTTCTGCAACAGCAACATATGCAGCAGGAGATGAACCTAGAAGGTGCGGACAAAGCAAAAGCTCCTGCGATTCCTAGTGGGACAAGTGGAGCAGCATCTCCTTTCTTTCCCCCACCAAAACCACTTCTTTCCACTCCCTCTACAGCTTCATCCTCTTCACCGTCATCATCCTCTCCTTCGGTTGGTTCCCGTGTTTCTGGGGCTGTGGCATCATCTCCGCTAGCTACATCTCTAACAGAGCCATTTAACGGATCGCCACGTCTTAGTTCGTCGGCTTTCAGACGTGTAGATTCAGATGAGGAGGATTCGGATCCTGATTCCGGAGGATCTCTGGTCATCCATGAGAGTCCAGACTCTCCCACTCCACCGAAACTATCACGTCGGCTGAGGTCACCTCCAGAAAATTCACAGTCTCCTTCTCTCCCTCCTTCGACATCCATATCGCCCAGCGCTTACCCCAAACCAGGTGACATTCCCTTGGCATCACCTGCTTCACCTCGAGCTCAACAGAACTGGCTTTCTGCACCAGTCCAAACAGGAACTGGAAAGAGTTTACCCCAAGAAGAGCGAAACCCAGAGCATGTGATAGAAGAACGAGATTCGCCAGAGAGCCCCGAGCCAGAGATGCCCAAGTCCTCTATGCCAACATCTGCAGTTACAAAAAGATCATGCAGCCCAGCAGTTGCCTCTTCATCACCATCTGCCTCCCTCCAAGAACCTAAGGAGGAAGAAGAGGAGATGGAGGTAGACAAAGGTTCAGCAGAGAATGGACAGGATGTGGCTAATACAGATGGTAAGGATGGCGGGAAAACAGATGGAGAGAAAATGGAGGTAGATGCTGCACAATCCCTTCCAGCAGACGCCGGATCACCGAGCAGTGGTGGAAAAGCTGTATCTGGCGGAAATGCTCCCTCCAGACCTCTTAAAGTCCGTATCAAGACCATTAAGACATCTACAGGAGGTATCACACGCACAGTTACCCGAGTAGCAGGTAAGGGAGGCACTGCCAATGCAGACAAAGATGCAGGTAAAGCCCAAATGGGAAGTCGAGCTGGTACTGCGAAAGGCGCCAAAAAAAATGACGGTCAAGTGGTAAAATGCTCAACCTTACCAGTATCCACTCTAGAAGCCAGCAGTGCCATGATAGCCGCAGCCAGCAAGGTCCAAAACAAAATGGCCATGCAAGCCGATAAAACGAAAGTCTCTGCCACAGCGGTGAGCATCACAAAAGCCACCACTTTACCAGTCGCGCCAGCCGTCGGCGGGATAAGCGTGCGGCCTACAGTCGGTAAAACCGCCAATGGAGGTACCGTGCCGTGTAAACCAGCGTCTATCGTCAACAGCACCGGTGCTGTTATTTCCCGTAGCCAGTCTAGTTTGGTTGAGGCGTTCAACAAGATCCTGAACAGCAAGAACCTGCTGCCCAGCTACCGTCCGGATCTCTCATCCCCGCCACCCCCTGAATGGGGTCTTCCTATGCCTGCTACTGGCTACCGCTGCTTGGAGTGCGGAGATGCTTTTGCTTTAGAGCGCAGCCTGGCACGACACTACGACCGGCGCTCTTTGAGAATAGAAGTGACGTGTAATCACTGCGCAAAGCGGCTGGCTTTCTTCAACAAATGCAGCCTGTTGTTACATGCTCGGGAGCACAAGGAACGAGGCTTGGTCATGCAGTGCTCACATTTGGTTATGAGACCAGTTACAGTGGAGCAGATGATTGGCCAACAAGACACTACTCCCATTGGTAAGTTTTGCAACATGCTGTCTTTTTGTCTCAATTTAAATAGGATTGTTTTGGCTTAATATTTAAGAATAAGTTCAAAGATTTTCAGCCAGCTGTTACCTGCACCCAGATATCCCGGTTTATTTATAAGAAAAAAAATCGGTGCTACTTGACAAAATAGAGAAGAACTGTGGCATTCTCTGTTGCCAAAAACACCCATAATGCAATTTTGATTTTGGAATCACGCCACTGTCAAAGGCAAAAGTTCAATCTGTAGTTTCTGGAGCTGTCAAAAGCCTGGGACTTTTGTTAAAACTACATATTGAGCTTCCACATATTCCCACCCACAGTCGGATCAATAAAGGTGTGCAGTATCAAAATCAAAATTGCATTGTGAGTGTTAAGTTTTTGGCAAAAGAGAAATCCACATTTCTTTTCTGTTTTCTCTAGTCTTGTAGCACCGATTTCAATTTTTTTCACATTTCTTCATAGACAGACTAGTTTTATTAAAAGCCCATCTTGTCAGCAGTGAAATAATCTTAAATGTTCTCATTTCTCTAGGTATGCTCTCTCCATCACTTTCCTCTCCACCTCTGTCATCCTCCACCACCTCGATAGGGACAACTTCTGTACCGTCCACTTCCAGTCCACTGAAGGACTCCCCTTCTCCAGGCACAGCTTCAACCCAGCCCAGCCCTGCCCGCCGTGGACCCCAGAGTCCCCAGGCCCTGATGCCACTGCCCTGCAAGAAGGGCGAAGCCCTGCAATACCACAACTTCAAGTGTCCTGAATGTCAAGCCCAGTTCTCAAGCAAGGCTGAATTAGTGACCCATTTCCAGCAAATCAGAGCTACTCCTAATTCGGTAAATTGCAATGTTGTGAATGTGTTCAAATTACTTTTTCTGTTGGTCCATAGGATTTTTTTAAAAATGGCCTGTCAGAAATTTTGCTAACTGCACCACATAGATATTTTTTAACTTTAATTTTCAGCGTGTGTTTTTATCTCTTGGAAATAAATTGTAATAAAAACCAAACGCACACATATATACAGATTTTTATTATTTTAAAATTATAATTAATTCGTCTTCAAATAATATTCTCCAAATATTTTAATTTGCAATAATTGCTAGTAATTAAGCCAGGGATGTGATTTTTCCATATAAATATGGATTTCCGAATTGGGGTTACTGCATGATGATTGAAATCGTGCAAATGGCCAAATAAACTGCAAATAGATTGTTCTCTAAAGCATCTTGGACGGATTGGTCCTGAGAGCGCTGCACGAGCTCGCAGCGCCATCTGCAGGACAGTTCAAAGCGTTCAAATGATTTAAAGCACCAAACTCGATTAGATGTAGATTTAGTCATTTTGCAGATGCTTTTATCCAAAGCGACTTACAATTGGGGAATACATAAAGCGATTCATCTTAAAGAGGCAAACAGACAGAAGAAGTGCTCATAATACAAAGTCTCAGGCATTGTTTTTTTTTTAAATTTAGGATGAAGTCAAGCAGTGTCGAAAGAGATGGGTTTTCAGCTGTCACTTGAAAATTGTCAGGGATTCAGCATTCCGGATAGGGGTGGGAAGATCCTTCCACCAGCCAAGAAGGGTGAACGAGAATGTTCTGGAGAGTGATTTTGAGCCTCTCTGTGATGGTACCACGAGGCGTCGCTCGCTAGCGTATCTCAGACTTCTGGAGGGGATGTTGATTCGTAATAGTGAGTGGAAGTAGGCGGGTGCTGAGCCTGTGGCTGTTCTGTATGCAAGCAACAATGTCTTGAACTTGATGCGAGTAGAATCAGCGCTGAAACGTGTTACTCGACCCGGTGACTTTTGAATGGCGGTGAGAATTTGAGATTGCTAGTGCTGTCATAAAATTCGCAACGGTTGTGATGTAATTATATAATAGGCTGTAGTCAGACGCGCTACATGTCTGCTGTTACAGTACTGTTTTTAGTTTCGATTCACTGTTAGTGCTAGCTGCGCTGCGCTTGGTTTGAGCCGCTTTAATTTGCATTTGGGAATGCAACATTTGTCATTAGAAACGTTTATAAATCTGTCGTTGTTTATAAAGAGAAGTTTCAGTGTCACATAATCCTTCAGAAATCATTCTAATATGCTGCTCAAGAAACATTTCTCATTATTATCAGTGTTAAAAACAGTTTTGCTGCTTAATATTTTTGTGGAAACAATGATACCACTCAAACATTTGTATAAGATTTAAAAAAGAGAAATTAATAATTTTATTCATTAATAAATGCATCAACAAATGTAATTAATATATTTTATAAATGCTGTTCATTAAACTTTATAATTATCAAAAAATCCTGAAAAATAAAGTGTATCACCATTTCCACACAAAATATGAAGCAGCAAAAATTTTCAACATTGATAATAATCAGAAATGTTTCTTGAGAGTCAAATAAATTGTAATGATTTCTAAAAGATCATGTGACACTGAAAACAGGAGTAATGATGAAGAAAATTCTGCTTTGCATCACAGGAATAACATTACATTTTATAATATATTAAAACTTTTTGTTTTAATTTGTAATAATATTTCACAATATTGCTGATTTGTTTTGTTTTGTTTGTTTTTTTTACTTTATTTTGGTCAAATAAATTCAGCCTTGATGAGCCTTATTTCCAGCCTTATTTAAAAATCATTAATAATTGTAATGTTTCCAAACTTTTGGCAGGTACTTTAATAATAATAACAATTCTATATACTTTACTATAATATATTATAGTACTTTATTATAATATATGATATAAATTGTTATCGTGATTATTAAATGCTGCTTTTTATTTTTTACAGGACAATAGTATGTATTATTACAATATAAGATATATCTTTTAATGTGCTAAAATATATATTTTAATAATAAGTGCTGGGGGTGTGGCGTGTGGGCGTGACTTGGGCGTGGTCAGATTTTCCTTCTTTTTTGTCTCTAGCTGATCACATGCCTGTTAACCGTTAAATGACTAAATGAAAGATTCATGCACAGATGTTTAATGCAACTGTAACTTGTTGCATAAGAAATTAAGAATATATGTATATGTGTGTGTGTGTGTGTGTGTATTAAGTAAAGTTTTGCATTGAATGCTATTTTTATTGCAATGAATGCTTCTTTTTTTTTTTTTTTTATGAATTTACATAATGTTTTCATGGACAATTAATGCGTTTATTTTTGACATTTTATTAATGTCCAGCATCTGTAATTTGTAAGTTAATGTGTAAACTGCTTTATTTACTAACTCCTTTATGTTGTCCCTGCTGTCTTTCTGTTTCAGACTTGTATGCTTTGCTCTCCCCCCATGATGCTGCCTAACTGGTGCAGTGTTTCAGCCCATCAGCGGATCCATAAGCACCGCGCACCCCATGTGTGTCCAGAGTGTGGAGGCACTGCTCGTCAGGCCACGTTTCAAACCCATCTAGAAGAGTCTTGCCTGCACTTTGCCAGGCGCATCGGCTACAGGTTCCTGGCCTTCAAATTCCTTTCAGTGTTTTGTGATATCGCAGGCAGTTTCCTTGCTTTGCAGTTCTGTTTTAAATCAAAGAAATGCCTACTTGCACCTGCTCAAATCTACTTGCTTTATTCCAGGTGCTCCAGCTGTCAGGTTGTGTTCGGAGGTTTGAACTCCATCAAGTCCCACATTCAAACAGCTCACTGTGAGGTGTTTCATAAGTGCCCCAATTGCCCGATGGCCTTCAAATCTGCCCAGAGCGCCCAGGGGCACATCACTTCCCAGCATCCCGCTCTCACAGCTGCCCAGGCTAAGTAAGTTGACCAATCACACACAGCTTTTCATGATTAGCGCTTAATATTTTGTTTTAAAAAATACATTCTTTAAAAATTCTTATATTATTTCTACAGGATGATCTACAAGTGTGTCATGTGTGACACAGTGTTCACCCAGAAACCTTTGCTCTACATGCATTTTGACACTCACCTGGCCAAACAGAAGGTGCATGTGTTCAAATGTCCAGACTGCACTAAACTTTATGCCCAGAAAGGGTCCATGATGGAACACATCAAGGTAAATACCTTATTAATAATAATAACAATATGTAAGATAATATAAACAACAAAAATAGTAGCAATAATAATTATTATTATGATATATAGAGTGCATTTGAGGATATTAATTGTTTAAGATTTTAATTAATTACTTGTTATTTTGCCTTTTGTGTTACCCATTCTTTCCACTTCCTCTAAAGAATGTGGTGTCAGCAAAGGCATACAGTAAACTCTTGGTTTAGCCTTTACAAAGTGGTTTCTGTGTATCACCTTGTCTAAAGCGCATATCAAGTACAACAGCCACTTCAGTGTGAACTGTCACATTTTCCTGTCAGTCACGCTCATGCTTTTAACCAGAGCTGTAATATTTCCCATTAGACTGCTCATAGAGGCCTGTCTGTCAAACCCGAGGCTCCGCCCACCACCTCATCTCCGGTCTCAGCTCCTTCCAGCAACTCCACCTCTAAACCTAAACCCACAGAAAACAATTCTGATGAGTTGAGCCAGGGACAAGGAGAGGAGGATGAGGAGGGGGAAGAGGAGGAGGGAGAGCATGAAGGGGAAGAGAGAGATGAGGGAGAAGAGGAGGAGAATGAGGAGGAAGATCAGGTGAGCTCTCCAGAGAGCGGGAGTATGGAGTGGAGGTGCAAAGAGTGCAAGAAACGCTTCGCTGACAGAGAGGAGTACATTGACCACATGAAGAACGAACATGGCACGGTAGGTAATCTTAATAACATACACGTGTGTGTGTGTGTGTGTGTGTGTGTGTGTGTGTGTGTACACATATATATATATATATATATATATATATATATATATATATATATTAGTGCTGTCAAACGATTAATCGCAATTAATAACATCCAAAGTTTTTGTTTACATAATATATGTTTGTGTACTGTGCACATTTATTATGTATATATAAATACACACACATACAGCATATATTTCGAAAATGTACCGTATTGTCCCGAATATAAGACGACCCTGATTATAAGACGACCCCCTTTTTTTTTCTCTCTCTCTCTCTCTGTAAAACATTTTTTCTTAAATTATTTTCAAACTGCATATTTTTCCTATTTTAATTTTTGTTTTGAAAGTATGGTAAATACTGGTAAAATGTACCAACAATGACATTGAAAATATACACTTTTTGATATACCATTGAAATAACAGGTAGCCCATCTGAATTATATAACATTTAAGCTATCCATCTCAATTTTCAATTTTATTAACAGTAGAAGTGAAATCTTATTGTAGTCTTCAAATCTGGGTACTGTCTTATGTTTTAAAATCACTTACAGAGGAAGTTTGTTCACATCAGGCTAACATGACAGTCACGACATGTTACATATTTCATGGCACACTCGTTTTATGCGTTTTTGGCGCCACCTATTGTTGCGGGTGTATTACTGACATGCCAAAGTCTAGACCCCGAATATAAGACGACCGCGTTTTTTCAGATGTATTTCCAAGAAAAAAACACCGTCTTATATTCGGGTCAATACGGTATTTACATGTATTTATATGGATATATTTATATTCATATAATTTATATTATATATAAATATATTTAAAATATAAACAAAATATTTTTCTTAAATATATACATGCATGTGTTTGTATTTATATATACATAATAAATATACACAATACATGCATATATTGTGTAAACAAAAACTTTTATTTTGGATGCGATTAATCACGATCAATCGTTTGACAGCCCTAATATATATGTATTTATTTTAATTTTCAGTATTTGTTTAAAACATTTATTCCATTTCAATTTACAAAGAAAAAAAAAAATTTAGTAAGATTTTAATAAGACTTTGTGAGCATAAGAATTTGATCAAAAAAATACAAATAAAACGATAATATTGTGAAATTATTTTAATTTAAAAGAACTTTTGTGGAAATGTAACACATTTTTAATGATTTTTTTTATTATTTTGATTAATTATAAAGAACAGTATTTATTTGAAATAGACTAAATTTGTAATGTCTTTGTGACTTTTAATCAATTTAATATGTCCTTGCTGAATAAAAGTTTTACATACACATATATATATATATATAGACACACTAGTCAACATTTGAAGTGGATCAAAATCTTTCATCAGAGTTGTCTTAAAACCAAAATGCATTCTTGTCTTAGGACAAATTTGATGAACATGTTTGATCCACTTCAAATGTTGACTACTGTTATGTATATATGGGTAGTTGACAAATAAAAATTGGACTGTGTCCTATGGTGATATAGGAAAAATGTAGAGAAAAAAAAACATGAGAAAAATTTATCTTCATTCTCAGAGTTACAAATAGCATGAGAGAGGTTCATCTTCAATGTTAGAGGTTTTTTTTTTTTTTTTTTACATTTTTCTGTCACACCATAGGACATTTATTTTTTTAAGCAATTAAGCCTCCAGTATGCCATGGGTGACAATATCCAAATTATATATTTTTTTATCATTGTATATTTGGTTTACAATAAATTATTCAAATTTCTTTACATTTGTGATATGCCTGTCTTTTTTTCTTCCTCTAGTTAATGAAGAAGTTTCCCTGCAGACTCTGTGAACGCTCATTCAGTTCAGCCAACAGCCTTCGACATGTCCGGATAATACATGAGGGCGTCAAGAGAGTCTTCCGCTGCCCGTGAGTTAAACATTCATCAACAACAAATTTATTTGAATCTTTCTTTTCCTCCCTAAAAACGATTCTTCATTTGTTTAGTTTGCCCCTCTAATTCTGCATATATTGTCCATATATACTGTTCTCCTCAGGCACTGCTCAGAGGGCAAGCGTACGTTCAGTAGTCGTCTGATTTTGGAGAAGCACATTCGGGTCAGACATGGCATAAGAGCTCGACAAACAACAGACAGACCGGTCAGTTTAGACACTTCACCTCTTTAGAGTTCAGAGATATTTGATCATCCATATATTAATTTTAATTTCCACTTCCAGAATGCTCCAAACACCAGAAAGCGTTCGCTTCCGGGCGACGGGGCAGGCAGCTCGTCTGAGCTTGACAACGAGGGCGGAGCTCCACCAGTAGGGGGCAGCGCCGATACCGATGACGTCGCAGGAGAAGACGCCTCGGGTCCGGCCAAAAGAACTCGAGCGTCTGAGAACCGGCCGCTCGAGCAGGAAGAAGACGACGGCACGTTCCGCTGCACACCCTGCGGCTTCACCTCACAGGATTGGGAGGAGTTCCAGCGCCACATTCCCATCCACTGTGACGCGGAGAACGCACCGCAGCAGTGCCTGCAGTGTGGCGCCTGCTTCGCCTCGGCCGGCTCGCTCAGCCGACACAAATTCATCACGCACCGTTTACGCCAAGGTCAGCATGACAATCGGGGCGGAAACACATCACCTGGCGCGTCGCCACAGGACGGCTCGCCATCCTCACCTAAAGCGGGCGAGGAGGGGGAGGGAGGGGTCAGCTGCAGGGTGTGCGGCCGGCGCTTCGACAAGGCCTCGGACCTTAACACGCACTTCCGCACACATGGCATGGCCTTCATCACGGCACACAGGACCGACAAGCCCTTGTAGAATGGGACAAGACAAGGAAAAGCCATTGCAAAATGGGTCACGGCTTTGGACCATCCAAAACGAGTTTAAGATTAATACATATAATTTGGAAAATTTCACCTGTCGTTATGATTGTAACGTGATCTGTCTTCCGAAACACAAAGATATTAAAGTTATTTCCCCCTGTCCTCTGTTTGTTACATCCTCAGCATTTTAAATGAATTTACACAAGGTCAAATTGTATCTGCTCGAAAACTACTTTACGTTGAGCAGCTTGGCGTCTGCTGGGTTTTGCATCAACCTACAAAAAGCATTAAAGCAAAAAGGGTGCTAGTGAAGGTTTTTTTTAAAAAAAAAATAAAGGAAAACACTGACTTTTAAATGTAACGATATTGTACAGACATTGTAGTACTGATATTTATTTATATTGAAGCATTCATCAGTCTTTTGATAATTGTTGAACTTTAAGTGAGGTGAAAAAGTTTCATTTGTGCAAGGAGATATACAGCAGACGTATATGAGGTCAAAGATGGATTGTAAAGTTTAAATAGTCAAAAAAAAAGGTCAATATAAGTAAACATGGATACATTTCAGTCACAGATACACTTGAGCACATTTTATGTGTATAAATGCAGTACATCAGTTTGATATGGTTGTTGAATTTGGAAATGTGAATAAGTTCAGTCTTTGTATTTTTTTCTCCTTAGCTGAAAGTCAATATTGAAATACTACTAGTGAAAATTTGCGTTCGGAGCCTGGTGTAATTTTTACGACTTCATCTGAATCGGCATTGAGTTTGAAGGATTGCTTGTGTGTGTTTTATGATAAATTATGTACAAATATGAATGTTGTTTGTGTTTTTTTTTTTTTTCTTTGATAAGAGTCTTTTCTATCAGAAAGTTCTGTGCTTGTCGAAAACCACATTTCTTATAAATAATATTGTGATCGTGTAAATCATCTGTGTGAGTGTGACTTTCTATCCCTCCAGTAATATATGTATATGTCCCATACATAGTCTATAGAAAGCCATCTTATTCTGTGATGACCTGCCTGTTTCACTGCCGTACATCTGTGTCAGTTCTCTTGCCCTTCTTTCTAAATAAAACAGTAAATTGGTACGGTAAAGATCACGGTGTCCTTGATGATTCATGTCCCAGTGCATGCTGGGACCTCCAACACTAATAAAATGCACAGTTTAATATCATCATTAGCAATATCATTGAATCCAATGCAATTAGTTCTGAAACTCATAGCATTGAAAATTACTAGAAACTTAATATGTAGCATTTAACAATAAGGTCACATTTTTCAGTGCCATAGTTAACATGAACTGATGTTTAGCAACATATTTTTCCAGGATTTATTAATGTTTGTTAATGTTAGTATTCATAAAATCGATTGTTCTTCGTTCAGGTTAGTTCACAAAACTTGAAATGATTAATCTTAATTTTAACAAATAAAACAATATTATAAAGTCTTACCACTTCATTAGAGAATTCAGTACATGATTTTTGATAAAGCTAACAAAATATGAATATAAAGTACTACATTTCTGTTGAATTTACTGAGCAGTAATTCAACAGTAGGCAAGACAGTATATCATGTAGATATTGTGCTACATTATTTTAAACAGAAATTTATTTTTAGACATATCCTTTAAGGTTTTACAAAGTCAATGATGATATATTTGATCATTAACAAACCTAATAAAAAATCCACATTAACCCAGTTCATATACAACAAAGATACCTTTTTCATATTTCTTTTAATATCATAAAGATAATAATCCTTAAATTAAATGCATTTAGCATATAAATATTAACAATTCAAATTTTGCAGGTTCTTTTCACTTCAGCCAATGTCTGCTGAGGTTATGGAAAAGATTCCGTGCTTGCCGTTTTCTTTAACGGTGTCAAATTGTGGCTGCATGCCGTCCAGCTCCACAGTTTGCTGATGCACAGCTTTCAGGTCTTCAGCATCCTCAGGCTCTGAGTCTGGATGATGAACTCCAATCAGCAGCTCATAGAGTAATGCGCCCAGGAGAGCACCCACACACGTTACAAACACAGGTATCCACCACCAGCCATGACCAGCCCTGACACACAACAGCTCTCATGTTAGTGTCCAAGACATTTTTTTTTTACACATGCACAAATGTATTGTCCTGTTGTTCTTTACATTGACAATGCTAAACATTTATTACAAGTAAATCTCACAAATAATAACAAGAATTTGTAAAACATTTAATGAAATGTGTAATTAATTGTGAAGTAGAAACACTTAAGTAGCATTTTCATGTAAAACATACTCCAATAATGCTTTATTTACAATTTCACCAAAAAAAAAAAAAATTATAATAATAAAAATTATAGTTAATGTGTACTTCAAATACTAGTTTAGCTTAATATGCACTGCCATTTAAAATATTTGTTATTAAGAAACATATTAAAAAATGTTATTAAACAAGAATGCCTGGCTGCTTTTTTGGCTGCTGTCCCTTTAAGAGCTGCAGCTGCTGAACATGATGCAAATCTGATACACATCTCTTTACCTTTTCTAACTCACTTCGGTTCTTAAAGTCTCTAATGAGTTGAATCGAGTGTGTTAGGTATGTGTTCCTACTTGCTGGAGTGCACATGTAAATATGACATTTATTATAATGGGTTTATGTGAAGATTGTTTTAAGTTCACTTAAATTAGAAGTTATTTTAAGTAGTCTAATAAATGTTAAAATTGATAGCTTTGTAATGTCGAATGGCTAATCAATGGTTAAAAATTGAGAAAAAAACTATTTCATAGAGACAGAGTGATACTGGCCTTCAGTCATAAAAAAGATGCCATTTATACAAATATTAAAAATGTACTATCTTCATGTTGTTTCTACATTAATTTGAAGATTGAATGTGAAATTATTGCAATGTAGAAGTATTTTTAAAAACTTTAATGTTAGGAGGGATTAATCGCAATTAATTTAAGAAAAAAATGTCGATTGACAGCACTACCCAGTCAACAATTTGATCTCACAGTGATGTCACCATGAGCTCACAGGATACTCGTGATGAGGTCACAATGTGAGGTAACAGTGAGCTAAAAGTGTAACCTCACAGCGCCCTCACTGTGTGCTCATACTAATGTGAGGTCAAAGTGCACTCAGTGCACAGAGACTAGGTACCCAGCATGCATTGCAGCATGAAGCTTTTGATTGTCACCATTGTTGAGATTAATACACTGATTCTTGATGTCTCTCTTTGTGTTTAAATGACAGAGTAGTTCAAAATGTTTGTGTCTTTTAAAATCCTTCATAAACTGTTATGACATGCTGGGTTCTATACTGTATAATTTCAGAGCTGTTATTAAAAACTTTAGATCGACAACTGCACAAAAACTGCATACTGAATCTAGGTGATGTTTGCGCTGTTATCATCACTGCACAGTAACAAACCAACACCACCTGGTTGCAGTCTCTTTTTGGTTTTCCTTGCCGTAACAAATGTGCTTTTCAAACACAGTTAGAGCAGTCCCCAAAAAATATAATGTTATAAAGTCAAGGGTCAAGAGCCCAACTAAAGCAAACACTACTCACCACGATGGTAACGTCAAACAAAACAATAAAACGTCATCATCTAAATCTGTTAATTCTCAATAAGGGCTTTTGTAGATGTCTAACATAAGTAAGAACCCTGCTCATCTTTCTGAGTTCACAATGAGCTCATATATTACTCACACTGTGAGGATCACCGTATGAGAATGGTGTGATGTCACTGTGATCATCGCGTGATCTCACGTGTTGACTGGGTAATATACACACTGAACAAAATTATAAACGCAACACTTTTGTTATTGCCCCCATTTTTCATGAGCTGAACTCAAAGATCTAAGACTTTTTCTATGTACACAAAAGGCCTATTTCTCTCAAATATTGTTCACAAATCTGTCTAAATCTGTGTTAGTGAGCACTTCTCCTTTGTCGAGATACTCCATCCACCTCACAGGTGTGACATATCAAGATGCTGATTAGACAGCATGATTATTGCACAGGTGTGCCTTAGGCTGGCCACAATAAAAGGCCACTCTAAAATGTGCAGTTTTACTGTATTGGGGGGGTCCGAAAACCTGTCAGTATCTGGTGTGACCACCATTTGCCTCACGCAGTGCAACACATCTCCTTCGTATAGAGTTGATCAGGTTGTTGATTGTGGCCTGTGGAATGTTGGTCCACTCCTCTTCAATGGCTGTGCGAAGTTGCTGGATATTGGCAGGAACTAGAACACGCTGTCGTATATGCCGATCCAGAGCATCCCAAACATGCTCAATGGGTGACATGTCCGGTGAGTATGCTGGCCATGCAAGAACTGGGATGTTTTCAGCTTCCAGGAATTGTGTACAGATCCTTGCAACATGGGGCCGTGCATTATCATGCTGCAACATGAGGTGATGGTCGTGGATGAATGGCACAACAATGGGCCTCAGGATCTCGTCACGGTATCTCTGTGCATTCAAAATGCCATCAATAAAATGCACCTGTGTTCGTTGTCCATAACATACGCTTGCCCATACCATAACCCCACCGCCACCATGGGCCACTCGATCCACAACGCTGACATCAGCAAACCGCTCACCCATACGTCGCCATACACGCTGTCTGCCATCTGCCCTGTACAGTGAAAACTGGGATTCACCCGTGAAGAGAACACCTCTCCAAAGTGCCAGACGCCATCAAATGTGAGCATTTGCCCACTCAAGTCGGTTACGATGACAAACTGCAGTCAGGTCGAGACCCCGATGAGGACGACGAGCATGCAGATGAGCTTCCCTGAGATGGTTTCTGACAGTTTGTGCAGAAATTCTTTGGTTATGCAAACCGATTGTTGCAGCAGCTGTCTGGGTGGCTGGTCTCAGACGATCTTTGAGGTGAAGATGCTGGATGTGGAGGTCCTGGGCTGGTGTGGTTACACGTGGTCTGCGGTTGTGAGGCCGGTTGGATGTACTGCTAAATTCTCTGAAATGTCTTTGGAGATGGCTTATGGTAGAGAAATGAACATTCAATTCACGGGCAACAGCTCTGGTGGACATTCCTGCAGTCAGCATGCCAATTGCACGCTCCCTCAAAACTTGCGACATCTGTGGCATTGTGCTGTGTGATAAAACTGCACATTTTAGAGTGGCCTTTTATTGTGGCCAGCCTAAGGCACACCTGTGCAATAATCATGCTGTCTAATCAGCATCTTGATATGCCACACCTGTGAGGTGGATGGATTACCTTGGCAAAGGAGAAGGTCTCACTAACACAGATTTAGACAGATTTGTGAACAATATTTGAGAGAAATAGGCCTTTTGTGTACATAGAAAAAGTCTTAGACTTTGAGTTCAGCTCATGAAAAATGGGGGCAAAAACAAAACTGTTGCGTTTATGATTTTGTTCAGTGTATATATATATATATATATATATATATATATGTGTGTGTGTGTGTGTGTGTGTGTGTGTGTGTGTGTGTGTGTGTATGTATGTGTGTATGTTAGACTAACCTGAACACGTCATCTCCCCAGCCAGCAATGTAAGAGAAGAGTCTCGGGCCGAAGTCTCGAGCCGGGTTGATGGCATATCCGCTGTTAGACCCCATCGAGATGCCGATCACCAGGACAGCTGCTCCTACCAGGACAGGCTCCAGACCAGGAGGAGCTGGTGTGTTATGAGGATCTCCCAATGCAAGAACACATACTAGCAGAGCAGCTGTGCCAATTATCTGCAGGACAAGCTCAAGTTAATGCTGTCTGTCTACACAGTTCACTTCAGATCAAACTGACAAACACATCTTTTTAAAGTTTTGTTCTATTTAAATTTGTTAATGTTACATGACTTTGATAGAGTGTGAACTGAGCTAATCCATTTACAGACACAAACTAAAAATATGCTTTACAAACATGTGACCAGTAGGTGGCACAAAAAAATGACTGTGTTTAAAAGTGAGTCATAGAATCATTCAATTGTTCAATGCATTCATTCAAAAAAATACATGCATTCTACTGTGGCTTCTTTTGGAACAATTTGGAACAATGGCTGACAATAACTGAGAGTACTGTATATAAAATGTAAGCTACTTTTGCATAACAGCATCAGAATAGGTAATTATGAATGAACATAATTAGCTTTGATTATTTGGTTATGTTGATCTTATGAAAGCATTGTGTCTTGAGAATAGTCTTAGCATTTCAAACAGTAGATTTCAATGTTTCGTATATTATGCTGACCTGGTCCACCACTCCTCCCCATAGACTCAGGTAGTCTGCTGGATAAGTTGAGAAGATACCAGCGGTGGCAGTGGCACCACTAACTGTCAGATGCCCTCCAGTGAAATCCATTATGGCATCTGTGAACAAACACTTATGAATAGAAAAGTGTCTTCATTTGGACGTACTTGTGTATTTGTATATACATGACCAGTCAAAAGTTTGGATCACCATAAGATCACCGTAACCAAATATTCAAGACTAATTACCGTATGTTAATTCATAATATAATGTAAAATGTAATATATTGTAAATGTAGTTTATCCCTGTGATGGCAAAGCTGAATATTCAACAGCCATTAAGCAGCTATAAAATATGGTAACCATGCAATACCTTAAAGAGCTATTTCTAACTGGTCATAAAAACTAATTTTGTTGATATAAATTCATGTATTTAGGTTAATATTGTTGTAAAAAAAAAAAATTAAATAATAGTTTTTAAAAATCATTATATACCAATTTTTCAATCTAGTCTTCAGTGTGACATTCTATTATGCTGAGCTGGAGCCTAATTGTTTTTGAATGTGTTTACATATTACATATTATTGAATATGTTTTCAACATTACTAAGAATTAAAAACAATTTTTTTAGAAGCAAATCAGCATATTAGAATAATTTATGAAGGATCTGAAGAAATAACGACTGAACACTAGAGGAATAATTTACATTTTCATCACAGAAACTAATTACATTTTAAAATATATTCAAATAGAAAACTGGTTTTTTTTTTATTGTAATAATATTTCACAATATTAGCGTTTTTAATGTATTTTTGTTCAAATAAATATAGCCTTAGTGACCATATGAGACTTTTTTCAGAAACAGCAAAAAATCTCAACTATTCCAGACTATTTCGACAATCGACACACTATTTTCCTGTTTAATATACTGTAAAGCTGCTTGGACACAATCTGCATTGTAAAAAGCATTATATAAATAATGGTGACTTGACTTGACTTTTGACTGATAGTGCAGATAAGATAGATCAGGTAGAATGAGATTCACTCACCATAGTACTGAAGAGCAACAGTTGCTGCAGCCAAAAATGCACCTAACAGCTGCGAACACACATAGAATGGAAGACAAGTCCAGGAAAACCTGCCCAGGACACACAGGGTGAGGGAAACTGCTGGATTCAGGTGAGCTCCTTAAACAGATGAGAAATTTATTCATTTACATGTATATACAGGGACTTATGTCTTAATATCCACACAGCTGCTTTAGAGATTTTATACCTGAGACTCCTTTTGCCACATAAATCCCAAATGTGGTGCCCAATGCAAACCCGAGGTTGATTGACAGGTATTCACCATTAGTGTTTTGAGAGGTTGTCACCTGAGCAACTGATCCGCACCCAAAAAGCTGAAGAGAAAGTGGCATCAATAAAAATATAAGGAATTATCTAGTGTGAATGTTTTACACAGACACATTGTCTATAATGAAAATGTTTATGGCGCAAGAAAATTTCTGTGCATTTTGGTAAGTGCAGTTTCTGTTCAGTGACAAAAATTTATTAAATAGGCCTAGTTCTAAGTTGTCAGTCAAGTTTGATCTCCAGAATATTGCTGAAATTCTTTGCACATTTGCTAAAGAAAAGATTTAATGGGCAGAAGGTGCTACATTTGACTCAATAAAGAAAAAATTAAAAAATGCAAACATGTATATAGGCCTATACATAAAAAATAAGATAGGAATCTCATAAAACTAGTAAAAATTATTAAAATTTTGCAAAGATACAATTTAGTGGCACATATTCCAATATTACAAATAAAGCTGGCTGACTTACTATTAAAACATATACTCCGAAAAACTCTGCCAGACATTCTCTGAACAAACTGCTCTTGATTCGGCATCTCCTCAGCAGACGATCCATCATTTCTGCCTTCCGTGTCTTTCTGTTCGATTACAATGAAAGTAAATGTAGGCCAGGAATTCAGGACTCCAGATGTTTCTCAGGGCTCCGTGCAGAAGGTTTGTAATGAAAAGACCCAGTCAGAATGCATGGTCTTCCAAAAAAAAAAAAAA
Source organism: Onychostoma macrolepis (assembly GCF_012432095.1). Classification (NCBI taxonomy): domain Eukaryota; kingdom Metazoa; phylum Chordata; class Actinopteri; order Cypriniformes; family Cyprinidae; genus Onychostoma; species Onychostoma macrolepis. The sequence goes on from NC_081173.1 coordinate 24,137,045, forward strand.
AAAAACAGTTTAGCTAATAATCACACCGCATAAGTAAACGCAAGTCTATCTGTTGTGGTTAAAGTGTGTGTCTGGGGAAGGAATGACAATTGCATGTAGTACATTGCCCTTTTGTGTTATAAAACGATAAGTAGTTTATTGTTAACTTTTATCTGTGATGCACTGCTGACTTATACCAGATGTATGCATAAATCGTCTACTATTCATTTTAAAACAAAAGATTAATGACCTAATCCATACAAAATACCTTCATTTTTAAAAGTGTGTTTCTCGTCAGAGTAAAATAAAAGATATAGATGTCGTCTTGTTTTTAGCTGAACCATTTATCCATAAACCAATGTCTAGTTAAGAAAGACAACCAAGTTTATGTTGTCTCAACTAACATTCACAAGGACATACATAATTATACCTGCATATCTAACGGTGAGTTTGCTCTCAGGCCCCATTTTCTCTGTGTTTTTCCTAATGAACTAGTTTTCTGGATAATTAAGCAAAGCTACACTAGTTGACATCTGATGTGTAAATGTTTGACCCTGAGGTCCCTGATTGCTTCCAGAGAAGTTAATGTGGTCATGCGGCTGTTCTCATCATAGTTATAGAAGTCTCACCAATGGACAAAAATTATAATTACAGCCTAAAACAATAATTCAAACACTTTCTACACCATTGGTCATTCATATCGGGATCAAAATGGCTCAGAAAAGTGAAATCAGCTTTTGAGGTTCTCTCATACCTGTAGAGCTTGTCTCTTAAATTATCTACTTAGGAGATAATCATTTATGTAACTGAGTCGATCTCACTAGATAAAGATCAAATTGGGTGCAAAGCTAACCAACTCTCACCACAGGTATGGGCATGATATGCACTTTAACCAGCAGAGCGTGCCAGGTTTGATGCCTATATCTCTGACCACGATGTTCCCGTATGTGTTCATTATATTAATGGGAAAATACACAATTGGTGAATACAAAATTATTTTCTGTTTTCACTGTTAATTCACTTTAAATAACTGTTCAAAATGTAACTACTGTTTACTAAACTTGTTAGCTTACACTGTCAGCATTGCACTAAATGCTTCAGACTGTCAGTCAACAAGAGCAGACAGGAAAACCTGTGAAAGGCAAGTCTGTAGATGTGGCAGAATTGGGTCAGCCTGTTGCGAGACAACACCGACAGATTCAAAATGAAACACTTTTTGTTGCTAAACATACCCTTTGAGATCATATTCTGGAAACTGAAGAGCTGATTAACTTTGAGACTCAAAGAAATAAATAGTGCCGTTTGAGAAGAACCAAAGAAAGTGGACCATAAAAGCCAAATCGAAAATTCAGAAATAACAAATGAATGAACATTAAAGTGTTTTAATGCCCCGGGATCTTCATGAGGAAAAATTTCCAGTGTCCTTTTCAACAATTTCAGCAGTAATTTAAATTTCATCACACAACTTAATATCCTTGAAACTCTTTGAATAGGTTCAATCCAGGCTTTCCAGTTATGCTTGGCTTTGTTCCGTTCACATTTTACAAGAAAAGCATTGCATTTTTAGGATTTTGACAAACCGTAAAAACTGTGTTCATCATTTTTTAAACGGACTTGTTCTCAAAGCAAAGCATCCCTAAAACAAATAAAAACAAAAGAAGAAAAACAAGGCAGATCTTATTTGTTTCTTTATGTTAAACACCACTGAAAATACAATTTACAAATATATTAAAGTCTATCTTATCATCTGCACTTCTTTACCAGCAAACTAAAATTGTCTCAGTCAGTCCTTTTCAGAACTTTGCAGCTTCAACAACTAACCCAAGGTTCAATGTTAATACAATGCTTAAACTATTCTCAATAAGAGTTTATTGAAAGAAAAACAGTAGGCAACATTACTAGGGTCAATTTGTGGAAGCAAATAATTGTTCTTCACTCAAATAATCAAGAATGGATCTCCACATTCACACTGAACAATGGAAAATCAACTAATAATTATTGTAGCGTGCAGTTGGTGGGTTTGCTGGGAAAGGATGAAAAGAGATTGTCAGGTCTGTTCACACAGCTTCTTCAGCCTCTGAAGAACTTAGAAAACACTGAGGAGAAATCCTGCATGTCAGTAGAAGGGTTCAATCCACCTGAAAGATGCAGAAAATACATTTCTGAATGATTGTTCAGGAAAGGCTAGAGCAAAGCATTGCACAAGCTTGAGGAATATTCTGAATTACTTTAAAATGTATGAATAAAGGTTTTAAAAGTAAATGAGGATGTTATATAAATCCTTTAAAATATAAAGTGACTATTTTAAATATTCTCTTTGTCTTTTACCTTTAAGACCATACATTACATAGGACAGGACACTGTTAAAAAATTGTCTAGAAACCGCTAACCTGGCATGAGTGGACCAGACTGATCTTGCGGCCCGTTTCGACCACCTGGACCGGAGATGGTCACTGTAGTCTCTTCATTACCTTCACCGTCTCTGACTGTTCGCCTTTCTTCTACAGACTACACACATACATACAATCTGCATTATTGTAATTAAAAGCAGGTGTTTCACAGGCTTGTTAGACAACATCTGAACACAAGATGTGTGGAATATTTTGAGCGTTGCTCTACAACATTACCATATGTTTGATCAGAATAACGTTTGAGTACAAAATTATACAGGATCACTCACTCCATCTGGTCTGACCACCTTGGTGACGCTGACAGACTTAAATGTTGACCTTATCTTTGGCTGTGAAGGTGCTGGAATCAAGATCTGATCCAGACCACCTGAAGACACCTGTGAGTCCAGATCTGAGAGTGGAACCAGAAGACAAAATGTCTGGATGAATTATACATTGTATCACCTGGATATCAGTCAAGAAATCCATATAGTCATATACAATCGGAATTGTCAGCAGAAAAATCATAGACAAAATGAAAAATCTGAACTTTAATATTCTGCAGTGTTATTTCATTCTTTGACATTTTTGGGGGCCAAGTTGTTTTTCAAGTGTCTGGATATCTAATATTTCATTAAGATATCCAAACCTCTTTAAAAATTTGTGCGTATAACTGTTCAGAATAGTGAAAAAAATGTTCTTGAGAATTTGCTTACTGTCTGTACTTGCATTTAAATCAGAAAAAAAATAAAATAAAGCAAAATGCTTTACCTCCATCCTCTTTTTTCTCTCCCTCTTTTGGATTTAATAAGCCATCTTTCCAAAGATCATGAAACTTAAAATAAAATGAATACAATCAGGTAACAACAACCCAGCAAGAAAAGACTTCAAAAGCACTGAACCGGTGAACTGGTTTACCTTTGAGAAGGGTCTCCACTGAGGAAAGTGGCTGCTGGGAACCTGAGGAGAAGAGGAATCCCTGTCCTTTGGTGCCTCAGAGGGGGGAGGGAGGGGTGGTGTGTAGGGTGAGCGGTCAGGAGACTTCAACATGAAATCTCTAATCGGGTTACTACTTGCCTGACCCCTGCCTTTTTCTGCACCCTCCTGAGGAGGCGGAGCTTCTATTGATGGAGCACCTGTTGGGCAGGAGAAGAGCAGGAGGGGTTAGTAACATGTATATAAGACGCACCCAACCAGCTTACAAAATCTAAATTAACATAAAAATCATGGAAGTTGAAGAAATTAAGAGCAAACAAACGTACCTCTGTGACCAAAGCCATGACGCTCATCAAAGCGGCCTAAACTGTCAAAGATCTCCTCCATGTCCCTGAAGATCTGGCCAAACAGCTGAGGTTCCTCGAAGCGCATCCCGCCGGGCCCGAAATTGAAACCAAATCTGAGGGCATCATCAAACGGGTCCCGATGGCGCCTATTAAAGTCATCCTGGTGAAATCCACTGTCATCATCCTCGTCGTCATCATCTTCATGAATCATCCCATCAAAGAAGGGGTCCCTGATCAAAACATCTCCAAATTAGCAGACTGCTCAGAATTAAACAATGACACTGTACTGAATTAATCAGGAACAATGAAAAATAAATACAAATGTAGACCTTGGTTGGTTTGAGGTATTTAGAACTAAAACTAATAGAACTTTCACTTCTAATAACAGAATAACGGTTTCTGAATCTTCATTACTGCTATTTTTTACACTCTAGAATAATAATAATCAAAAATGAGGCCCACTGTTATTTATGCCCTAATGTGTCCAAGTAAAACTTAAAGAGTGTGTGCTGTGTTCCATATGGCTTCACAGAGAGTAGAAATTTGTAAACTATTCTGGGGAATGAAACTAACTGTACACCAACAAACAATGCATTATCAAATCATTCACAACTGCACTAACGATGGAAACTTTTTAAAGTAAAACTACACTCTAAAGTTTATGGTTTTAAAAGCACATTCACCAAGCATTTATTTTCATTGCCATCAATACAGAAACCTCCACAAATATAAAAAAATAAAAACTTGAAGCATGGACGTTTATAACATTATACACAATATTTTAACCTATATAGCGTATCTTGTCAAGATTAACTCATATTAAAGTGTTATTTAGTCCAACAGCTGCTGCTGTAAGGAGGCATTTAAACTTTAAACTGTTAGATAGACTCACCTGCGGCCATCACCACGATAATGACCACCGGGAACCCCGAAAAACCCACGAAACAGATCAAAGACGCTCATTTAAGGACGCAGTATCCAGTGATCCTTCACAAACGGCACCATAACAATCACAAGTGCGTCAGAGATCCAGCACAGGAAGGACAGTGAGGAAACCTACGAGATCTTTCTACTGGCTTCCGGAAAATCCTTTCAAAATAAAAGTCATGATCGACTATTAAAAATGACAAGATGTGGAATACAATTTTAAATTTGAATTATAAAATAAATACCACCAGACTATCGGTAGTTGGAAAATATAATAGACATTATCATCAGGTTTACGATGAATTTACGGGAAGGACTTGCATTAGGTGCCGTAAAGAGAATCTAATGCTAATATCTTTAATAACCACAATTGGTTTACTTCACAAAATCATGGTAACAATGTGATAATTTAAGACTTTTTTCAATGTATATTTCTCAAATAAATAAATTGTAATCTTGATTAATCGTTTCATGATTTTTTTCCCCCTCACAGTTTACTTGAACAAGGTCCAGGGGCAAAGCCTTTATACCATTTAAAAATTCCTGAGAAAAAGCAGCAAAAACACAGAACTAACTTAAATTAGCTTGGGAGTAAATGAATTTCTCCACCATGGCAGTTTATGCACTTTAAAATGTTTCATTTAAAAAAAAAAAAAAAGTGTTAGATTTCTCCTATATGAAGCAAAACGGCTTACTTGATTGCAATGTGTGGCAAGCACAATATTTATGGACTATTCACAGAAATCCTTCTAAATGTGTTGCAAGCCATTTAATTCAATACCCCAATCAATACTTTTAACGATCACTTTTGCAAGACATCCTTTTTATGTAATATATAACAATAAATTGACACCTTATTTCAAGATGCATGTTGAAGAGACTTTTTTTTTTTTTTAATATTGTCAACTGGCCATCTCATGTTGGGTTTAAGAGATTTTGGCTACTTGTGTTTACTGTTTGCAAAGCAACATTTAAAAGGCCTAAAACTAAAAGACAAAGAAGCAGACTTCAGTTAAAAGGCACACAATCATAGTTTTCTTAAAAAAGACATTCACATCCAAAAATGATGAAAATGTCTTTTTCTTGTTTATTTACTTAATATTTATATATATTTTTTTACAAAATAAAAAACATTATGAAACAAAAAAAATGCTAACAAGTCTGTGTGTAAGGATTCGAGGGGAGAAAAGAAGCCATCAAACAAACATAGACTACAGTACTTGTGTTTTTATATATATATGTACAAGACAAGTTTATCCATTTAAATCTTTTTAAAACGCACAGTACAAAAAGAAAGTCACTGACAAAAGAAAAAAAGGAAAAAAAAAGAAAAAGAAAAAAAAAAAAATACCCATAGTACAATTCTGTCCATCAGCACTTTCCTAATAATCATATTACTAAAAGAATATATTTGGGGACAGAAGGTGGCGCATTTCAAGGGGAGAATGACTTCAGGTATGACAGAAGGACAAAGGCTGTGGAAAAACACACGGTGACCTCAGAATCCCATCGCAATTGAAAAACATCACGCTTATGGCAAAATGCAGAGGTCAAAAGTCATGCCTTAACATAATCCAGTCTCCCTGCTACAGGAAGGGCGGTTAATGAGGAGCAAAAAAATATCAGTTTGCAGAAAATAAGTCTAAAGTATAAGGTGACCAGTGCACTTCTCACATCGGGAGAGTACAATAAGGCTCAATAAAGAAATTAAAAAGGAATACACGTTGAAGCCTATTCTATAAGTACAACATTCATACACTGGCCACCCTGACGATGCAATTCATTCATTCACACAAAATAAACCCAAACGCGCGCACACACATGCACACGCAGTACAGATCTGAAGCCTGTGAACTCACCTATACATTTTTTTTTTTTTCCATATATCCATTTATATTTGGTAAAAAATAAACTTCACAACTGCACTAGCCGATTTAGAGTGATATCTTTTCCCAAAATAAAATTTGGTAAAAACTCATTGCAGGGGGAGAAACAGAGGAGGTGCATGTACATTTGGATTGCGGGTGCTGATCAAGCAAGAAGCAGAAGGAGAAAAAAAAAAAAAACTGCCCTCTCTCCCTCTAACAAACCTCTCTTTTTCATTTTATCCATCAGTAAAAAGAAAAAGAAGAGGGGAGAAAAAAAACTACACTTTTGTCCTTTTAGAAAACAGATCTATGTTACATATGCCAGAAAGAAAAAGAAAAAGAAAAAAAAGGGGGGTTTTGGGGGCTTTTTTGTATTTTGAACACAATACAAACTCCAAATACTCAATACTCCGATCATGAAAGCCTAAGTAACTATCCATATATTCGTGAGATCACGCTCCCCGTTAAGACTTCTCCCCCGTGCCCCTTCTTCAAGCAGCGCCTTACAGTGCTATCTCTCTCTTAGGACAGCGCCACCAGTGGAATGGAGTTGGTACTGCAGGGTGACCGTGCTGAGAGAGGAGAGGGAGCGCCGTGGAGGACAGAGAAAGGGGGAGATATCTGGGGAGAAAGGAAAGGTTCCACTAATCCAGCCTTTGGAACACCAGACGGGGCAGGACAGGGTATTAATTGCCTCCCCAGTTGTAGCTGTTGTATCCCGACTTGTTGATCTGTGACTTCTGTTGAATGGAGGCATTCTGACTGCGCTGCCCAGAGCCACTCTAAGACAGAAAACAATTGAAATGTTAATAAACTAAAGATATTTGATATTTTAAAAATTTTATATTAAGCTTTGGAAGGGGGGGGAATAAATAAAAAAATTAATATATAATAATAATAATAATAGCAACATCAAATAATATAATAAAAATCATTCTAAAATCAAACAAGAAGCTTTGATTTGAAAGGGGAAAATGTGTAATAATACAAATTAAGTTGTTTTAATGAAAGAACAAGATTTTTATTTCTATGATTGATCTATAAACAGGATACAAATACAAACCCAGACATGATGGTGTAAGCTCACCTGTCCATCCTGCTGCAGGTGATGGTGGAGCATCTGAGAGTGGGGCTGCTGATGGGGAGCCAGGATGTGCATGTAAGGGGCTGGAGCGTAACCTGCCGCAGCCGGAGGGTTGATGGGGCCGCCACTCCCAAGTGCTGAGGGCAAACTAAAGGAAGCGCTGGGGGTTCCTGTGTGGAAACCCTGCTTCTCAAAAGACTGTGGAGGTCAGATCAAGACGCTTTTGGTGACCAAGTTAATCCAACAAAGACAAACAAATCATTTTGACGAGCATGCTCACCTGCGTCTTTGTGTAAACAGACCCTGAAATGTCAGGGACTCCCGTGTTGCTTGATGTCACAGAAACACCTAAAGCAGAAAAGTAAAAAACAAAAAAAAACTAAAATGGTGATTGCTGAAAGCAGAGAAAAAAATAAATAAATCACTTGGCTTGAGACAGACTGACCCTATAATGCTGACTGTATGATTAGTATGAAATTGATCAATCCAGTAAATGAGAAATGCATATTTAAAGACGGAAGTATAGAAATGTGTTCCTCTAAGGCTTTTTGGGAAAATTGTGTAAAAATTGCTCATTATCTGTGGGTCCACATTATTCCACATTCATAATTTCAAGGCTAATCTGAAGCAAAAATGTAAAGTTAAAAGAAAACCACACACACACACACAACACTTCTGTAATGCGATCTGCACCAGTGTTAATTTTGGCAGGCATTTTTGATTTAGTCAGTCTTCAGATGAAAATGCTTAATAGTCTTAGTCACATTTTAGTCATTTGAGTCTCATAGTTTGTCAATGAAATGTCATTGCAGTGTCAACTTTTAGTCAAACTGCTGTTACCAACATTTATTTTGGTAGCTATTTTATATGTAGTTTTCAAACAAAAAGAGTCAATTCTTCTCTCTTTAGACCAAATCAATTAAGCTTAAGAAATTGGAATCAAGGATTGAATTTGGGAAAAACTGGAATAAATTCATTTTTAGGTAGAGATACAAATTAAGCTCATTTTTCAGATACAGTAGGTTTACTTAAGTATACATTTATTTAACATCTTTTGTTGGTTAACATTAATGACACAGATAGGTATTTAATTAGGAATGCTGTCCATGTAATGTAATACTGACACATTCCATTATCACCCACTGGTTTACATTCACTTAAGCCATAACCGACTGTATTTACATGAGATACTCTACACGATAGACATTTGGACTGCTGTGTGTGTATTTGAGCACTGAGAACTGATCGCGCGCTGTATGAGACTGAAGTGGAGCGTGCGTGAGAGAGAGTACTTCTAACAGCGCGATTCTGCCCATTGCTTCAATAACTTTAAGTTAATCGACAACGAATTGTGACTCCCAGGAAAAACAGGACGTCTGGTCACCCAATCCCTGACCCTTCGGGTGCTGAGGCCATTGTTTCAGATCGCTAGTTCGCGTTTTGGTAGCCCCTCATCCGACTGCAGCTCAATGACAGGGACGCACATTTTGAAAGACAAGACAGTTAACTTAGCCCATCCACCTTTTTCTTGTCGTAAAAATGGGCGTGGTCATTTGTAAATTCTATGGGTCTAGCTTCTGGTCTCACCCGCGTCCAGCTATTTTTAGCTGTACAAAACAGTTCATTTTGCTGCCTGATTTTGAAAATTTGTGTGTCTTACGATATTTTAACGTATTATCTTAATTATGAACATAATTGGTTTGTAGTGCAAACAGTTTCACCATTTACTGCACGTTGTTATTCCTCTATAACAGCTAATGGACCAGAAGTCTCACCCATAGGCTTACTTCCACGTTGAAGAAAAAGGTGGATATGCATTTTGAATGTCCGGTAGTCCTCAAATCGCGGCATAATTTTCATCATAGTTTATCAGATATTAGTTTTAGCTCGTCAACGTCTCAATGTCTTAGTCACAGAAAAATGGTTCGTTAACGAATATTTTTCGCCTTCGTCACCGTTGACGGTGAAATTAACACTGATCTGCACGAGGCACAAAACAGTACACAAGCAATAATTGCAATAACACTTAAAACGAATAACTGAACCAACCCAAATGAGTTAAGTGTTCTTAAGACTGAAAAAGTGGCTGAAGAAACGGTAAGATGACTAAAGAAAATCAGTCAAGAGTCATTGAGGATGGGGTAAATTCCCTTGAGCATAAAATTGTGATAGTACATTTGAAAACAATGCTCTCCACAATAAAACACGAGACTATTTAAAAGTAGATACCAAATATGGGATTTACAAAGCCATGGAGTAGGGTAAACGTACCCATTAAGCACACTTCCATATTATTTTTTCTTTTTATAATCTGAGCTCAAATGTATTATCATTAGGGTTGCAAAGGGGTGGAAAATTTCTGGTAAATTTCTGAAAATTTTCCAAAAATCCGAGGAAGATTCCAAAAAAAAAAAAAAAAAAAAATCCCGGAAGGTTTCCAAAATTTCTGGAAAGTTTCCGAAATTTACTGGAAATTTTCTAACTTTTTGCAACCCTAATTATCATTATCATGTCTTAACCAATTGATGTGTTTGTTACTACATGCCTCCTGTAATTTCAAGTCAATCAGATCATTGCACACTGAGATATGGCTCTCCGTGTGTTCACACTGTTTGGCGGCCATTTTGAAAGCTGTCTAAAAACTTTCACCAAAACAGGGGCCCCTAAAATGTGCACTTGTTTTAGATTTTAAGCCTTTGTTTTGGGCAAGTTTCACTACTTTCTGTAAAATTAAGAGATTAATGTTTGTACTTTTGCATAATACAACCTGGAACTTGGATGTGGGAAATAATTACATTAGATCCAAAAGATAGTTTTAGCAACATAGCGCAGATGCTACAGAACACAGTTAGCTGACTAGCTGTATAAGATTGTGTGCGACGCTAACATATTACTTCACAGGCATTACTGGCTTGTACTTTTTACATCTATAATATTATAAATTTACAGTTTATTGCTGGTCTGTGGTTTTATACTGCTGTAATTTTTAAAGATTTCATATTATTGTAAGGTGAGCTTAAAGGGTGCACTACTATGAAAACCACACAGCTTCAGTGTGACAATAAGAAAGTATAATTTCATAGATTGTTAATAGTCGTTCATAAAATACGTATGAACAATACATGACCTAGATTTTTGCAAATTCTTGTCATTTTAATAAATATTACATGAAATTTATTTAAAATTGTTGCTGCTCCCATTAAGCTCAGTGTGCTCTCTCTAAGCTCTTCCACATTGAACGTCTATGTAAATACTTCATAAACACACTTTAAATATTAACTGATGGTTGTCACTAAGTTAATCGATTTTCTATGGATTCTGCCGACTCAAATCTACAGACTGGCTCTGACCTTTGCCAACTAGCATCAACTTCTCCAGACTGTACATGATTTTTGCCCCGATTGTCCACCAACTTAGTGTATTCCAGCTTTAAGAGACTATAGATAAGTTGACATCCATTTAATAAGAGGCTAGTTTCTGTGTTCATCCCCATGAATGAAACATTTGTTTTATGAATGTGTTACTTGGCTGAACGCGGACTAGTATAGATGTTGCAATGTGCTTAAATGACACTTCACTATGAATATATAACCGTTCAAATTGAATGCCTTGTTGCTCGATTTTAGGGTTTAGGTTTTTTTTGTGATTGACTTTGTACCTTCAAAATATATTTTAATTATTATTTAAAAAGGTTGTTTAAAATAAACAAGAAATTTTAATAAAACGTGATGTGAGCTTAATGGGTACAAAAAAGAAAAAAGAAAATATTTACCCATTAAGCACAGCCAGATTTTTGCATTTAATGATGTACATCCAAACACCAATGACTTGTACATATGAGTAGTCATTTTAGACACTTCCAAAACTGTTGCAACAGAGATGGAAGTGTCTAAAATGACTGTACCAATATGTACAAGTCATTGGTGTTTGGTAAAAAGTTTTTGGCTCAAGGTCTGCATTTAAAGTCACACCAGAGGTGTTCAGCTTGGATTAGGACTTGGCTTTCTGCAGACCAGTCAAGTTCTTCCAAACTGACGAAATCAATCATTTCTTTTTGAACCTTGCCTTATACACAGAGGCATTGTCATGTTAGAATAGAAAAGGGTCCTGTCCAAACTGTTGCTTTAAAATTAGAAGCACACAATTCCCTAGAATATCATTATATGCTTAAACATTAGTAATTTCCATGTGTACAAATCTTAAAGTAGTCAAACCTGTTCATTAGAAGGGGGTGACCCAATACTTTTGGCTATATACACACACATATATACACACACACACACACACACATACACTTGTATATTATATTACAGTTTGCTTTAGTTACAATATTCCCAATAATAGTTTCAAATTAATCTAACTTGGTTTAAGCAAATCATATTGTTGACCAACATATGCAATTTAAAGTGAAAAGAGCATGCACACACAAAATTTGCTTAAAAAATAAAATAAGCAGCAAACTGCCATAAGCAATGTAGGATTTAACCCAGATCAAGCTGCCAAAATTAATCACAGGATGAAAAACCTATCAACACAATATGATGCATAAGCATTTTCTTTGAGATGAAGACAAAAAATTTAAGACACCACCACTGCTCTCATCAGAATTGATATTTTTACCTCATTAACAGTAAACATTAGCCCATTTCAGAGAAACAAAAATTGCTGACCACAACTAAAATATCTTAAAATACTAAAGGGGGGAAAAAGCCATTCAAACCATTCCACTAATCTAAGCATTTTTTGGGCAGTTGGCTTCTTGCATCCATCAGGAAACCCTTTTTGAAAGTGTTAAAGACTGTCACCATGTTGGTGTTTCAAGTCACGGGAGTAACAACCCTGATGTTCTACCCAAGGAAAGAGAGACTTCCATGTCCTCCACCCTTCCTAGTCAAACACCATTTCCCGATCTCCTTCCATCTGAGACCAGGCGGCATGTGACGGCTTCATCGAGCTTGACCAGTAGTAAGTTAGGAGCAAATGAGGGGAGAGAGAGAGAGCTTAAGAAAGAAAAGGGAGGAGGAAAAAAGGAAAATGGGGGTTTTAGCGTGAGGCTGCACTCACCCACTCCGGGCCCGGTGACGGAGCTGGCGGGCTTGTTTTGCGCAGAAGCGGCGGCGGCGGCAGCAGCAGCGGCTGCGGCTGCGGCAACGGCGGTGCCGTAGCCGCCCTTACAGAAATCCCCGCTCCCTGCCGAAGCCTGGCCCAAATCCTCATAGCCTGCAAACGGTCAGACACACAGCCACAGCCCCACAGCATTAGACACACACCAGGCAGGGCCAGAGGGGAGGAGGAGGAGTGAAGGGACAGGGCATAGGAATGGAGGCGGGGATGCTGCAAGCTGGGGGAGGGGTCTAATTAAAAAAAAAAAAGAAAAAGAATACTGATGACTTAAAGGGATACTCCACCCCAAAATGAAAATTATCATTCAATCACTTACCCCCATGTCGTTCCAAACCCGTAAAAGCTTTGTTCTTCCTCGGAACACAATCTAAAAGATTTTGGATGAAAACCGGGAGGCTTGTGACTGTCCCATTGACTGCCAAGTAAATTACACGGTTGAGGCACAGAGTATAAAAAACATTGTCAAAATAGTCCGTCTGCCATCAGTGGTTCAATCTGAATTTTATGAAGCAACGAGAATACTTTTTGTACACAAAGAAAATAAAAATAACGACATTTATTCAACAATTTGTCTGCTCTCGGTCTCAGCGTAGTGCCATTTTGGAGAGCATCCGATGGACGCAAAGGGTGTACGCTATTCTCTGTCATCAGTAATGCATGGATACGTATTGTACGTTTATTTACACTTTGCGTCCATCGGATGCTCTCCAAAATGGCGCTGCGCTGAGAGGAGATGAATTCTTGAATAAATGTCGTTATTTGCGTACAAAAAGTATTCTCGTCGCTTCATAAAATTCAGATTGAACCACTGATGGCAGATGGACTATTTTGACAATGTTTTTTATACTCTGTGCCTCAACCGTGTAATTTACTTGGCATTCAATGGGACAGTCACAAGCCTGCCGGTTTTCATCCAAAGTATCTTAAATTGTGTTCCGAGGACGAACAAAGCTTTTTCGGGTTTGGAACGACATGGGGGTAAGTGATTAATGACAAAATTTTCATTTTGGGGTGGAGTATCCCTTTAAGAAAAGTATTGGAAATACAGTGATGGAAATTGAGAGACTAGAAAAACAACATTAGGACTGAAGATGAAGCAGCTGGAAAATATCAACAAAAGAATGGAAAAGGTAACTGAAAAAAGATGGAATAAAAAATTTATATGGAAGAATTTGTGGAAGAAAAGAATGAAGAAAAACGAGGACAAAGAATAAGAGACTTCATGAGATTGAATGAGAGCGTAAGAGCAAAGGGATAGAAGGGTAAAACAAACAGTGCTCAAAAGTGGTGGAAGATTAAAAGCAAGCAGCGTGTGGAAAGCATGTGTGAACCCACCATCCTCAACCAAGCGACCTCCCTCCCACCTCATTCTCCTTACATCACTGGTTCCACAGAAACCCACCCATAGGCGGCACTTTGAAGTGCTTGCTTAAGCCTATCTGCGCACAAACCTTGGACAGTTCAAATGTCACAGTTGGGATTCACTAAATACAGTAGATGATCGGCCATCATATGTTCTTAATGTTCAAAGTTGGCCATATTCTCAAAACTGCAGATTGATTTCAGTCCAGGACACTCCAATTCTATAGTACAACCCACAATTGTTAAAGCTACCCCACAAATAGGACACAGAACAAAATTCCATGCAGTACAGTTGTGATTGTCAAAGTCATCTGGTTTTGCAAAACCAAACTTCCAAGATGCAGTACTATGGATTATACCTTTACCGTAAGGTGTATTGTCTCATGCTTCACAGACAAGAAAAAGAACAGACTTGGCCAATGCAGGGTTCAGAGGTGACTGGGCTAGTTTAGCTTTACATGGCTTGATAAACTCAGCCCTGTGGAACAAGATGTCTACAAGACCTACTACTTACTAGAGTGTTTTTCTAAAACTTCAGCATACTGCTAGACTAATTTTAGGATGATTCAACTGCAAGAATGTCAATGCATCTGACCGCATTTACTGCATTTTAAATGCTATATGAACGCAAGAAAAAGCATTACCAGTGCTGTATCCATGTGATCCATAACCACTAGCTTGCTGGAAGGGTGCTGCAGACGCATTGACACCGACATTCACACCGTGCTGTTTGGAGGAGGTAGGAGCCACCTGGAGGAACATTCAGAAATAGTCCTTTAAAAATCACAGCAAGGTTGTCACATCAGCAAAACAAGACTAGCACCAAATATTAATCAAAACTAGCCCAATCACTTTTTTCCACGGGTTCTCCCTTCCGTTTGTGGTTAAAAATCATCTCCATCAAAATCACATTCCAGGTGGTGCCCCTAACATCCAAGTGTAATGGATTACAGAAGAATAAAGTAGAATGAGGACCAGGTGTTGACTGGATCCGAGATGTGTCTGTCAATTGTTGAGTTGAGACTGCTGATTGTCTGTCGAGTTTTGTTCTAGATGCAAAAAGTAAATGCATCTTCTATGTCCACTCAGTGGGTATGCTTAGTGAGAGACATGGCGTATGGAATTTTAGTAATTTAAAGAGTCTGGTAAATTAAAGAGCTCATCACTTATGGACATGACACGTGAATAAATATGACTAGGCAGTAATGTGTCCATGTTAAGTCATATAATGCCAAATTTAGACTTCAAAGGTGGCACAGAAGAGCTTCTGAAGTGGCAATTGCAGACTGTTTATCGCTTCTCAGCGGTGCCATAAATATTTATCCACACTGCAATTACAACTGCATACTTTGACACTAGAGGCTCATGGTCAAAGCATGCATAATTCAGTCTGGCTTTTAAGCTATGCTGTGTCTTTACACTGAATTTTAAGCAGGCACAGAGCAGCTTAGCTGTGTAAAGAGACATTATGAACTCTTACCGGAAACATGGCAGGGCCGTACTGGAAGGTGTTGGGCAGACCAGGCACACCAGTATAATAGGGCAGGCTGGTGTAGCTGTATCCCGGTGGAAGGGCTGGGTTAAGGAAGGGCTGCTGGGTGGTGTGGTGCGTTTGTGTCTGGGTCTGCTGGGGCTGGGCCAATGTTGTAGCTGGGGCAGGAGACGATGCGTCGCCACGGCCAAACTTTGACAGGTCGCCAGCTAAGAGTAAGATTTTATAAACAGCATTTCCGAAAAAGTAGCATTTGGCTCAAAACATTTAGGTTCCCCTCACCAGACACTGAGTGCAATGCACAAACCAAACTTGACTGCATCTTACCAGAATAAGGGTTGCTTGTCAAACTGCCTTCCCTGCCAGTCAGTGCTGTGGTTGGAGTAGCAAATGGAATGCTGTAATAGTCCTGTAGGAGGAGAAAATGGTTTGCAACTTCATATGCCACAAACAAACCCAGCACTGTTGTATTCATATCAAATACTTCAGCTAATCAAACAGGAACAACCCCTCACCAGTGGTATCCTGGTCTGCAGCATCTGTAAGTCATCGTAGCCATACACTTGAGGCTGCAGGACATAAGAGTTTTGTGAGCTAAAACTAATATATATATATATATAAAAGCATGCTTGAAGAGTACAGAAGTGACTGCAGCAAAGGAAAAAATAAGAATAAAAAAAAACAACAGGACAAAACACTCACTGGGTATGGGTGAAGCAGGCCGGGAGCCATAATGTAAGGGTTGGGCAGCAAGGGCGGCACTCCAGGAGGCAGGTTTGGAGGTGCTTTCCCTGTTTAGATGAAGCAGTGTACAATCAAATTATACTGAAATGGTTTTATCCTGATACATCAAGCATTTCCCAAGTTTTGTTTTACACATCTCTGAGATAATGAAAGGGATGTTGACAATGTCTGTACATGTCGAAAATGCATAATCACTGTATTCTTACCTGAGGCAGCCGTGCTGCGAGACAATGAGGCAGATGAAGGTGCTGCAGTGGCTGAGGCAGCAGATAATGATGATGAAGATGCAGCAGCCGTAGGGGGGGCCATTGAAGCCACACCAGCACCACTGTTCAATCCCATGGTCAGACTGCTGACCGGGCCCAGTGCCGACTGCACTGAGACCGAACTGACAGATGAAGAGGGGGCAACGGGGCCACTGTGGGAAATAGGGGCTGCTGAAGTAGCTGAAGAGGGTGGGGGAACTGAAGGAGCCACAGCAGAGACCGACGAGAATGACGAGGAGTGCAAGCTGGAATCTCCATCCACACTAGGGTGCTGGGAGGAGATCAAACAAGATAAAAAAAAAAAAAGTTAAATACAAAATAAAACAATTTTGTAAACAGAATTTTTGGAAGAATAAAATTAACATTTTAAATGACCTAAAGTCATTTCAGAGGCAGATCAAGTAACACATTTTCACGAACAGAACAAGCTGTGCACAACAAGAAACAGACAATACTGATTTCAAGTTGACTTCATTCAGTTGCAAACTCACCAGAAGACTTGTGTTCGAAGTGCGAACTGAAGAAGGTGCCAAACTATTTTGCTGTGTAGAGAGGGAGCTAATGGGAAGCAGTATTAGCAGCATGATTAGCATCTCTTATGCAGGAAGACAAAACTAAAGTAATGCAAAAACAAAATGCTGTACTTATTGTGCTGAGGAGGGGCCAGTGAGCTGGGCGAGGGGTCTTCGTGTCCGAGAGCACTAAGAGGTGTCTGATTGGATGTAGACAGCAGAGAAGGAGGACCTGATGAAGGGTCAGCCAATGAGGATATGTTGGAAACTGATGGGGGGACGACTGATTCAGACGCCGGTTTCACAGGCACTGCAGAGCCTGCTGCAGCTAGGAAAGATAATGGGATATTTAACAATGTTGCATGAGGCTTGTTTACAACAAGAGAGGTAATTATAAGCATCTCCACACCAACGGACAATAACATTTGATTTATCATAAGCACATGCAGCAGTAAATGTCATCAGTCGCTATAAATGCTCAAGCTCTTTAAAAGTTGGGTGGATTCTGATTATTAAAACTTGAAAAGTTATACCTTCCAGAGATTGTGACGTCTGCATTGAACTGAACCCATTCTGTAATCAGAAAGAAAAGATTTGCTTGGATTAGGGATGCTCCGATCAGGATTTTTGAGGCCGATCACAGAAAGCAGTATCTGCCGATCCGATCACCGATACAGATCTTTTTACTAGCTTGTAGGGGTGGCACGGTACATGTATTCGTACCGAACCGTCACGGTACGGGCGTCTCGGTTCGGTGCATGAAGCCTTACGACAAATACAGGCAATTCACCCCCAATCCAGAAGGGGGCGCCCGCAGTAATGCAGCGCTGTTTGATAACTGCCAGCAGAAGAACAGTGAATGCCATTAATTGCGCACTTGAAAACAAAGTCCCCAGACAGTGACCACGTGCTGATTCTGAACTCGTCTCTCACATAGACTGACAAGGGAGTATAGGCGGTTTCAACGGCAACAACAAACGTTACTGCGCATGCGTGCTTTTGTGGCCCTAACTTAACTTCCGGTAGACATCCAAATACAATCAGTAACAACAGCTAAGTCCCTCTAGAGTAGATTATGTTTTGATAACAAGCAAAATAGGTTTGCTGCGTAAATCAGACAGACTGAGATGCAGCGATAACTACTTGGATGGACTTATTAAAAATGCAAACTCATTCTCTGCCAGCAGGAGGCGCTTTAAAGCGGAAGAACTAGAGGTTTCCACGGAAACGGCTGTTGGGCTGTACACAAGCACTGCTGAGCTTACAAACGCTGCTTAATCAGGCATATAACATGATACATACAGTGATATTTTTGATACGTTTTGATATTTAAACGTGCGTTATGTGCTCATGTCTATTCAACGAAGCCTTTTGGAAAATCGGTCAGTTTTGATATCGTGGCTGGTCACCACAAATAAACAAATGTATGGGAAACACATCCCACAGCACAACAACCTGAGCCCAACTTCATTACTCATCACTTTAACTGTGTTTGTAGCCGGTGCCACTATCAAGACCGATAAACAAACACAGACCGGAAGTTAATTTAGGTCCAGGCGTGTGCGCCTGATGAAACCGTTTATACTTTAAAGGCTTGCGCACTCAACTGTTTGCTTTTTTAAACACTTATTGTCTTATTAATAATCACTGTATAAAAGGTCTGCTTTTATTTGTGTACACTCACAATGAAAACAAAACAGATTTTATATATCTATATAATGTAATAATATTTAGTATTTTCACATCTAGATGGGAAAAAAAAAAAAAAAAAAATTGTAATTTGCACTACTGTCTGTTCAAAATAAATGAAAAGAAACTGAGCATAGCAGATTTTTTTCCCCCTGTTGTACCGAAATCGTATCGAACCGTGACATCTGTGTACCGTGCCACCCCTACTAGCTTGCATAACATTCATTAACAAGACGAGGCATGGCATAGCACATGCTATATTACATACACCGACTAATAAATTACAGAATGTTTAGCAAACACTGAGGAATCAAATAAATAATATTTAAAAAATTAAAAGGAAAGCATCCATAACGTAACTTGAGGTAAACAGCAAAGATAAGCTTTTCAAAACGAAAACAAAAAAGTAAAACTAAACTGGCTGTCGCTGACAGGACTTGCTTATTTTTTTCTACAAGAATACCAACATGTTCACCTTCTCTGGTTTAAGAAGCGGCCTTTTACTTTAGCTTGAAAACCAAATCCTCCGTTGCGCTCCATCTGTGGAGCGCACCTTCGCGCTCGTGCTGATGTAGCGAGTATAAACCAGGCTCTACACCTGAAGCACTCGCGTTGAAAGCGCCTCTCTTCACTTGATCAGTGAAATCTGACTCCTGCTACAATGTGACGCTTTGGAGCTGCGCAGACCATGCACTCGCACACGTCAAATTTTTACTCACACATTCTCAAAAAATGGTCGCAGTCTAGAGCCCTTATTATCGTAGCGCAGTACATGTTAGGTATGTAGACATGCGCGGTACGTGTCGATATTAAAAGGCAAGCGCGAACAAACATACACAATGGCGGACTACATGGTAGTGTTGTTGCTGATAAAGAGTTTGCCAACACAGCAAAAGCTGCTATGAATGAGGAGTAGAGCAACATTGGTGATTTTAGTGACGGAACTCCCACCCACAAAGAGCTAATCGTCACTTCCCTACAGGTACTGTTTACTAACAAGGTGACAGCGCCAACTACTGGCCTGGCATACGTAATACATCCACAAAAATTGCCAAAAACTCGAATTGTTTTGAAAACGTTGTCATGCATGTGTGAAATTTTTTAGAAAGCAGGGAGAAAAAACACTTTTCAGTTTTTGACTACATCGTTGTCCGGTAAAAGTAGCCTGACTCTCACCTTGGACTGAATGTCTTTCTGTGGTGAGGAGGACACAGAAGGAGGGTAGCGCCGTGTTTGGCTGGCTCTTGGCTCATAAAGCTCCATCTGACTGGGGTTGGACAGGGCTGTTGCTTGCTCACTGTGGACAAACCAGAAAATCAACATTTTATGGTTGTTACTATCAGGACAGCATGATTAATCCAAATAAAACTGAAATCATGATATGACTTAACAATTGACCTATCGGTAAGCCCCTCCCCTAAAACGCAGACTAGCCAATGGCAGTCGAGTATCAGTTGCACGGGGAGCGGAACTCGGACATCTTTAGGTTTCAGCGCCATAGAGAAACATTGGAAGATCCCAAGCTCGCATCGGTTTTATGGGGTTTATGCTTCAAAAATGGAAAAACGATGTGCCTGGGGTACTTGTAACACTGATTCCAGGTATCCTGAGAGGATGGGCAATATCATTTATTTTATTACATTTCCTGAATCCAAACAAAACAAAGCAAAATGTCCCTAAGTATTCACCCCAATACAAATGAAGACAAAAACGTTCATTTTCTGGTTGACATACACTCATTAAGTTACAATCTTCATCTGCTCAAGCAGAACGTTAATGTTATCTTGTGCTTTAGCAAGGTATCTCTGGCTAAAACTAGCTAACGTTAAAAGTTAGTGAGTCCATGCTAATGTACAACCCAAATAGCGGACTGTTCTCGCGTCTTGTACAGTGTAGGTCAAAAACACATAAACGAAGATCTACATTTCAGTGCCTCTCCATATTAAACTGATTAAATGTGCATTAATTTAATCGGTCCCTGCGATACATGAACAGTGTTGATCCTGCACGTTGTCATCCGATCGTGATGACCGACCGTAATATGAGACTTCTCCCGCTTGCATTGTGATCTGTAAACCCTCCTTCGAGTTACCCACCTTATTTATTTTTAAATATTTTATAAATCCCTCCATGGAATATTTAATTCCCATTTGGTGGCCTTCTGTGTCCAAAAATATCATGGAACAACGTTTTCACACTGCAGCTGTCATTGAAAGACAGTGAGCAACTCGGTTTGTTTGTCCGAGGGAGCAACAGTAACTAAGGGGGGCGGGGCTTACCGATAGGTCAATTAAGCAGCAAAGGCTGCAATGTAGGCCTAATTAAATAAATGCGCTGCATGGTTCATGTGCTTTTAGAAAGGAGCAGCTCATGATCCAGTGTTTTCTGCATCTCAAAGCAGCTCCTATGCCTGTATATTTATGGAAAGCAATATGCGGCAACCATCTTCCCAAATTTGTAATGAGAAGTGCTTATAAAAAATGTGTCGTCATATCCAACAAAAAGCATGATGTTTAACATTAAAAATAAAGGAATGCAGACAAATTTTTAAATATTTGTTCAAAAGTATTAAAACAATGTCAGTTACAACAGTTACCATTGTGTTTAATAATTTTTCTCTTTTTAATTTATTATTTATCATCCAGGTGGATGTTGCACAGACCCCACCCCCTCACAATGTAAAAAGCGCTTTGAGTGCCTAGAAAAGCACTATATAAATGTAAGGAATTATTATTTTATGATTACTGTTTTTATTATTATTATTAAATTATTATAATAATAATAATAATAATAATAACAACATTACCATACAGTCACAATTTTGGTCAAATAAAGAGAACAGAAAAACTGGTGCTTTAAGAAAAAGAAGTTGTGCAGCCCTGGTAACTGCGCCAATTTTAACCTGCGCTTGAAACTACGAATGCTTTAGATAAAAGCTTTAGTCTAAACCTCCCTCAGACGTGAGATACCCACTTGCTAGCACTTGTGTAAAGGCTGTTCTGGCCTTGGTTGCCTTGTGTCGTTGTGGCAACAGCTGCCGAGGCATCGTACTCAGGAAGCACCGGTTCAGAGCCGAACTGTAATGCTCCAAACTGCAGGTTGAGCCCAGATATATCCGCGGAGCCTGGCATCTCCACTGCTAGGGCTGGAATCTACAAAAATCACACCATTTGAGTAAACGGACTGATCAACTCTATAATTCAAAGTTGATCAATCCTAACAAAGCAATGTAGACCACAATGAACTAGGAGAATCGAGACCTTGGTTGTGATGGAAGCCCTCTTCTTCTGCTGTTTGAGTTTGTGCTGCTGCAGGGGGAGTGGGCTGGATGCCTGTGGGTCAGCTGGACTGGAAGAGTTCTGCTGACCTGGGGCAGGTCCCGAGGATTTGGGCAGAGGGGTGGTGATGGCCTGGGCTAATGATGATGATGGGGTGGACTGAGGAGGCAGGGTCGAGGTGGTAGAAGCAGGTGTGGCTTTGTCCTGCAAGAAGGCATCCATCATGGAGGAGGAAGTGGTGGGCTGGTAGGGCTGCCGTTTGGTAAAGGGACTGTGCACAGGCTCTGTTTGAGGTTTCATATCTGTAGACAAAGAAAAAGAATAAGACTTCACAGAATGGGTCGAACAATCACAGAAGTGATTCAAACCCTGTCAGCCCTCTTACCGTACTGCCCCAGTGTAGTGGGGCTGGTATCCCAGGTAGAAGGACCAGCATTGGGCGGGCCGCTTTGTGAGTGCTGGGCTGCTAGCTGGGCCAAAGCCCGGGCCGTCTTAATCTGCTCCAGAAACTGAGAACCAGTCGTGGAGCCTCCAGTGGTTCCTTTTGGATCGCCAACATCACCAAAACCCTTACTGAGCATGCTCACCTGTAGAAAGGACATAGAGAGACAAAACTCCAATGTTTTGGCTGCCTTCAAACAGTTTAGGCAGGATCATGTCTAATTTAGAACTAAATTTCAGTTCTGGATGCTGACTGGACATATCTGGATGCTGATTGGACAGTAAATGGAAATAACTCAAGGGCATGGAGCAAAAGATGATAAACACCAAAAGGTGACACATTTTAAAAATCTAACTTTGTCAATTTAAAATGTATTAAGTTAAACTTGATCAAATATGGCCCCTAAAACAAAAATAATAATTAAAACTGACCCTTAAAAACAGCTATGACATGACCTGTGTGACTTCATTATTACATCTTGCTCACCATGCTGTGCTGGCTGTAAGGAGCACCAGAGGAGGACTGGGACAGTGATGCTGTCTGCTTTGAGTTGCTGAACACCAGAGACTGAGACAGAGACGGTGGCTGTGGGCCTTCAAGCGAAGCAGGCTCTGCCTCGGAGGAAGAGGAGGGAGGCGTCTTCCCCAGCAACACCGCCAGATCAATCCTGAACATCAAACATGCTTACATCAATTAGGTTCTCGAATGCCATGACTGCAGCACATGAACAGATATTTAGAATTAGGTTGTGAAAATCTAGACATGCCACAATATTGTGGTTTTGAGTGTCAAAATTGCATTCCTTCTAGATAGAAGAATAGTCTGCATTCAAAATTTAGACTTCTGATAAACTTTAAATATTTCGGGTTATGTTTTTTAATAAATAAATGAACACTTTCAGCAGGGATGCATACAATTTATCAAAAGGTAAGAAAATCCATTTGTTGAAGATTTCCATACCATTTAAAAAAAAAAAAAAAAAAAAAAGTTATTTTGACGTTTCTATTCAATGAATGAGTGAATAAATAAATAAGATAAGTGTCACAGCAGCTCAACTATTCAACAAAACATGTTTCTTGAGCAAATCAGCATATTAGAATGCCTTCTGAAATGTGACATTGAAGACTGGAGTAATGGCTTCTGAAAATCATGAACAAAATCACATTTCAAATTATATATTTTTTAATATATAAATTTTTTTTATTTTTTTAAATGCAGCCTTCATTGACATAAGAAAAAAAAAATATATATATATATATATATATATATATATATATATATATAAAATTATTTATAAAAACAAACCCAGACTTCTGAATGCTATGCCTAGCCAAAATAATTTCATATGATAAGTGAATTTCACTGATGCCTTGAAATCACCACTGGCTTACCTCTGTCCAGCAGTAATGGTGACATTCTCCTGTGGAATGGGCATGGATGCCACACTGGAGGCAGTGAATATCTTGGTCTCTGACAACTAAACCGAGAACAAGAGTTAGTTTTATTTAGACCAAAAGCCTGCTTTTCAATTTAAGACTCCGTTCATATACTCACATCCTCATTCCAGTCCTCCATGCCCCACTCTTCTGTGGCAGTTCTCCAAGCACCTGTTACACAGACATTTAGCTCACTTACAAAGACAACAGGTGAACAAATCCTTAGCAAAGCAGACAATGCAAGACTCACCAGGGGCAGAGTCAAACTTTCGAGGATAGTTTGTTCCCTCTCCACCAGTAAACTCAAGCCCTGTGGAAACAGATTTATGTCAGAACATCAACTCTTACATGCACGTTTTAAATGGACGGTGTACTTCGGCCTGAAGAAATGCCAACACTGTTGGAAACTGGAGGAGGGGTTTACAAGAGACACTTATGGCATCACTCACTATTTCCATCCTCGGGTTCCAGGTTACCAGTGTTACTCCAAGTGCTGCCGCTTGTGTAGCTCTCCTCTGTTTGGGCTGGCTCAGTGTAGTCCGCTGGGTTAAACGTACTAAAAAAAGCAAATTAAAGTTTTGGTTTTTGAGGGAACATCGAGTGAATGAGGGAGGCAAGAAATTACATCAGCGACATCAGTAAAAATGTGCAAAAATCACTTCAACAGATCCACTACGACCTAAAAAAAAAAAAACACTCCTATGTCATAACGTTCTAAATTCAATTATACCAAAAGACGCAAATGTGCTTTCCACTCACTCTCAAACCCGGAAACCAAACCACTGGAAACTAAACATATGAAGCTCAAACTCTGATGCATTCTTCAATAACTAGCCACTATAAACCCTTTGATCCTACACAAACAAAACCAACACGCTCATAAATGTATTTAACTCACCTCTCATCTCCTGAAAAATCATATCTGGGGCCCTTATCAATCTGGCTTTAGGGAGAAACAACAGGGAGAATTACAAGCAACTCAACACAGGCAGAAAGACGGGGGTGCATGGTGCGAACAAAGATGTGCTTGAGTGTGTGCACGAGACAGAGACAGAGAGAGAGCGAGAGCGATGGCAACCATCATGCTCACGTCCATAGCAGGTCAAATTACCACACCTGCTCTACAGGTGTAAAAGCATAAGACGATGCTTTAGAATGAAACAGCTACGCTTGTAATGTGACTTGCCAGCTCAAACAAGGCTAAACTGGTACCCTGCAGGTTCAGAGGCCAAGAATTGAAAACCAAACATGCAAAATCCAGAAGCACACTTCAAACCAAACAAGCAAAAGGGGCCAGTTAAAAAGCCTGACTGTAAGTCAAAGAAAAAGTGACCAGGCGGCCTTGACAGAAAAAGAAAACCAGTCCAGGGGCGTGACATGACTAGATTCTAGCCTACTGAACATTGCAGCAAAAAGCTAAACTAGATGTTTACAATGACATTGAAACTCCTCATATTACTAAACAACAGTATGAAAGACAGACATTTTTATACTTGACAGTGCCACTTCAAAATATTAAAATGCATCTCGGTTACTGTTCGGGGTGGGCAACAAATCTATACCTTTATTTTTTACTA
This sequence comes from Onychostoma macrolepis, assembly GCF_012432095.1. Lineage (NCBI taxonomy): Eukaryota > Metazoa > Chordata > Actinopteri > Cypriniformes > Cyprinidae > Onychostoma > Onychostoma macrolepis. Next base: position 24,162,498 of record NC_081173.1, read on the forward strand.
AATGACAAAAATCACAGTATATACAATTTGAGGGGAAAAAAAAAAAACTCCTGACTAAAATAATTGTCCAAAACTATTCCCAAAAAAAAAAAAAAAAAAAAAAAAGTCAAATCTATTTAGTCATATACATTGCAATGAAATAACCGTCTATAAAACTAGTATTTTTTTTTTGTTTTTGAAAAGTCTCATGCTCATTTATAATTCTATTTAATCATAAAATACAGTAAAAATACTAAAATTGTGAAATATTGCCACAACTCAAGTTAACTTTTCTATTTCTTATTACCATTGTCGTGCCGCTTCATATTTTTATGGAAACCGTGATGCTTTTTCTAGTTTTCTGATTCTTTCAATATTTCAGGATCATTTTAGTGCATTCTTGCTGAATAAAAGTATCATCTCTCTCTTTTCATAAACAAATAAACGACTAAATCCAAACTTTTTAATAAGTGCACTACTTAACTCCTGAGGTAATCCACTAAATATAAACTTCTCATTACATGTTGGCAATGGAAGTGAAGGTGCAGGTATAAAACATAAGAGATTCACTTCCATATCATATTGTTTTAACAATCTTGTTCATTTTCTTTCTAAATATCAAGCGAGTGCAACAGACATTCCCTACACTCTGACGTTGGCATTTTGATAAATACAAATGACTCAAATTTTTAGAGATTAATCTTTCTACCTGTATTTCTACCGCCCACCCCTAGTGGCCATCAATTTAGCGAACTCTGTCATCAACAAGCCTAAAAAAGGCATAGCACCAAAAAGCAGCAAATGACCCCACAGTAGCTCTTACTTACCTGGTTAAACCTCTGCATAGAAAACATGTTAAAATCTTTAAGGTTTACAGGCTATAATTGCACACAGAGTCTCAAGATAAGCATAGCAGCAGGCCTTAAACCCAGCAGGTTGGACTCAACAGTACAGCTTTCTCTGCTAAACACTTGCACCATACCTTACATGTTTTTGAAGCACAAGATTATGAATTTTAGCTGGACACCATTAGCATTTCCCAGATTCTGACATTCTGGGAGATCTCTAGAGAACATGCAAAAAGAGAATGGACCTGAATGGAAGCACACAAACTTACCCCATGCCCTGAGCTGAAAACCTCCCTCCTCGCCTTCCAGCTCCACCTGCAGGACAGAAAGACGAAGTCGAACCAAAACCACTTCCCATTTTCATTTTAGTTAATCATTACCAATAGTAGTGCTGACCTCTTCCTCTGCCTCTTCCTCGACGGCCTCGCTCCGTTCCTCTGCCTGCAACTCCACCTGCCTTGGCCCCATCCAAACCATTCTCCTGCCCACGGACTGAAGAGAAGAAACAAAAGAAAGGAAGGAGTTGAAGAAAACCAATACACAAGATAGAAGACAAGATAGAATAAATGTAAAAACTATCCCTTTAAGACTCCATTAACACTCCTATTAAAACTCACACCTAAAAAGGGAAGCCTAAGAAGCCCAAGTTTGGTCTCAGCACATATAGGGACACTTTCCTTGGATGCTTGATTTTTTTTTTTTTTCTGCTCTGAAATAGATGCATTAAGTGGCATGCAAGTTTCATATTGAAAGTTAAAAGCAGCTATTGTAAAAGCATCAGAAAACTGAAGTTCCACGGAGCCAGAAGCTACAAAATGCTTGGTGAACATTTTATGAACAGTTCTTCCTGTTTAGGAACAGCATCTTTTGTGTTTTATTATCTCACTTTGACTGGGCAGCCAAGCTTTTTGATTTAAATGTACATGTGAATGTATTTTACATAAATCGGAAAAAAATCATTGTACATCAAATAAAAGCTGAAGACTAACAGCTCTCAAAGTCAGATTATATATTAAACCACAATACTTGAGACAACGTATATGAGCCTTATGTTGCTCTCTACCTCAGACTGAGGCTGAGAGAGAGTATCCGGTAGCAGCTCAAACTTTACTGTGGCACACACTATCCCTTCAGCACTACAGAGAGAGCAGTGAAGGGAGTGTTGTGTGCGGAGGCAGAGAAAAGGCTGACTGCAGACTAAGAAAGTACAGTTCTCTTTTTTTTAACTAAATGCTTCATTTAATAGGAAAACAGTGGCATGAAGTCTTTGACTAAAATAAGGAATATCAACAAGAGCATAAGTAATCTCTCCACTCACACTCTCTTCCGCGGCTGGCTCCACGGCCCCTCCGTGGGGCCCCTCCTCTACGACGTGCCACATCTCTCTCTCCTCCTTTCTCTCGGTTCTCCTTCCCTTCATCTCCTCCATCTGTCTGTGCGCTTTCCTTCTGACCTGAAACTCCTTTCTTCTTTCCAACCATCTCCCACGAGTCCTGCAAAGCAAAGAGCAAATTTAACACTGAAAAGAGGGATGAAAATATGGGATTTCAGAAATGTAAGACTTTGAATCAGATCTAGATACTAATAAATACACATTGATAAATTATTTAAAAGAGTATTGTTATAGTATAAATTATTATAGATTAGAATCATCTTCAGTAACTGGAAAAAAAAAATTTGACGTTTACAAGTGTATTTTAGTTACTTGTCAATGCAACATGTCTAACTTTTCTCTAAAAGGTTGAAAAACACTGGTTAAAAAAAAAAACATTTAGGCTTTTTTTTCCCCTCTTACAAACAAACCTTTCCACCTCTAAACTCAAGCCTGAACTCACAGTGTCAGGGCTGCCCTCCAACAGGACGTTGATGGCTCTGTTGACGTCTCCGTTGCAGTCGTGAAGCGCTATCATGGACTCATCCTGATCCTTTCCTGTGATGTCAACCAGCTAGAGAAGAGAAAAGGAGCAACAAGAAGAAATTAAAGTCATGTAGGTGTATGACTTAGGCCATATATTTGGAAGTGAAATGGAAGTGGCTGAGGGGACTGATGGAAACATTGAGTGAACTATGAGATGTCTGAGCTTTACGTTGCTCTCTAACTCAGAGTGAGACTGAGAGAGAGCATCCGGTAGTAGCTCAAACTTTACTCTAGCACAGATGGTCCCTGTCAGAGCTATAGCGAGAGCAGTGAGGGAAATTGTGTGCGCACTAAGTGACCCAGAATGAAACTGCTGGTACAGACACGTCAGAATGAGCCAACTTCCGACATCCCTACTCACCTGTTTGACCTTCTCTTCAAAGTCTGCATCATTATGGTCCGAGATCATCTGCGCGAGTCGGATCTGCTCAGCGGTGGCCTGAACAAACCATAACAGTTGTGAAACATACAGCAATGAATGTCAGCATCATTTACGAGTGGGATTTTAACCGAGTCTTGAGGCCAGATTTACTAACAGCCTGCACCAGTTCAAGCCCTCTTTTGGCGTTGAAAAACTACTGTCAGGATTTACTAAATACACACAGTAAAACATTAGCGATGAAAAGGTGTGGACAGTCATTTTTGCAGCTAAACTTACTGCATATGCATTTGTAGGCGTTTCCATTTCAGACGCAAAATTTATGGAAGGAGAGCATTTAAATGAATCACAGAAGGTGATTAAATAAGGTTAGAGGTAGTCAGTATGGAAATGAGCAGGCTGCGTCGGTGTTCTTCAACTCACGCACCGTCAGTAAATCACCTGCAAAACTACCCACTCCCATCGGTGTTTTTCTGGAATTGCTCTCACACACTAATATTGTAGTTTAGTAAATCTGGCCTGACTTTTAGGCCCGTTTTCACAGACAGGGTTTAGATTAAGCCTGGATTAGGCCTCTGTTAAATTGTTATGTTAAATGAACATTTAAGTCATTTTTTTTTTTTTAAATGTGCCATAGAAAAAACACTGCTGGTGTGCATCTTGATACAAATGAATGGCACTGACATATTTTAAGATATGTCAGTGCAAGTTGCTTTCAGTTAAGACAGTCTGGGACCAGGCTTAGGACTTGTCTATGATTCTGTGCATTAAAGATGTTTTTAGATAAAATTCTGTGTCTGTCCCTCCACCCGAGCAGGCAAGAATACAGCCGAGGAAAAATAGGTCAGGCTTAGCATTTGCTTGGACATAAATTTATGATTTATTTCTAAAGCCCTTAATTTAATTTAGAAGAACGAGTGATAGACTGCAGTGACTCAGAGAAAGAGTCTCAGACTGATGGATGCCACTGATACCCGTTTTCCACCGAAATGGTGCTGGATCTCATAGCCAGCAAAACTGCAAACAACTCGAGAACATGCAAAGACATCACTTGCCAATTAAAATCACAACAGATTTGATCTTATTTTTAACATTTTAACATCCAATGCTATTCAAGTCAGCATAGACCTTTTTTTGACCCACCTGTCAAAAAGTTGTAACTGTCATTACTCGGTCACGTAACATCCATAAATGTTTTGGATAGACAGAAAAAGTCAAATCAAGTACCTCATTCAATTATTATTATTATTTTTTTTTAAACGCATTCACTTATGCCAGTTGCAGTTTAGGGTTAGGGTTAGTTTCTGGCCCAAGATTACCATGTTTTAGGTAGCAATGTGTAGCCAGTTTTTTGGGTGGGTTAAAGGGGGCTTTGGAGGCATGGCAAAACTTAGCCAATCACTACAACTAATCAATACAACCTAAGGCTTAAGAACTTACCTGGGGCCTCTGCTTGTGCTGTGACTGGCTCTGTGTCTGACCCTGTGTCTGCTCCCAGTTGCCCCGGGTCCGGCTTCCGCCCACTGAAGTCATCATTTACAGTATATACAAATAACAGTATTTACAAAAGAATAACACCTTTAAAAGAGAAGCAGATGGAAAAAAATGTTACTACAACTCTAATATCAATCGCAAAAACATCACAGTCTCGACAAACCACATTAACATTAAATATGCATGCAAATAACAACGCTACACCATGTGTAGCCATTTTGATGAGCCAAAAACTGTACGTAAACAACGTCACATGCCTAAGGCACTACCCATAAAACGACGGGCAAAGTTTACCGGAACAACAACAGAAATTAAATTCTAGGAACTTCGAAAACTTTGTGCAATTACCGCACGTGAAAAATAAGACTAAACACTTTTTACAAATCAAGCTGCAACAGGTCAACCATAAAACGCGCTTCCGGGTATCAATATCCACAGTTTAAGGCTTCTTCAAAAACACACAAAACACCGTAACCCTTCATATTTCGATAAAATTACACCAAAAGCTGTCCACCTGATGCAAGTTGCGAAATATTGCATGTGTGGTTATGCCAAACAGCCCACCGTAGCAGCTCTGCGCATAAGGAAATGCAGGGCATGTGGTGGAAGAAAGCAACTGCGCACTTTAGATCGCGCACAGAATCAGTCAGCGTGATGGAAACACGCGGGACCAGCCGCGGGAAAACAGACGGACGACGTGCTTTAACGGACAAACCTTAACAAACAATTAAAAAAACCCTCAACGGCCTTTGAACGGGGTGATGGCGAGGATGTAGCTGTCACACTGAGACTATGCTTGTGTGAACACGTTCACACAGTCCATGGGTGAAAGTGTCAGCACGTCAATTTATATTTCTTGAGCACTCACACTATTCCATACAGTAAATAAAACAAGTATACAACAAGCAAAGTGTCTAGGAAAAGCAGCACATAAAAGGCATTCCCTTCCATGCATTACAACGTAAACACTTCCTACAAGTATTCAATCTATCTGTAAAATAAGTATCCAACAGGTAACCTACATTACCTGTAGTGCTCTACATTAGATCTGCATCCTGGGAATCCCATATTAACTTACCGACTAAAAAGTAAGTAACTCGTATAAACTCGGTTAACAATAGAAGAAAAAAAAAATCTTAAGAGGTGAAGGACTATGATTGAGAAGTCCAGGCGATGGGCCTTGGAAAAGCAACTCGATATAAACTCAAACATGCAGATTTAACGAAACGATATGAACACATGCACACTGTTTTTATAGTCTTAATAGGTTATTGATACGTTAAATAAAATAGACAAGATCTAGACGATGGGTGGCTTCCGCTATGGCCGCGACTAATAACCTCATGGCCGGTTATCGGGCATCATAATGCTACTGCTGCCCAAAAAATTAAACTTTTCCGGTTACTTATCAACTATATGGTTTCTCAGCGTAGATGAAAGAATAGTTGGGTAAATTGTTCGTTAGATTAATCGACAAGATAATATTTTGCGTTTGCAAAACTGGAAGGCACACGCCCCCCGGGGTGAGGCACACTCCCGTCGGTCCACCTGTACACTCGATACCGAGGCTTCACCGAGGCCTACAGGCCCCGAATGATAAAAATGAACAACAGGCGAGATACTAACCAAAGACCCGGCTGGATGTCAGAAATGTGGAGATAACGCCGACCGACGGAGGCTTTATTATCGACCTCCTAATCAGACGGAAACAAAACACGAACTCTTACGCGTCCTAAATCGATTCCCCAAAGCCGACAAGAAGGCCGAACCGACTCGCGCAGACAATAAACCAGAGGCTCAACAAAATTTACCTGTTTCTCTTCCACACTGACACCCGGATCACCGCGTCACGTGGTTTATCACAGCCACTGCGGCTTCACGCGCAGAGCGCAACCACGTGATGACAACGTACGCGCATGTATATATAACAACTTAAACACAATTATGCAATATATAATCTGTTACCCTGTAATTGTAGTTGGGTATTTGTTATGCAAAAACCCACCGTATCATTGATACTGATCAAACATACGATATACATATTCCGTGAATAATTTTACGATAGGACCTTGAAACTAATTTGAATATTAAGTTATTTATTTATTTACAATAAACAATAAAAAGGAACAGAATAGGTAACATGGTTGCAAATTTACCTAGTCACTATTTACATACAAGCATTTTGTTTAAAAACTACTTGTAACCAGTGCTGGGTAGTAACTGATTACATGTAAATTGGATTATGCAATCAGTTTCCAAAAATTGAGTACTTGTAAATCGATTACATTAAAAAAAAAAAAAAAAAAAGATTGTTTTTTATGTATTATATTATATTATATTATATTATATTTATAAAATATAAATATAATACATATTAAATATTATATTTAGATAGATTATATATATATATATATATTTAGAATATATTACATTTTAAAGTGTTCATAATCTGATTACAGTTACTTTTTATAGATTGAATGATTACATACTACAAAATGGCAATAAATAGTGATTCGCCCTAATTCCTCTCTCTCTCTCTCTCTCTCTCTCTCTCTCTATCTCTCTTAAATTTTCCTTAAAAATACTACTGCTTATATTCATTCAGAAAGTTTTCCACACTTAAAAAAAATAAATCCATAAAATAACAGAAAAAGTACTGGCAGCTCATTGCACACAACATTATCCATTGATTTTACAGACATTTCTGTTAACTCTAAAACACAATACATTGAAGTGTAAAATTCAAAATACTGGTAAAACACGTGTAAAAAATAAATACGGGAAAATTCCTTCAAATTATACAGTATATTGTGCCCTATTTTTACAGATTTCTTTTAGTGTGCAGTTTTATGAAATTTCACACACCAGCCACTAGTTAGCTGACTATAATTACATCAAAATAAAGAAAGGCCACACTATTAGTTTAATTTGACATTTTTATGAATTAATTATTAGCTTTTCTTTACCTCACAAACCCCTACAGTTCTTTCAGGAACCCCAGTTTGGGAAACTTGGCATAATGTTGAATGAACTTCTTAATGTTGATAACAAAGAATGGAAAATATTTTCTTAGGAGTTAAATCAAAAGTGATTTAAAAGCATCAAATAGTATTTTGAATACATTACCTAATAGGCTATGTGCGATCCAACAGATTACGTTACTAACTACAATTTCCTTTATGTTATTTGTAATCATTAATAGACTTTGAAAAGTAATTTACCCAGCACTGCTTGCAACATTGCATAGATACTGGTTTATATAGCTAATATATCTAATAGTTCACACAAACAAAAAGAAGAAATTGTGCCTCCAGTGCTTTTAATGATGGGATATTTTCAAAACATCCCAAAGTGTGCATTCATGGAATGAACCTTAAATTATTTTGAATTTAATTATTATTTAAATATTTGAATTAAATTCATTTCTAGATCTCTAAATGAGCAAATAACATTACTGAAAAAAAACTGTACACAATTGAATACATGCCTTCTGCTCTCTGATTTATTTTATTTATTTATTTTAGTAGGCTAAGTAATAGGCCTAAAAATCACTTTCAGGTCATGGTACACTTCAGGTCATGAAAATCTTCAGTTATTTTTATAAAATAAACGTAAGAGCTTTTATATTTTTAGTTTCATATTTCATATTTCACAATGAACATTTAGTGGACTGAAACAACTTGGGTTTACTTTATTATCCATACACTGTTTTTAGAAAAAATGTGTTAAAATGTAATATGATACATCAGGCATTTGATGAACATTGTCTTTCAATCACTGATTGCATTGTTTTGCCCCCACCATTAAAACTACAGAGATTTGATCATAGAACTAAGCATTATAGTGGCATTACAGGGTTAACAACTGAGGCGAGCTTTGCTTATATTAACTGTTTGAATTTCACATGAAAGATAGTGGCATTTGTTTAAGTGTAGATTTACATCACTAGATGTCGCTAGTGTTCTGCGCTGAATTCTTCCGAGCACACAGATACTGATAGGATGGGTAGCTTATTTCTATAGTCTTTGCTTATATATGACCAAAAGTATGCATTTCAGCCATTTCAGCGAAGACCAATCTTACTACTATAGCATACATTCACATTCTTTCATCCATATTTCAATATACAGTGTTTAAAAAAATGCTTCTTAAACACAAGCGTGGAATACAGGTGTCCACATACATACACTTTTGAACATGTAGTAGGGTAGAGTGAGGGAAAACGCCCTTAAGGATTGTACGATTTTTTTTTCTGTGAAACAAAAGTTAAATGTGTTCAGAAAGTTATCATTGTTTTAGTGACAATGACATAAATTATAAACCAAGCATGAAAAATGTCCAGAGTTTTCATTCTATTAGATTTTTAACAAAAATTTAATTTATGCCTCCCAGTCTGACAAAGCAATTTGCTTTAAACCTTTACAGCAAAATCGGAGTACAGGCAGTTTTAGCTTAAAAAAAAAGAAAAAAGAATATAATCAATAATTATGAATTACAAAATTATAATAGCCTATATAAACTGATGCTAACTGGCTAGCTAATTAGCTACCTGATGCTAACTTGAGGTAATTTTTAAATATAAAGTCCAAATATTTTTAGTCAACCAACAATTTAGACTACATTTGATGGAAAAACAAAGGATTTGATGTTCAGAACAGAATAACTACAGTAATTGGCCATTACCCCCTGGGCGTTTTACCCCACAGACTGTTTGAGAAAAAAATTATGTCATTCTGAAAATATAATTATTTTTACTGTTCTCATATTATATATACACACATGGTCAGAATTGTTGGTACCCTTGGTTATTATGATCAAAGAAGGCTGTGGAAATAAATCTGCATTGTTAATCCTTGATCTATTATTTAAAAAAATCACAAAAATCTAACCTCTCATTGGAGAATAAGAATTTAAAATGGGGGGAAATATCATTATGAGATAAATATTTTTCTCTAATACACATTAGACACAATTAACTTTTATTCAATACTTTTTGAAACCTCCATTTGCCAGTTTAACAGCTCTAAATGTTCTCCTATAATGCCTGATGAGGTTAGAGAAGACCTGACAAGAGATCAGAGACCATTCCTTCATCCAGAATCACTCCAGACCCTTTAGATTCCCAGCTCCATGTTGGTGCTTCTTCTCTTCAGTTCACCCAGTTTTTGTGTTGTTTTTAGGTTTGTGTTTGGATTATTGTATGGTTGGAAGATCCAAACATGGTCCATTATAAGATTTCTAACAGAGTCAGTCACTTATTGATTTTTATTTGTTGGTATTTGATAGAATCCATGATGCCATGTGTCTAAACATGTCCAGGACCTCCAGCAGAAATATAGGCCCACAACATCAAAAATACAGCAGTATATTTCATTGTACACATGGGGTACTTTTTATCCCTGTGTTCACCAAACCCATCTTGAGTGTTTGCTGCTAAAAAGCAAAATTTTTAGTTACATCTGACCATAGAAGCCAGTCCCATTTGAAGTTCCAGTCGTGTCTGATAACTGAATATGCTGTGGATTTTTTTGTTTGTTGGTGAAAGCATTTTCTTTTCTTGATTTTTTTTTTTCTTGAAACCCTCCCAAACAACGTGTGATGTAGGTGCTGTTTGATAATTTTTAAAAGGTTTTCTAACCCCGAAACTCAAACTTTTTCTGCAATTTTCTCCAGCTGTGGTCCTTAGAGTCTTTAGCCACTCAAACTCTCCTCCTCACCGTGCATTAGGACGATATAGACACACGTCCTCTTCCAGGCAGTTTCGTAACATTTTATGTTGATTGGAAATTCTTAATTATCGCCCTGATGGTGGAAATGGGAATTTTCACTGCTCTAGCTCTTTTCTTAAAGCCATTTCACTAATTTGTGAAGCTCAATTATCTTTTGCTGCACATCAGAAATATATTCTTTGGTTTTTCTCATTGTGATGGATGATTAAGGGAATTTGGCCTTTGTTTTCCCTCCTATTTATATTTCTGTGAAACAGGAAGCCATGGCTGGATAATTTCATGTTCATAATCACGCTGGAGTGCTCAAAATTGTGAATATGAATGGGAATATATTTCAGATATATTTTACTCATAAGAATTTCTAGGGGTACCAATAATTGTTTCCAACATGTATTTGAGAAAAAAAACATTTCATAATGATATTTTCCCCCATTTTAATTTCTTGTTCTCCAATTTTATTTTATTTTTTAATAAAAGATCAAAAGGATTAACAATGCACATTTATTTTCACAGCCTTCTTTGATCACATGTACCAAGGGTACCAACAATTCTGACCACATGTGTAACTGTGATGTTCTACAAAAAAAACAAAAACAAGCTTTAAAACACTTTTTTTCTTACTGCTGAAAATTAGATCATTTACTGTGAAATATGTTTTCTCTCCGGTACATCACCAGTGTAAGCTTCATAGTGAAAACTTCTACATCACTCTTGTCAATGTAGTCCATAGTTACAATAAAAACATTTATCTTGACATTATCTAGTGGTTATTTTGGGAAAAACAGTAGGGGAGTCGTTTTCCCCCACTCTACCCTATGTTGTAGGGAAAACTGGGGACAATTATAATGCACTAAAGGTCTTCAACTGATAATTAAAAATAAATAAATCTGGCATTTACCAGAATCTGTTATACCAGTTATAGAAGAAAAAGCAACATTGTCTTGCACATATTGTGAGCAATCTTAAATAAATTTTATTGATTAGACCTCAAGATAAATACATATACCAGGTAAAATACAATACCAGAGAAATGTGCATAGCACTACAATTCCATCTACAGTAACACATTTTTCACATTTAATAAGAGATGGATGGAAAGGTAGAGTTGAGCACAGAATACAGTAAGAAAAACAATTGTTCTTCAAAACACAATACAATTACAGTTCCCAAAGGGAAAAGACAGCTTTGCAAGGTACAGTGAATTCAGAAATGTATATTAGAGTACATGTACATACACAGATACATAAGGATGCATTTTAATAGTTTATATATATATATATATATATATATATATATATATAGATATATGCGCATGTAATGTATGTATAAAAATGTTGGCTTTATTTTATTATATATATATATATATATATATATATATATATATATATATATATATATATATATATATATATATATATATATATACACACACACACACACACACACACACACACACACACACAAGTATAACAATATTTATACAATGGCATATTATCCAATTCTATACATGCCAAAACAGACATACTGACAGAACTGTAGGAAATATGAATATCACCACTTACATCTACTAGTATTAATAAAGTTGCTTAAGGCATAAAAATGCAGTGTATGATCTGCAAATCTAATATACATGTGACATTTAAATTGTCCTATATACAAAGCACTGTATATATATTAAAAAAAAAAAGGAACATCAAGTGCTACTCGTGTGCTAAACAGAGAGATGTTGCATAAATGTTGGGAGAGAAGGAATGCTTGTTACTTCTTCTACAACCTGTATGTCACTCAATTACCCTCTCTCTTCCATCACTTCCAGTTGCCTTCATCTGTTGTTCAGGACTTGATCTCGACCACTTTAATGAATGGCATAGACTTGTTTCCAGGGCTTGTTGGCATCAGAGGTTTGCTATAATACAAAATGCAAAAGTTCTCATACTTGGTGCTTTTGGAGCTTGATAGACATGGTCAAAAACAACATGGCTTTCTGAAGTTATATAATAAATGAGGAATGAAAACAATGAGGAGATATAATAAGTATATATTATAAGAAATAAATACCTGTAGACAACTTTGGACCCTGTGTCTGAGTTATATGGATTAGACACTTGGTTGCCCAAATAAAACTCCATCCGGTCATGAAACTCTCTATTCTGCAGGACACATTTGATATGTTACAGTCACACAGTGAAAAGCAGAAAATAATAAAGCGGCTCTTTGAAGTAACTCAGACACTGACCTCAGCTTCGAGGAAAGCCACCCTCTCTTTGAGGTCGCCAATCAGCCGGTCTCTTTGCTCCATTATTGTTCTTGAATTTTGCACCTGTTAACATATTTTGACATATGAATGAATAAATGCAAGCACTTATCACCCTCAAACCGATTTTAAGGTTTGAAATAAAATTTGAACAACAGAAAAATTAAACAGAGCTGGATTTGTGATTTCAGTGTTCATGGATGAAGCCATCAAGTGTAACATGAGATCTAAAGTGCACAGAGGTTGAGCAGCAGGGAAATGATGGCATCTTTTATTTATGACTGAGGTTGAGTTTCACTTCTCATCTCTAAGCAAACACTCTATATAATGCACAACCTGTTTGTTTTTGACTCTCAAATATTCTCAATCTTCCTGATGTTTCATTTTACCATGTTCTCTCTCTCCTTTTTTTGTTCTAAGCATACTTCATAAAGTCAGCATGAGTATTATCTATCTATCCATCCATCCATCCGTAAATATTTAAAAATACGTATATACATACATATAATAAAATTTAATAATATTTAATAAAAAAATAAAATAAAAAAAAAGTCAAATGAAAATGTTCAAATTTCAAAGTTCAAATTTGAAAAAGTATCATTTCATTGTAATAATTTAAAAAGTAGTATCTATCTTAGAGCTGCTTTCGGCACCCTTGGTAAATATGAACAAAGAAGGCTGTGAAAATTAATATGGATTGTTAATCCTTCTGATCTTTTATTAAAACAAATTCACAAAAATCTAACCTTTCATTGGATAATAAGAATTTAAAATGGGGGGAAATATCATTATGAAATAAATGTTTTTCTCAAATACACGCTGGACACAATTACTGGCACCCCTAGAAATTCTTGAGAGAAAAATATCTCTGAAGTATATTCCCATTCATATTCATAATTTTGAGCACACCAGCGTGATTATGAACATGAAATTATCCAGCCATGGCATCCTATTTCACATAAATAGGAGGGAAAACAAAGCCCAAATACCCTTAATCATCCATCACAATGAGAAAAACCAAAGAATATATTTCTGATGTGCAGCAAAAGTTAATTGGGCTTCACAAATTAAAAAATTGTCAGCACCTACAGCACCACATGTTGGCTGGGAGGGTTTCAAAAAAAGATTCTCCTAGCTCATCCAAAAACAAATTCCAGCATATTCAGTTATCAGACACGACTGGAACTTCAAATGGGACTGGCTTCTATGGTCAGATGAAAAAAAAAAAGAGCTTTTTAGCAGCAAACACTCAAGATGGGTTTGGTGAACACGGGGATAAAAAGTACCCCATGTGTACAATGAAATATACTGCTGTATTTTTGATGTTGTGGGCCTATATTTCTGCTGGAGGTCCTGGACATGTTTAGACACATGGCATCATGGATTCTATCAAATACCAACAGATAAAAAAAATCAATAAGTGACTGACTCGGTTAGAAATCTTATAATGGACCATGTTTGGATCTTCCAACCGTACAATAATCCAAACACAAACCTAAAAAACAACACAAAAATGGGTCACTGAGCACAAAACCAAGCTTCTGCTGGCCATTCCAGTCCTCTGACCTGAACCCTGTAGAAAATGAGTGAACTGAAGAGAAGAAGCACCAACATGGAGCTGGGAATCTAAAGGGTCTGGAGTGATTCTGGATGAAGGAATGGTCTCTGATATCTTGTCAGGTGGTCTCTAACCTCATCAGGCATTATAGGAGAACATTTAGAGCTGTTAAACTGGCAAATGGAGGTTTCAAAAAGTATTGAATAAAAGGGTGCCGTTACTTGTGTCCAATATATATTAGAGAAAAACATTTATTTCATAATGATATTTCCCCCCCATTTTAAATTCGTATTATCCAATGAAAGGTTAGATTTGTGAATTTGTTTAATAAAAGATCAAAAGCATTAACAATGCAGATTAATTTTCACAGCCTTCTTCGTTCATATTTACCAAGGGTGCCGATATTTTTGGCCATGACTGTGTGTGTGTGTGTGTGTGTGTGTGTGTATGTATATAGATATATATATACACTGTATATGATTTAAATATGTAAAAATATGTATATACATACATTTAATAAATTAAAATGTTTTTTAAAATGTAAATTAAATTTTAAAAGTATTAAAATATTATTAAACTTGATTAATTAAAAAATTAATTTTACTTTTAAAAAAATTATATAAATTATTTAGTTTTATTAATAAATTAAAAAGTACTGTTCAATTATGATTGATACATTTATACATAGCCTCTCTCCTCCCACCACTTTTTCATTTTTCATGATCCAATCATGTCCCGCCCTACATTTTTTAGCATTGAATATAAATAAAAATCATCACATTACATATATAAAATGGTTTGCAAATGTCATTTAATGATTTGTCTCTGTTATTGGGTGTTTCTCCAAATATCCTGTGTGCAGTAATTAGTACCTGTTCGATCATGTTCCTGACTTTCCTTTGTTGACTTTTGAGCATGTCATCTAAGTTATGGTTCTTATCCTTCAGAGTTGCCAGCTCCTTTTTCAGTTGTTCAGACCTGCAGTACAGAAAACCTGTATGTTACACGTGTACACACTCACAAATGACACTGAACACAGAAACAAATGCATTAGCAACGTAGAGGGTGAGTCTACTTCTAACGTACAAGAATGAGTCAAAGTCGAATTCCATGTGAGAGGCTTGACATTGAAAGATGAGTTTCTATGGCAGCACAATGCAACTTAATAGAGTTGTAATTAGGCTAACTTACTAAATTGCAAGTGGAAAATATTTCAAGTAGCCAAGGAAACATTAAACATATTAAAGCAATGCATTATATATAGCTTACTAAATTGCAGGTGGAAAATACTTAACGTAGCCAAGGAAACAGTTAAACATATGAGAACAATGCATTATGTATAAAAGAACAGTAGCAATTTGGGTCAGCAAAAAAGAGGCCTGACCTGTCCTCACTATCCGTTTTCTTCAGTCCTCGCAGTTTCTCAAGTTCAGCCTCGCTAGCAGCCAATTTTTCTTGTAATGTGGCATTTTCCAGCTCCAAACCATGCATAAGCTTCTGCACCTCTTCCACTTTTTTGCCCTGTTCCTCCACCTTGGTTTCTGCCTTCTGTACGTGAGAGTTATGCTCCTCTAGAAACCGCCGCCGATATTCAATGTTTTCTGCCTAATGAAAGTTTTAAAAAAAATAAGGTGCTCAGTTTAGAAAAGACACGTTATATAACAATTATATTCATTTTCCTGGTATTGTTTAATACGTTTCTGACCTGTAGTCTCTCTTTATCCTCCTGGTGTCTCCTCTCCATCTCTTGCAGACGAGAGTACAGATGTTTAGTGACTTCTCTCAAGGCAAAAGTGTTTTCATCATCCTCCTGGCCCTGTACAAACATAAGAAAACATGTAAAAAAAATTGCTCCTATATTTCTTTTGCATTCCTAACCTTAAAAAAATCTACCATGCTAATACAGTAAAAAGCATGGTAATATGTATTTTTGAACATCTGGACCTGGGACAACGGTAAAATAAAATGTAATTTATTAAAAAGCATTTAAAAAGAAGCAAAAACAATGATGTGGTTTAAATGTGGGAGGTTTAAAAAAACTTTAATAGTTAATGTCTTTATTATAAATCTAAAATTATGATTTAAAAAAAAAAATTTTTTATTAAAGAAGTAAAAATAAACTGTGTGCACAGGAGGCGCTGTAGGTGTGTAGCTGAAGGCATAATGATGGCTTGTTTACCAAGCAGCCACAAGTTTGGCAATTGCGTCACGTCATGGGTGTGACTTTTCACAGACAGAAGCAAAAGGTTAATGTGCATATTCTCCCAGATCTCAGCACATTACCCCGAAAACAAGAACCAACAAAACTGTGGAAATGTTTTCTGGCCAAATGATTTACCAATGAAAGTCAATGTATCTTCATTAAAGAGGCTAAACTGTATCTGCTACTTTGTGTCCATTATCGTCATTATTTGGAAGTCTGTACAAGAGAACAGGACTCCCATTTTCAAACAGAGAAGTTATTCATTTTAGTTCGAAAGGTTTTTGTGATTGAATGATAAATACCCTTAATGGAGGAATACTCACAATACAGCATTCAATTCCGTCCGAAACAACTGAAAGGTGATACAGCCAGTGGACTGAATGCTTTCGCTCTCTTTCTATGGGAGCGTCTCTATTTGTTTGTGTTTGTGAGTAGCCTATCCATTCTTGCTATTTAGGCATGTATTTATAATAGTACGAATGAACAATCTTTGTATGACAAATAGTTTACCGGATGTTTAGAGTGAGAGCCGTTCATAAATCCATTGGAGCCATCGGCTTTGCTGACAAGGACGTCAACTTTAAAGCCATTGGATGGAACCTAGGGCACAAGGTAGATTATTTACAAATGAGACAGCTTAGAGACGCAATTTAAAGAAATATGTAAAGCATTCCAAACTGATGGGAAAAATACAAGCAACTGAGAAAATAATTGATACCTACTTAAAAAAAATGAATAGTGTGTACAAAATAATATAATGATTTTGTGAAAGTCATCTGAACAGGTGACAATATAGTACCTTGTTATTGTTTTGCCTGGCTGCCATTTGCTCTCTCAAAGTCTTCAGACAGTATCTCACCTGACGACATACACCACACAGACTATAAACTCACACAAATCGCACACATTGTTCATGGTTAATTAGTGGGCGGTAAAAACACTGACCTCTTGCACCTGTGCAACCTCGTCAGTCAACATCTTGACCCGATTCTGCTTTCTCTCTTTGCAGTCGTCTACAAAAATTGATCCTCTGCTCAGTATTGTGTCCGGTGTGGATTTGGTACTTCACTTACAATAGCTGCTAAAACAAATAAAGGGGTCATAACATTCATTTGTAAACTGCCGCTCTGTTTAAAGACCTAGTTTCTAAACCCAGGGAGTCTGGTGAGGTTTTAAAGGACTTAGTTGAGTAATCGGTAATTATTCATTGTTTTTGAACCAAACAATGTCATTTCTAACAAATCTCAAATGCATCACCTACAACACCATTCTGTGGCATTAAGAAAAAAATCTTTCTATATGCTTTCACTATTCCTTAAATCCTGCCTGTTACAGCTGTACTTTTCTGAAATGATGTCTGAAACTCTTACTACCTCGTCTCAAGTTTATCACCTCTTGTTGAATTCCTCATTTGTGAGTCACTTTGAATAAAAGCGTCTTCTAAAATAATAAATGTGAACATTATCATTTGTGTTGCTATGTCTAACATCATATCTACCATTTTATAAATCCTATAATAAAAAAAAACATTATATATAATATTTATTTATTTGGAAAAAAATATACAGTTTGATTGGAAATGATGCACAATAAATGTTTTGCTTACACTTGATATTTACCTTGATTTGTTTTCTTCATACAACCAAATACACACTACCATTCAAGTTTGGGGTATAAGATTTTTTTTGAAAGAATTCTCTTCAGCTAACCAAGCCTGTATTTACTTGATTAAAACCAAGTAAAAACACTAATATTGTGAAATATAACTACAATTTAAAATAACTTTTTTTTTTTTTTAATACATATATTTATTTGTATGTATGTATGCATGCATGTATGTATGTGTGTATGTGTGTATATATATATATATATATATATATATGTGTGTGTGTGTGTGTGTGTGTAATTTATTCCTGTGATGCTGAATTAAATAATTCTAATTTGATTCAAGAAAAATTTCTCATTATTTTTAATGTTAAAACAGTTGTGCTGCTTAATATTTTTGCTTAATATCTTTCAGTTTAAAAGTTCAAAAGAACAATTTATTTGAAATAAAATTTTATTTGCATGCTTCCTGAATAAAAATATGAATTGCTATAAAAAGTCTTATGAGCCCTCTTTATTGTAATCTTGTAAGATTAAATATTGTAATGGATTAAGATTAAATATAATTGATTTATAAAAAATTATATTTTAATTACAGATTTTCATAGTTCCATAGTCAATAAGATCTATACATTAAAGGCATCTGAAAATTTGCAGAAAATTGGTTTAAATGTGGAAAGTTTAATGGGACCAACATTTAAAACACAAGAAAAAAAAAACTCTTCAGTAATTAATCTGGATATACAAATGCCTTTATATTGTCTGTATATGGAAGAAAAAGTGTATACCTGTAAGATTTTCTACGAAGTCTCAGCAATCCAATTCTGTAGTTGAGCAGTGACTCCAGTTTGTGCAGTGACTGCTGCGATATTTCTAAGTGGGAAAAAAAAAAGACAAAAGAATGAGGGTGTGAAGAACAGATAATTAGAGAAAATAAGATTAGGAGGGAGACAAGTTTCCAAAAGACACCGGAACAAACCGGCAATTAAACAAAGTAAAAGCCTAATTATATTTATGTAATCTCCACAGCAAACAGTCCCATGTAATGACCATAATGGAAACATATTTACACCTTTATTTCTATGGCAGCCAAAAATCCTACTTTAAGGCTATGAGACATTGTGAAAATGAAAGATGGAGACGTGAAAGCTCAAAAAAGGAATGGGGAAAAAACCCATCATATTATGTAATTCAGTACTTAATCCGGCAATTTAAAGGTGATGTAATCTTTTCCGTGCTAAATAGCTTTCTGATAACCTAGCTTAATACGCAGACAAGTATGAGTATGGTATTAATATCTTGATTTCCCAGAAAGAGGGTAAACGCTGTGATGCTATTGAAAACATTGACATGTTTTTGTCTGAGCATCGCAACCAGCACTAAACATTGACAATGTCTCAACCAATGACACTAGTTTTGGGACAAGACAATCTGTTTGTCCAACCAATGGTAGACAGAAGGAGTGTTTGGGAAACCTG
Source organism: Onychostoma macrolepis (assembly GCF_012432095.1). Taxonomy (NCBI): domain Eukaryota; kingdom Metazoa; phylum Chordata; class Actinopteri; order Cypriniformes; family Cyprinidae; genus Onychostoma; species Onychostoma macrolepis. Next base: position 24,181,943 of record NC_081173.1, read on the forward strand.
TATGGAAACAATCGTTATTTTTGAAAAGCTCAATACATATCAAACCGTCTCCCTTTCAAAATGTCAAAACTGATTTATGAGCCATGACAAAGCATTTACAATCGCAAAGAAAGGTTTATTGATGTATTTAATCTGTGGTTTACAAATAAACTCGTTTCTGCTGACAATCAAGTAACATCCGTTCTGTACAGTCTAGAGGAAGTGATTACATCTAACCGAGTCGACAAGTCCATACAGGAGAACAAGAGAAGAAAGGGGTTTGATCCTCTGGGATGTGACCACAGACAGCAGAAAGAGATACTGAATAAAAGTGAGATCACTGGCGCAGACTGCTGATTCACTCCACTTCCAGCTACACCAGATACCAGCGAAGGGTGGAGACGCGCTGGAGAGCGTCTGTGTAAACATATGGCAAGCCTTGTATGGTAGTCAAATATGAAAGAAGGTGTAGTGGCTGTGTGTGGCTTTACCAGTTTAGTATGAGCTGCCTCTGTGAATTTTATGATCCAAGAGATAAGAACACCTTTTTGGGGATTATCGTCTAAGTGTAATGCTTACGTTACTGTGTCATCATCGTCTGGGTCACTGCTGTGTGTAAAATACCAGACATTTTAAACACACAGCACAAATGCAATAATAACACATTACAGGTCAACTTACAGGTTATGTGCTGACCAGGTTAATAAAAGCCACAACTGATACAATGACTTGCTTTTAATTGAAATGCTGTAATGCTGTTGTGGATATGAATTATACTGCATAATATAGCTATTAAATGTATATTACTAATTAAAATGCATTCAAAGTGACAGTAAAGTAATTTATAGATTTATGTAATATAGTTGAATTTTGAAGTAAGAAGTGTTGGATTATTTCGATCATGATTTTTCTCTTTTTTTCTGAATAAAAAATAAGAAAGATTATTTGTTTTTTATTTTTATCTAATTAAATTCTGTTTACAAACTCACCACACAAGATTAATGGTCAAAAAAAGCCATTTGTTTTCTGGAAAAAAAAAAAGACACCTTGCACTTGAAAATAGCACATTCTGTTAGAATTTTACAGTCAAATAAACAAAATATGTGAAAATGACTTATTTTACCCTTAGGTCTTAAAGGGTTAAAAGGTAATAATATTACTGTTTTTGCTACATTTTTGATCAAATATATGCTGAAATAAAATTTATTTTTTCAATAACATTAAATTTTACCGATCTGAAACTTTTGAACATACAGTTTGTTTATTTCTTATATAATTGTTTTTGTTTTTGTTTTCAGTTTAAAAAAAAAAAATACTCAACATAATTATTTTAAAGAATTCAATATAAATGTGCCAACTTGCCAGATATGTTGCTGCTCTATATAAAAATAATGTTATATATAAAATAACCCTTTGTTTGTTCCTTTTTTACAGACTTGGGCTGGAAAGTGAAAGCTTAGAGGTTCAAACTTTACGAGGGGCATTTGCTTTGGGTGAGAAAAGTGTCTTCAAAAATATATTTAAAATGTATTAAATTACAAATTAAATTGACAATATAAAATTTTATTGTTACATGTTTTTTAACATTTATTAAAAATAAGTGATTCTTTTTTTACTTTGATTTCTAAGGGCAATTAAATAGTTATAAAAGAAAAGCATGGCCCACTGCAAAACAGTATCCCATGCAATTTAACATCACTTCGCGACCACTTATGGCGTCTTGCAGTTTTCCGTTTTTTTTTTCTTTTATTATGAATTGAATTATTTTGACCATGCACCTGCCTCGAATTTCCAGGACTTTCATTCCAATGATATGTAAATCTGTCTGTATTCATCTGCTTTGTGCTTATGTAATTCTTTGTGTGCCGACATGAAAAGCAACACACATGTGCATACACATAACAGCTTTAGAAGTTGCACTGACAAATCATCAGCCCTGTCATGTTTTATACTCGCAGGCAGAGTGAATGTGTGCAAGATCAGAGAAAGAACAACAGCCTCAGGGTGAATCTGCAAACTGACATGCACGGCACATAAATACTCAAGAGTACAGCAGTTTTGAAAAAGAACACTTCAAACTTAACATAAAACCATGCAGCCTGACAACGAACATGTAGATAAAGTTTTAATTGAGCGCTGCCACTCCCCATGCACCTCGCAAACAAGACTTAATGTTCTTTTTTGGAGTGCACACACCCTCTCATTACCTTGAACATCTGTCATGCATCACTTTGCATTTGCCGTCATTACCGATTCTGAATCTGGTTAATAGTTTGTGGCCTAATGATTTATTCTTGGCGCCATTAGATCGCTGGCCCAGTCCTTTGATACACAGTTACCCTCAAGGCAAAGACATGAGCATGCACTTACAAACAAGCACATTTAATTCTGCCTTTGACGTCAGGCTTTTATGAATAAGGAAGAAATGGTCTTCAGATGAAGACATACCAATCTCCTATTTGCATATGTAAGTAATTTTAGGCATTTGAACAGGAATTGTTGCAAGGCTGAATTGACCTGTATCTCTACATTCACTAACAACTCAAATAAATCACATAACGCACAGCATGAACTTTCAAACAGACTCTTTGTATTGAATACAACCTTCAGGCCTATACGGTAGCCTCCACGGCATTAAATCTGTCCAGAGGTGTCCCATTACATAAGCCAGGACACGGAGACGAGAAATGTGGGAGAAAGCCCTGCAGTTTGCTTTGGAAAACATGATATGCCAAAAATATGGACAAGTTCTGACCAGGCTGGGCTATAATGAAGCTTGTTTACTGTAAATGTATGGACACTAAAAGTGATAAAAACTAGAAACAACTTGTGAACTCAAGGTGAAGTAGAAATGCATTCAAAATATTTAATGTATGTTTGTCTGAAACTGTTATGAACACTGCAAAGAATTGAAGAGATCAAATACGAAGCCACTTTATTATTTTTTTAGACTTTTCATCTGTTCTATGTGTGCCGCTGATTATGTCTTATGTGTTGCTTCAAGTTCTGATCCTGTGGAATTTGCTAGAAGCGTACATGCACTTGCTGTTCATTTTTGTACAAGCATGTCTGGCACATCTGCTTGAGCGAGTTAACAGACCACAAACAGACGGCTGGTACTAAAAACAGTGGGTTCCAAAAAATCTGGGAATCTAAACTAAGAATTTAAGAATTTAAAGGAAAAAAAGTTATGTGAAGGCGAAAAAAAGGATTCTGCACAATTTCTAGAATTCTCTAATTAAATAAGGTAATTTGCGACATTGGGAACAAACCAAATACTATGACATTCTAAAATGCATGATAATTTTGCATACTTGATTTTTCACTCAAATTGTGACATTTGATGAATTAATTTGTAATTATTTATTTTTTTAATTAGAAAAATGCCAAATGAAAGTCCTTCGGAACCCTACTGTATAAAGTGATGATAATTGATGATTCATAAGTGAACAGAAGTGTATATCCATATAAAGTAAAATCAGCAATATCTGCTGATCTCACTGGAAGTCCAGCAGCAATCTTCTGTAATTAGTACAGTCAGCCCAATAAAATCTGTACTTATGTGTAATCTCATACTAATATGCAGCCTCTTCTCATGCAATCTTATTAAGCTCTCTTATGCAAAAACTTGTTCAGCCTTTGTTCAGTCGTAATGGCGATGTATTACTGTAGGTTCCTCAATATTCCTCATGTTGCGCAACTTTATTGTTGGTAATGAGGAACTCGTTTATCAACTGATAAGAATCCAAAACAAACAAAAGCTGATCGTTTAAGTGGAAATAAAAATGATAGTGTAAATTTTCCTTGGAGGTTTCCGTCAATGCATGCATGTGGCTAACAAGTAAAGTTTTGTGTAGGAAAATCCTTTTTATGATTTACATATTCCCAAAGTATCAAAGGTTTCGCGCATCAGTATGAAGAAAAGAAGCTACAAAAATGCAAATAAAAATGGTCAAGGTTACTTGCACTTACAAACAAGCACATTTAATTCTGCCTTTGACGTCAGGCTTTTATGAATAAGGAAGAAATGGTCTTCAGATGAAGACATACCAATCTCCTATTTGCATATGTAAGTAATTTTAGGCATTTGAACAGGAATTGTTGCAAGGCTGAATTGACCTGTATCTCTACATTCACTAACAACTCAAATAAATCACATAACGCACAGCATGAACTTTCAAACAGACTCTTTGTATTGAATACAACCTTCAGGCCTATACGGTAGCCTCCACGGCATTAAATCTGTCCAGAGGTGTCCCATTACATAAGCCAGGACACGGAGACGAGAAATGTGGGAGAAAGCCCTGCAGTTTGCTTTGGAAAACATGATATGCCAAAAATATGGACAAGTTCTGACCAGGCTGGGCTATAATGAAGCTTGTTTACTGTAAATGTATGGACACTAAAAGTGATAAAAACTAGAAACAACTTGTGAACTCAAGGTGAAGTAGAAATGCATTCAAAATATTTAATGTATGTTTGTCTGAAACTGTTATGAACACTGCAAAGAATTGAAGAGATCAAATACGAAGCCACTTTATTATTTTTTTAGACTTTTCATCTGTTCTATGTGTGCCGCTGATTATGTCTTATGTGTTGCTTCAAGTTCTGATCCTGTGGAATTTGCTAGAAGCGTACATGCACTTGCTGTTCATTTTGTACAAGCATGTCTTGCACATCTGCTTGAGCGAGTTAACAGACCACAAACAGACGGCTGGTACTAAAAACAGTGGGTTCCAAAAAATCTGGGAATCTAAACTAAGAATTTAAGAATTTAAAGGAAAAAAAGTTATGTGAAGGCGAAAAAAAGGATTCTGCACAATTTCTAGAATTCTCTAATTAAATAAGGTAATTTGCGACATTGGGAACAAACCAAATACTATGACATTCTAAAATGCATGATAATTTTGCATACTTGATTTTTCACTCAAATTGTGACATTTGATGAATTAATTTGTAATTATTTATTTTTTTAATTAGAAAAATGCCAAATGAAAGTCCTTCGGAACCCTACTGTATAAAGTGATGATAATTGATGATTCATAAGTGAACAGAAGTGTATATCCATATAAAGTAAAAATCAGCAATATCTGCTGATCTCACTGGAAGTCCAGCAGCAATCTTCTGTAATTAGTACAGTCAGCCCAATAAAATCTGTACTTATGCGTAATCTCATACTAATATGCAGCCTCTTCTCATGCAATCTTATTAAGCTCTCTTATGCAAAAACTTGTTCAGCCTTTGTTCAGTCGTAATGGCGATGTATTACTGTAGGTTCCTCAATATTCCTCATGTTGCGCAACTTTATTGTTGGTAATGAGGAACTCGTTTATCAACTGATAAGAATCCAAAACAAACAAAAGCTGATCGTTTAAGTGGAAATAAAAATGATAGTGTAAATTTTCCTTGGAGGTTTCCGTCAATGCATGCATGTGGCTAACAAGTAAAGTTTTGTGTAGGAAAATCCTTTTTATGATTTACATATTCCCAAAGTATCAAAGGTTTCGCGCATCAGTATGAAGAAAAGAAGCTACAAAAATGCAAATAAAAATGGTCAAGGTTACACTATAGACGCTTTTCTTTTCTACTATAATACTCACAATAAAGCCCCAAAAGCTTGGAACATCATGAGGGTGAGTAAATGATGACTTTTTTTTGTTTGATGAAATATCTCTTTACACATTCTGAACCATTCTATCCACCCACTACACTTCACTTGAATAGCACCCCAAATGTCTTGGCCTCGTGCCCTTAACAGAAGCCTGCAAAACTTCCACATATGTGATGTATTAATATAAAGAGACAGATTCTTCTTGCATGTGAATTTGTATTGACAAAGGCAACTGCTATATTTCACACACACATATCTCATTCAGAAAGGCCTTCTGACACATATCAGAGACATAAAAATGTGTTCAAATCCATAAGTGAGGTTACCAGCTACCTCATTTATATCAAAAGAAACTACCTCATCTTGCTTCCCAGAGCCACTGTGCATTGTTTGTGCCAAGACATGAGCTAAACTCAATGAGTCAGCAAAGTACACGAATTAGATAATACTGGTCAGAATGGGTCAAATCTGAAGTTCAAATCAGCCATCCTTAGAAGCAAATCTGCTTGTGAAATTCACATTGTTTTAAATATATTTTGCATACAGGCTACATGGTCTTAAACCTTTAAGCAAATATTTGATTACATAATCATGAATTGCGATATAACAGTCAAACTCAATGTGTTTGAAATGGTTGCCATTAAGATTTTATATTTCCACAGTTTTCAGTGGAGTGAGAAATGAAATTACACCAGTGCCAGCTAATGGGCATAAAGAGAGATAAACTAATGCGTCAGCTTGTTACATTTTCCACACAGAGGAAATGAGCAAACATAGATGGCATCTGATATGATATATAATCATATAAACTATTATCACCAAACCATGTTACATGGTCAGTCATAACAAAGTTGCAGTACTTAGTTGGTCCATTTAAAAAAAAAAAATCACACACAAACATAATCATTGATCATAGCCTAAAATATATATACACTAAACACAAGTTAAGAATATAATTACATGGGAACTTTTGGTTTTCCTGTCCTAGTACAGCTAACGCTTATTGGTTAGGACGGCGGAACGCAGAAAAGCCACAAATATTTTTGTGACATTCTTAAAGCGCAATGTTGAATGTTAAAATAATAGAATTTGGTTATTATTAACTTAAATCACTTAAAAATAAAGCCAAATGCAAACAGTGTTTGAACTACTCTCACGAATGAAAAGTAACAAACAACGGAATTTCCCAACTGAATGTGAAAGTAGCCTAATTAATCTTAATATTTCATTAAATTCTTTTAAATATCCATATATGTAGTTTATCATAAATACCGATCAACAATAGACATAAATACGAACAAAAGGCGTTCCAGCTTACCTTGCTGAAGATACATGCAGACTCTGCTCTGTGCTTGCTGCATGTATTGTTCTGGTGACTCATTTAATGAGAAGGCTGGGTTTTGCCATAGAAGGCAGGGATGAGTCTCCAGCGGTCCAGCCCTGATCCTCCCTCAGCCTTCGCTCCACAGCGCTCCCTGCAGGACTGCTTCAGCATGTGCACCATGCTAACTGCAAATGCATCATGAAGTCTTTCTCAAAATAAATTGGTTAAGTATCAGAACAATTAAAAATAGTAATGTACATAATAAAGACAGCTTTACTCTAGGTAATGAATTAATTTAGTCCTTTTCCTTAATAGTCGTAAACATAAATGAATTGTACTTTCACATTACCATGATGGTCATATGAGCAGATTAATAAAAAAGCTCAGTTGAAAAGTGATAAGCGAAAGCATTTCAACTATCTAGGGCAGAACTGTACATGACACATACTGTATACTTTATTATTGTTTTCATATTGAAATGAAAAATATTTCATATTGGTGTGCTTGACTGGCCAGCAAATTCTCACCAGAGAATCTATGAGGTATTGTCAAGAGGAAAATGAGAAACAAGAGACCAAAAAATGCAGATGAGCTGAAGGCCACTGTCAAAGAAACCTGGGCTTCCATACCACCTCAGCAGCGCCACAAACTGATCACCTCCATGCCACGCCGAATTGAGGCAGTAATTAAAGCAAAAGGAGCCCCTACCAAGTATCGAGTACATATACAGTAAATGAACATACTTTCCAGAAGGCCAACAATTTGTTGAGATAGTGAATTGGTGTGTTTTTTGTTAAATGTGAGCCTAAATCATCACAATTAAAAAGAACCAAAGACTTAAACTACTTCAGTCTGTGTGCACTGAATTTATTTAATACACTAGTTTCACAATTTGAGTTAAATTACTGAAATAACTTTTCCACGACATTCTAATTTATTGAGATGCAACTGTATATAGGCCTATTTAACTTTTTACTAGCGTTTTAAGCTTCGAAACATTTCATAATTCTGAAGGTTCTCAGCTGTAGGTTCATTTTTAATTAATGAATTCAATAAAATAGAATGCGTCTATAATACAAAAGGAGAATTATATTTATTGCTTAATTGACCTAGTTTGCCAAACTCCATGCCTAATAACATTAATAAAACGAATTTTACAGAATTTTTAATAAAGTTATTCGATTATTTGTAGATTATATTTAATGGATTACACATTCTTGAAAACATTTGCAATCGCTTTGTAAAATGTGTCGTCATACATTTTTGGGCTGCATTTACACAGTTTTGACCAGCAGTTGCTACCAGCCTGGAGTTTCGGACACATCGAAACAGTGAATCATTTAAATGGTTCAACTGACTCAGAGATTCATAAAGCTCATGTCTGGAACGTTGCAAAACAAAAACAAAGTTCTGCGTGAATGCTGCGTAGCTCAGTAGGTTATGAAACAGATCTAGATTATTACTGTTCTGTGACAGGATCTAGGGCAAGCATTAAATATTAATACAGTGCTATTGACCCTTGCTGAGAGTGGGATTACTTTACTTTTAAGGTGAAATGGATTACTTTGAAAGGAATGTATCTGTATGTTTGCTTGTTCAAACGGAGCAGAAATACATCTTTACACGCTGTAAGCTTGATTGTGTCATCATGTTTTGTTGGCATTTGAGCAAGCTGCCAGCACAGGATCACAATAATAACATGACTTGACTGCTTTATCCTAAAATCAGTAGCATGGCAGATCATTTGCATGCTTCAGTAGTTTTAAAAGAACAGTGTCAGTTACATAACAGCAATGAGATGAGTGAAGACTCTTGGCCTTAAGACAGTCAGCGTGCATTGTGAAAGCCAGATGTTTGCAAAACAAACAAAGACTGTGAGAGAGACTGTGTGGTCTAAATGTATTTCTATTGAAGTGGTACAGTTTTAAAATATAACAATAATTCCAAAACTAAAACAATGCATTAAATGTTCTTTGTTGGCCTTGTGGGACAGTATGATTTTTTTTTTTTTTTAAGAAATTAATATTTGTATTCAGCAAGGATGCATTCAACTGATCAAAAGTGACAAATAACATTTGTAATGTTATGCTACTTTTTAGAACTTTCAATTCATCAAAGTATCCTGGAAAACATGCATCACAATTTCCACCAAAATATGAAGAGCAGCACAACTGTTTTCAATATTGATAATAAGAAAGTTTCTTGAGCGCCAAATCAGCATATTAGAATGATTTCTGAAGGATTATGCGACACTGAGGACTGGAGTAATGATAATGAAAATTTAGCCATCACATGAGAATTTTTTTTTAAGATCAATCAAAACATGAAACAGCATGCAAATTAAAATGCAATAAATATAACCTTGGTGAGGTTATATAACATTAAAAAATCTTACCAACTCCAAAACCTTTGAATGGTAGTTTATCAGTATGTAAACTCATTAGTAGTCATTCATGTGTGTAATTTTCACTTTTGTTAGTTTTATTCAATCCTCTCTCATCCATGTTAATACAAATATGTAATCAAGTGAACGTAAATGAACAGAGTTGATTGAATTAAATAATGTGTCATGCCAGCTTTATTTGCCGTGTGATTGTTTTGCCAGTATACTGCTGGTGAGTGTAACAAAAACTGATCAGTATCATATAGGATGTGCCTTTGAAAACAACAGAGATGACATGAGCGACTAAATGCCATTGAATAACATGCAAAAGACAGTCATACTGGTTTATCCCTGCAAAACTGGGCCAGAGGACGGGGTTGTTGGTCACACAAGTACACACTCATATTCTGAATATATTGCAATGTTGTACAAACAAAGCAAAAAAAATGGGTGTAGAAAAAATTTCACTCAGAAATTGCTGGTAAATGAGCAAGTAGCTCATTGAATTAAACATGAAATTTTAAAGAAGAAAGACTTAAATACACACAAAAAAATCAGTAGCCTAGAGTATTTTCTTGTAAAACATACTCCAATAATCTTTCACATGAAACTATAATTCCTTGGTTCAATCATTACACAGCATTAAAAAGTGACTATAATGCTAACACAATAGAAGTATGCATGTACAACACAGTGAGGTTTCCAGTGACCTCAGTTGTCCTCCTTCTAGCAACAAAGTTACATAATCTTAATAATTTACATAATACATGCATCTTGTTGTCACAAGCTCAATAAAATCAGTTCACACATGTAAAACTTGAGTAATCCAGCTCAGCTAATGTATGAGTGAATTTAACCATTTCAGCTAAGTTACACTTACAGTGCAACAAATTCTTTCTCTTTGCTGCATTTACTTGGTTGGAATTGAACAGAGTTTAATTCCATTTGATTTAATTCGGTTGTGGACTGTGGTTCTACATGTTTGAAACTGGTTTTCTTCTACAGTATTAACAGTAGATAGGATTCATTGCTAATACTGGCAAGGAATGCAGGTCAATGACAAGGAATTTTGTTTGTATCATTTACACTTTGGAAGCATATTACAAAATCATATTACTAGAAATGCACTTATCATGAACCACACTCGTCTCTCAAAAAAAAAGAAAAAACAGAAAAAAGCTGTCACACCCTAATGAACAAAAGCCGAAAGGTAGCTACGTATTAGTACTTTAAAAGCACATATTAGCCTCAGTGACCGTTTGTAGTCTGCCTTGTTTATGAAAGTGTACCTGTGTATTTAAGCCCTTTCCCCCCCTTCTTTTTAACAGATTTTTGGACTTTGTGTGGTTTGTGTTGGTGTTTATTGAGGGACTTTATCAAGAAATTACATCTTCTTAAAAGAAGAAAATTCAATTTAAGAACATTTTCAGTCAACAACATGCCTTTAAACAGTATTCACAGGCTTTCTGGTTGTTGCCGGTTTTAGGAGCCAGCAGATGGCGCTGTTGTCGACACTCTGAGAGACAGTGAGGTGGAAGCTTCATTTAACCCAGCTCTCCCTAAAATCATTTATATGTTATTAAATACGGACGATAACCTATATTCTAATACATCACCTCAGCAACTGTCCATAAGTGAAAAAGCAGACGTTACATGATAAAGTTACAAAATTACGTTGTGAAACAATTTTTTGAAAAAAATACATCAGTGCATACTGGATATCTGAATATAACAACTGTCTACAGCATATAGCGTGATTTTTCATAGTTCAGTCAGAGTGGGTTCATTCTCAGCATGGCTGCAAAACTGCATTTTTGTGGCACTATGACAACTGGTCTGACGGTTTGTTGTCATTAAATGGAAAATATCTGTGGTACTGTGGAAGTCTCACAAGAGGACATATTTGTAATACTTTTGTGTGCATGTAATTTGAAGGAAAATGTAGCTGAAGCATTCTGGGAAAGAGAGCAATAACATTAACCAGAAAACATGAAAACAATACACAGAAATGTTTCCATAGTTCAGATTTCCATTTGCTAAGTCACAAATTAGTTGATAGTCATGAATGAACACTGCATCTTTTCACATCTGTACTCAATAGAAATATAGATGTAGGTGATAGAAATGAGTGTAGAAAGTTTATTCATGTGCTTTGATACAGCTTAATTGGCATCCTATTACATATTAAGTGAGCCAATTACACTGTCTAGACAATTTTATTCAGGATTTCTGTCCGTAAAAGGCTAAGATTAAGTATTTTCTCAGATGAATTATATATGTGATGGCATCACTAATGAAACATAAGTATTTCTTTTTCTCCAGTCTGGATTCTGTACTTTCTATTAGTTCTGAAATTAAGATTCTCATTTATGTTGTACTTTTTTTCTTATTTCATAAGGAATAGCATATAGGATATTTTCAGGCACTGAAAAAAATCTATATTGTGTACATTTCAAATTCCTATATTATGCAAGCACTGCCTAATACCGCATCTGTGTTAAATCATCTTCAGTCAATTTCTTTTTAATTATACTGACGCATCAGGATGTTTTGGCTAGGTCATATCTAGCACAGATGCTGAGGGGGAAATGTAATTGGCTACTGGGCATTCAAGAGTGCAGCTTTAAGCTTCCTTAAGCTGTTCAGCTGGCAGCTCAGTAAGATCAAATCAATTAAACAAATATAGACATTTTTACTTTAACAGTGTGTTCTCACTGCCAAAAACTTTCTTGTATCAGCTGAAAACATTCTTGTGCCACTGGTTTTGTTAATTTTTTATTTATTTATGTTAATTGTATACTCTTTTCTCAGCATCTTCCTCATGCCTAACATTCAAAATGTTTCCAGTAAGAAGCATAAACCAGTCCAACCAGTTCCCGCGACCCTAAACCCCCAAACCCCCACAACTCATGACAGTAACTGAGCTCATGTAATCAAAACTGAAAGTATTACCTTTGTTAGTGTATATAAATGTCTTAGTAAGACAGAGACACAGAGAACATCATTTCGTCTTTGACTCTCAAAGAAGATGCATCTCTCAAAACACTGAATGAATGAAACCTGTGAGTATTATAGTATATTTTCAGTTATTGCAGCCCATGTTTTTTCGTTTTTTTTAACAGTTTTATGTATTTAAAAGTGAACCATGTTCTCCTCTTTTAATTGTATCGAAATATTTCATTTTAACAGACACTTTTGTAAACAGAATGCATTAATATTATTACTTATCAAATATGAAAAGCAATATATTTGATATGCAAATCCTGATCATGCATCCTCCATCTAACCTTAGTACATCTTCCATAAGTAGACAAATCTATTTTCATAATGTTTAAATGTAAATGTATATTATAAATTTAATGATATTCAAATGTCTTACAATCAACATTATTATTAAATATAGAAAACTGCCGGGCTCTGAAGCAAAAGATGGAGAACCCTGATGAAAGCAGTGGCATTCAAAATGAGGATAAACAAGAAGAAACTGATGGTATAGATATAAATTCATTATTTAATTATTTAATGTATTCGTACTTTATATTACTTTACTTTACTCTTTAACAAAAATTCCCCCTCCTCCAGGTCACATTAGATTCACTGATGTCGGGCCGCACTCGGTGCACTTAGATTGGGGAGATCCAGATGTGACTGCAAATGCACAACAAAAATTCCAAATCGAATGGAAGAATGAAGAAACAGACTTTACTAAAACAACAGATACAAATCATTTTGAGATAAAACAACTTTCACCTGGCACAAGATACAACATCACAGTAGTGGCAATTGGGAACAACTGCAAGAAGAGTTTCTCTGCATCTGTGTGTACAGGTAAACTTATTGCAAACTGCTTACATTTGTCATGCAATTATGATAAAGTACAATTAAAATAGCATTTTCAGTAGCTTAAAACTTTTACTTTGACAAACACTTTCATACTAGGCTCCTATTTAAGCAATATCTAACAAGCAAGAGTTCTGTTGTTCCAAATAATAAGCAAGTTCAATCATTGAAAAAAATGATTGATGACTCCGTGTCTTTGAAAGAATCATTTGTGTGAATGATTTTTCCACTAGATTCATCATTATTTGTGTTTACTCATGTATTATTGTTTTTTTCATGAAGCAATACCGGCACCTGAGAATTTTGAATATATCTCAGAGGATGCAACAACTGTAAGACTAAACTGGACGTCACCTCAGAAAATAGATCCCAGTCTCTACAAATTCCAAGTGATTATGTATAAAAATGAAGAGAAAACAGAATCAATGACTGTCAAATCAAATGTAAATACTATTGTAATGATAGATCTTCTTCCTGCCACCGAGTACAAAGCTACAATAATCACAAAACTGAATAATGACAAACTAAGTGAACCAGCGGTTTTAATCATCTATACAAGTAAGTGACTGCTTTAGGAGCCTTCTAATTTACATCTAGTACATTTTTGTAAAAACATGTTTTATAATCCTCTACAGAGCCACTTCCACCTGAAAACCTGCAGATCAAAAATGAGGCAAGTTCTGCTTATCTGAAATGGACAGATCCTTTTATGGATGACGAGATTCCTCACGTATTCAGGGTGATCTGGAGCAGCGAAGCCAATGCAACGGAATCCCTTACAGATGAGGCAGAGATTAATGTATCAAGTTTAAAACCAGGAAGTGAATATACCTTCTCTGTCTGCACTTTAGTTGAGTTAAATGGTACAACACTTGAGAGCTCTCCTGTAAAAATCACACAAGTGAGTTGCTATTTTTTCCTAATCAAATAATAAGACCAGTATGACTCTGCTGAAAAAACCAGCATGAGCATCCATACTAATGTAGGTTGATTTATGCTGGTTAGTGCCAGTTTGGTGCTTCCTGTAGCTCAAAAAGTAAAGCATGATGCTACTAATATCAATCTCATGTTTTCAATCCCCAAGAAATGCATGAACTGATCAAGTAAGTATCCTGAATGCATTTTAAATTGTTCAAAGTAACGTTAAAATTTTAAAAGAAAACTAGTTATCAGCATTCCAAACATACAGTATATCCCGGTCTTTTCAGCAGAGAAATAATCATATTACGCAATCATTTGAAACGGATATATAAATGGCATAACTTTGCATTGCAGACATAACTATGGAATCCTTGTTAAGGGATCTGGGACTACACCTGAAGAATAAACTGACTTTAAAGTCTGTGTTGGAATTACGGAAACCGTCAGATGTGGTCGAAACTGCACATAGTCTTAGATCTTTGCCGTGGCTTTTCCTCAGAAAGCTCATGATGGTCAATTCATCAGCCAGAATTATAAAGTGTGCTTCAAACTGTAACCCTGAAACGTGTGAAGAAAGCAGCAACATCGCTGAGACATCTACTGGTTTCCATGAAGATCAGAAAGGAATCCATCCACTAGATTTGATCACAGCTCTGTTCCACTGTGCCGATCCTTTCCTCCAGCAAGAAATGGCTCTAAAAATGTCAGTGTGTCAGTTCTCTGTGCCTTTGCTGCTGCCAAACTGTGACACAGATGAGTGCACTCTGATGCTTTGGGCCTTGAGGGACATAATGAAACAGTTTAGATCGCATTCACTGGAAGAAGACGGTACTTTAGAGGAAAACAGTATTGTGCTAACTGATTTGCCCCTGATCTCTTTCGTCAGGCTTGGAAAAAGCAGTATGTCCAAATCGGAGTTCTTGAACAAACTCCTCAGCAACAGTCAGCATCATCATGACACTTTTTTCCACAGGCAACTGGAAAATGGGAACATTCCGAGAAAGATCTCTAATGGGCTTGTTGAAATGAGCTGGTATCTCCCTGGGGGAGAGGAATTGAATGACAAATTCAAAGAGCCAGTAGCTGTGGCTAATCTCCGTGGGGATATTTCTGCCTTTAAGTCCCAATTCACCTTCTTGAACCAAATATCCTCTGCAATTTTTCTGTTCTGTGATGATTTGGACTCAAATCAGACATTTCTGGAATCTCTGCAAATTAGATCAAAATTGGTTCTGGTTTGCACCACAGACGGTGCAAATTTGGGAGACAATCTGACACAAAAGATCAAGCCATACTCAGAAATCCTTAGGGATAAAAACATGAATGATTTTAAATTCGTTGAAACACTGCAAGAAGCTGTTGTTGATATACTTGCGGATTCTACTAAAATGAGTATTGAGAAGATGTCAAAGATCGCACCAGAGCTGGGGATTCTTGTCGATGAAAACAATACCGTTTGTCAAAATGCAAAAAAAAGAGCAGCCCTGATCACACAAGACATTGCAAATATACCAGAATACAAAATGAAGGAACTGTCATTGCAAGACAAAATATGGAAAGAGATCTCCAAACTGGAGAAAGAGATGTGTCGACTCAAAGCAAAGAAACAAAACATTGAGCACTACAAGAGTGAACTTAAAAGTCAAATCCAGAAATTACAAAAGCAACAAGGAAGCAGTAACATGAGAGAAACGATCTATCAATTCATCTCTGGCCTGAGCTGCTCCCCAGATGAGCAGTTATACTTTCTCAAATGGATGAAAATAAATTTAGATGATCTAACAAGAAAGCACCTGTCAAAGCTGGATGAGCAGTATAGGGATGCATGTAAGAATTCCTCAGAAGATAAAGATCATCTCAGAGATCTGGAAAATAAGATTGCCAGCAGCTCTTTAGGAGTCCAACACTTCATGAGAGAGATAAGTCAACTTTATGAATCAGCACACTCCCAAAAAAACAAGAAGTACACTGCCGTGAAGCAATTGCCAGAGATATGTGCTCAATTAATGCTAAATGGGTTTCCTCTAGAACTTATTGATGGAGAGGCATCAAACATTCCCATGACGTGGATTAGAGATGTGCTTGCGGCACTTAACAAACTGACATCTCCTCACAACATAATACGAGTTGTGACAGTTTTAGGAGTTCAAAGCACTGGGAAGTCGACTCTCCTCAACACAATGTTTGGAGTTCAGTTTGCTGTAAGCAGTGGCAGATGCACAAGAGGCGCCTTCATGCTTCTAATAAGCGTGTCTGAGGAATTCAGATCAGAGCTTCAATGTGACTATATCCTTGTAATCGACACAGAGGGCTTAAAATCTCCAGAGATGGCGAAACTAGCTGATAGTTATGAGCATGATAATGAACTTGCGACTGTTGTTGTTGGGCTTAGCGACCTCACTATTGTCAACATTGCCATGGAGAATGCTACAGAAATGAAAGACACATTGCAAATTGTTGTGCATGCCTTTCTCCGCATGAAAGAGGTGGGGAAAAGGCCCTGTTGTCATTTTGTGCATCAGAACACTGCAAATGTTGCTGTGCATAGAAATGTCATGAAAGAGAGAAAGATTCTCTTGCAGCAGCTAGATGAAATGACGCAAGCAGCTGCTAGAATGGAGAAAATGGGTGACAACAAGAAATTTACAGACATTCTAGAGTACAACATTGATAAAAACAACTGGTACATACCTGGATTGTGGCTTGGAGTTCCTCCAATGGCACCTGTTAGTACTAGTTACAGTGAGGAGGCGAGTAAGCTGAAAGATGGCATACTTAACATTTTTAAAGCAACAAAAGGCCAAGCACAGAATTTCTTGGAATTTGAAGAATGGGTACGAAGTCTCTGGAAGGCTGTCCAATTTGAGAACTTTATTTTCAGTTTTCGCAACACCCTCGTTGCTGAAGCATACTCCAAACTTTGTGTGGAGTACAACAAATGGGAATGGGCTTTCAAGAAGTACATGATTGGCTGGTACACAAAATCAGAAACTAAAATCATTAACACAGGTGTAATGTCAAGAAATGCACTTAATGTTGACAGAGTAGCGGCTGATTTAAAACATGAAGCTGCTATTGAGCTTGACAAAGTGGAGAAAAGCCTTTTAGGTAAAATTGAGCAATATTTCGAAAGCGAGGCGGAACATGTGCACTTTGTCGAAAATTACAAGGAGGACTTTTTAAATAGTGCAAGAAGCCTTCGAAGGGAGACTGAGACAGATCTAAGAAACAAACTGGAGAATGCTGTATTGATACAGAAGGGAATTGAAAAGGTGGAGTGTATAAGACAAAATCAAAGGGATACCATGAAAGAAAAAGTGCTCAACTTGATCGCTGCCTGCAGGAATACAAAAAACCTCTCTGATAGACAACTAAATGAGGAATTTCAAAAAATGTGGGATGAAATTTTGAAGCAGTTTTCCCTCACAGCACTACCAATTTATGAAGTGGGGAAGGAAGCATACAGAAACTTATATAGCAACTTGGAAACAAAAGGTGGAGCTGTACGTGAGATGCTTTTAAGCGTCACTAGTCTAGATCAGTGTGGCACTGGACCTTTCTATGCAACGACTGTGAAAATGAACATATTTAAAAAACTCAAGAATTCCCTTCGGCCTGGGCAGAGGAATAGAAAACACAAATTCATACAACTGTCTTGTGATAAAATAATACACGAGAGCAATGTATTCATTTCGTCTAGAGCAAGAACAAAATCAGACTATAATGCTGACGTACAAGAACTCTTGTGCTTCATTGATAAGAAATTGGAAGATTGCAAAGATACAGAGATAAGCCCTGAAATTGAAGCATCTCTCAAGATCCACATTTGTGGGAACGCAACAAGAGCTTTCCAGAAAACGCATGACGACTACATACAGAGTAATGATCCAATGAAATCCCTCGAGAAGTTCAAGGAGCAATGGTTAGCAGACTTTAAAGACCTCTACTACCAGCGAGACCAATGTCAGAAGAAGGCAGAGATGTGTGCCATGAAATGTGTCGCTCCTGCCGTGATGGAATACATCCAGAAACGCCTTGGACCTGACATTGTGGATGAAATGCTGACAGGTGAAAGAGGCTTTGCTTTTAGCACACGAACATTTTTCCAGTGTTCACTTTTAAAAGAGCTGCTTCAGGATGACGACTTCGACAAGATTTCTGCGTATGTGCAAAATTACGAGAAGTTTGTAACTGAGTGGATTTCAGAGAAGATCATTGAACATTTTTCAAAGGAAGACGCCTTTCTCAAGTTAGAGATGAAACATTTGAACACAATTGTCAGCAAGCTCAAAACAGCTATTGAAAGTGCAAAAAGCATGACAAAAAACAGCTGCAGTTTCATGACCAATGTCTTCACATGTCTTGATAAAGAGCTGGTCATACCAATTGACACCCTTAGTGGAACTCTGGCTTTAAACAACTCGGACCCTGCTGAGTTTGCAGATTGCCTCAAATCATCGATAGAAAAAATGCATAAGACCTTAGCAGATCAGCTACGTGGTGTAAGGGATGTGGAGACCAAGTTAACTAGACTCTCAGTGAACAAACCTCAAGAGGAGCTCTTCAGCAGAGTGTTTGGCTGTGGGGAAATGTGTCCATTCTGCAGTGCGCCTTGTGAAGCTGGTGGAAAAGATCATACTGAACATTTTGCCTCAGTTCATCGGCCAGAAGGTATTGGTTACTACCACTGGATTGACACAAAGAAATTAGTCCCTGACATATGCTCGTCTCTTGTCGCTAGCGAAAAACAATTTCGATGTAAAGACACAGAACATGAGTGGCATCCACACAAGGAATACAGAGAGATCTATCCTGACTGGAGGATACAGCCTGACACTAGTATTGAGGCCACTGACTTCTGGAAGTACATCTTTACTAAGTACAACACGAAATTTGCTAAGACATACAATTTAAAACCAGCTGACATACCTGCTGATTGGCATTGCACCTCTGTACATCAGGCAAATGAATGCTTGGATGACACATTCTTGTTGAATTCACACAAAAATAAAGATGATGATCCTATCAGTAAATAATGCAAGTAGAGCTGAAATGGACTGAAATCATGTCCTACGTTCACAGGCTCAATGACCAGCGTTGCACTTCCCAAAAGCATCAAAAGCCCAAGTAGATTGTAGAACTGTAGCCACCGATGGGGTTATGGGAATTCATAATATTGCACAGCAGTTTTATTTTTGCTAAATGACATTCAGTTAAGAAAAAAAAAGATCATTTTTGAGTGCATTATCATCTAATAAAGTATGTAACCCCAATATTGATTAACAATGAAAAACATTTTTATTTTCATTTATATTACTATTAAACATTGCTCGGATAAAACAAGATGAATGACCTTTTGGTCACCCTTTATGTCTTTCTCACCGTACTATAAACACACTGACTGTGGCAAATATTTTACGCTATGAACAGTGTCAACAGTTTGAAATGTTTTATAATTTTACATGTGTGTACTTCTTGTAAAAAAAGACAGAATAGCAATAAAAAACATGTATTGCCATTTACTAAATATAATTATAGAAGATACTTGGAAAGAAAAACAATAAAGCTCTTGATCTTCATTAATTGGTCTCTGAAGTTTGACATTTAACAGTCTGTGTGGTGTAAGAGTCAATATGAAGGAAGGGCTACCTCTGATGGCGAGTGGACGGAAGACCATGAACCGGATTCGTGACACTAATCTAATTGTCATGCCATTCGAATTTCATATTAAGAATTCTTTTAACCCAAAAAGCAAATTATTCTTCCTTAGAACTGGTTTTCTTTAAAATACAAATCTTGCGTAATAAGGCTATCTGTAATCAGAAGCACATTTAAAACTGGAATATAATTTAATTTCATTCACATGTTTCATAAACACTTAATCCTTTCTGGATTACAATCCACCATCAAAACGATACATTTGATTATTCTAGCTGCTGTGAGAAAAGGCTAAACGATCCGCCACCTGCAGGATCCTCACATACGATAGCATATTAGTCAGGATAACATATCTTTATGTTTACAGATATGATGTAATGACGCAGTGCCATGCTAGCGAAAACCTACCCATACTACTCAAATTAGAAAACATTATTATAAGCTAACAGTTGTGACGACAGTTTTGAACATTGGCTGGTTATGTACTTGCTCAAATATTGATTTCGGATCATTTTTAACCAAAAAAAAAAAAAAACCTTACGGACTGCAGTTTTAAATATACTATATAAAAATGACAGATTTCAGGAGAGGAGAAAGTAAGAGGGTAACTTATCCTTCTGTACTTTACAGTGCAACAAAATCTGCTCTTTTATTTGAACAGAGTTTGATTCAGTTTGACTTAACTTGGTTCAGACTGTGGTTCCACATGTTGATGTTTTTCATTCAAAGTATTAACAGTAATTACTTATGATTCATCTCCATTACTGGCAAGGAATGCAGGTCAATGACAATAAATTATTTGTAGTGTAATTTGTAGTGTAATTTGGAAGTGTAATATTACAAAAACATTACAAGAAATACATTTAAATACGTGTTTTAGTGACCTAATAGATGCACTTTGTGACAAATAAAAGCTGAGAAGATATAATTTTGATTAAAACTTCTTGTTTCAAAATGCCTTTAAAGCTTATCAGATATTGTAAGCACCTCACATTCTTTGGTTTCATGCAGGCCCTGGAAGTTATGTAACACATTATAATCAAATAATGAATTGAATTTTCTGTAGATAATGTAAAAATAAATAATAAAACAAGTCACATAGACACCGCAGGACAGGCCAAGTATTCATCAGGTCATGATATTCAATATGCCTTTTCTTGAGAATGAAGTGAAACTGGATGATGGTCAAACCTCCAATTGAGGAAAAGAAAAGAATCAAAGGACCAGGCCTGTTATATTTAACACAGTACTGATGACTATTTTTAAATTCAGAAACAAATAGTGTGTGATTTGACTTAGTTCAATAAAGAATTCTTGGCAATCTTTTGTATTTGTTCCTGTGCTGGTCTGACCTGTTAGAAATTATTAAATGGAATATGTCACATTGCAAGAGAGTCAAAAGAGAAGTTATGTGTAATACCTGTTTATATGCAAATGTATTTATGAACAAAATGTAGACTGCATGATGGGAAAGAGAGCACAGCAATCACATTAACCATAAAATATGAGTAATATACACAGCTGATGCTTTTCAAAAGTGTATTCAATAGAATTTCAAAGGTGTAGAAAAGTTAGTGATCGGTTTGTATGGTGTACTATGATATATTAACCTCCCAGGTAGCCAAAACGGTTTGGCCCGATAATGGCCCAGATCCGGGAGGCCGGAAGAAATAACTCTGGAAGCTGTGGTTGCCAGACTCCGCATGGACATGGGATGAATGACACCCCAGAATCGGCCCAAATACACTGGACTGAGTCCGGCTGCCTAAACTGCCGGCATTGGGCCACAATCACGCCGACAAGAATTGAAACACTTAACGAGTACTGGCCTGAGTCTGGGTACTGAAACTGAGCCAACAACACCGGCATTGGGCCACAATCATGCCAACCAAAATGGTACACTTAGCTGGCACTGGTCTGACACTGGGTACTGAAACTGAGCCAACACTAGGTTACAATCATGCCGACACCTAGTCAGTTCTAGTCTTATTCGCTAAATTAAAAAAAAAAAAAAGTAATTACAGAATTACAACTTCTAAAATATGTGTATTAAAGACTCCTTCCAGTTTTTACATAAAACCAGAGCTTTGAATAATTAGTTTTTCCACAAGATGACATTGTTATCTTAAAATCTATAGCATCTACTTCCAACTAAAATAAAATATATATTTTACAGTGTCCTTGTTAAACCTGCATGTACTTATGCATGTCAACTAAATATGTCACCTTCACAAAGATTAAGGGTTTGACCCTTACACCATTTCTTTTCATGGCATCCCCATCAACTACTCCATGAATTACCCCATAACATCCACATGTGCTCCATGAGCAGCAGCCATCTTTTGATGAACTTTTCAATCTCTCCATCTGATGCACTGCCAGTACTTGCACAGTACTTGGTATTTCTTTGCACTGACTGAAGAAAAAAAAAAAAAAGATCAGTCGCAATACTATAGACCAGTGGTGTCAAACTCAATTCCTGGATGGCCGCAGCTCTGCAGAGTTTAGCTCCAACCAGCTCCAACTCACACCTGCTTGGAAGTTTCTAGTAATCCTGAAGATCTCGATTAGCTGGATCAGGTGTGTTTGATTATGGTTGGAGCTAAACTCTAGCACTATGTCAGCAAACTCACAATTATAGCTTCATTATAAATAAATATTACTTTGATATTATATGTGTAGAACGGTTTATTAAAATGATATTACATGTTAGATTATCAAATGTTTACTCACCAGGGTAGCAAGTTCTTCTGGTCTTCTGGCAATTAGCAGCACAAAAAGTCTGTCAGATTTTGTCATTAGATGTCAAAGCTAGTGCGCATGTCTTGAAACTCATATAGCAAAAATAATGTTAAAGTTCCCTTAACCACTTTAAGCTTGTTTTATTATATAAATTAAATCATTAATTTCCAAAAATGTAGCCTAAAGAAAAAAGAGAATGTTGGATAAAAGGAAAAAATATTAAATTAAAATAAAATAAAAAATACACTAAAAATAACATAACATGGGCAGGTAAAAGATATCATGTTTAAGTTAAAGTGTCACTGCTACATACCATTTACCACATTGTAAACGGAGACCCACCCCAGCACTCAACCTAAACTGGTCCGGGTATGCATGCCCATATCTCAGCCAAAATCAGACCAGCCCTTATGGTCCGTAATCGGGCCGAATGTGGCTAAATGTGCCGTGTCTCAGTGCAAATTGGGCCAGATCCACACATCCAAAGCCTAGCCAAATCTGGCAACCATTACTAAGCCAGAGCTGGTTTATTGTTGTTTGTGCATATTGAGATTTGTCCAGCAGGGGGCGGTAACGCATAGTGTATGGCAGTGTTGCCAATTTAGCAATTTTGTTGCTAAATTTAGCAACTTTTCAGACTACCCTAGCAACTTTTTCTTCCAAAAGCACCTAGCAACAAATTTAGCAATTTTAAAAATTTATTTGGCAACTTTTAGCAACTTTTGATAAGTGACTCAGACAATTAAAAGATATTTTCCATCCAAATTACACAAAAAGAAAACCAAAGATGCCTAGCAGTACTCCCATCATGTGAATTGAGTTAGCTGCTATTTGCAATTCTTCAATTTAATAATAATAATAACTGAATAATTGTTCATTTATGATACACTTTGTTAGTAGCTTGTACTTGCGATTGTTGATCAGTTAGTACGCTGTAAGAAAAATGGAAAAGATAGGCTACTAGTAATTTTCCAGGATGTTATCCATTATCCATTGTAACCCTGTAACCCGAAAACACAATGCGTAATTTAAAATGCAGGTAAAAAACCAATACGGAAAATTCTTTCATATTAACATAAGTTTATTGTGCCCTATTTTTACAGCCTTTTCTTGGAGTTTAGCATACTAACTACTAATACACTGCTTAAAGCATTATTGTTGAGAATGTGTTATATTACTAGTTTACTAGATATATAAATAAAAAAAATAAAAAATAAAATTGTAATCATTCAAAAATGTGTAAGTGTTCAATAATTCAATGTATTTTAAAATACAGTAATTTATATTTTAATATAATATTTTGCATATTATTTTACAAACAAATCTAAATGAACATATATAAAATATATATTTTTGCTGAGATTTGATGTTGTGACAATTTTGCGCCGTGATTACGCAATGACGTCATCGCGCAATGACATCACAACGTCATTTAGCAACTTTTAGCAACAAATTGACCTTCCTTTAGCAACTTTCTCTGAAAATTAGTTGGCAACACTGGTGTATGGTTTGGGGCACTATTAAAAGGCTGTGAAGAAGCGCATTTCTGAAGGCGGAAGTCTCCCCCGATTAGAACGGTGCTTTACATTTCCGGTTTCTAGTGACATTTACATATTTTCAGAGCCGATAATATAATGTGAAACCTATGAAAGTCATTTTTAAAAAATCATGTGGCGCCATTGTTTCATCACTTTACAGTGTCGCAATGGAACGTCTTTTTGCAGTAAAGGACCAGTCATAGTTCAATGAGTGGGAAGATGACCTGAAGCGACGCGAGGTTAGCTGCACTGAAAACAGATGAGTGAACATACAGCTCCCGATCTGGGTGAAGTTCATGGGATTTTGTACGCAGAATGATAAGAGCAAACATTATTTTAACATATATTATTATTTCACACTCAGTATTTTAACTTAAGCGCTGCCTGCAAGACAGATTTTCTGATATGCAAAACAAGTACTTTAAAGGAATTCCTTCGCTTACTGCCGTTACTGTTGCAGCCAACAACAGCACAGCAACCCTCCGCACATTTTTATATGTAGTTATATTGAAAAAGTTTCAATTCAGTCTATCTTTTTTTTACCCCGTTTTAACGGATTTCTATGGAGACCGGAACACGAGAGCACCCAAACGGAAGTTAGAATCCATCATGGCGCCGCTCATCGGTTATTCAGGAAAAAGGTCTATAGAGTGGTGGAACTATGATGTCACTTTGTAGGCGAAAACCCGGAAGCGAGTGCATTTTAGCACTTCCGGTTCCATCGTCTAGGGCTGTAAGGGTGTGTCCGAAATCGCATACTTCCCTACTATATAGTATGTGAAAAACAGTACGCGAGGCGAGTAGTATGTCCGAATTCATAGTATTCGAAAAACAGTAGGCGAAAAGTACCCGGATGACCTACTGCTTCCGCCCGAATTCTGTAGTAGGCAAACGATGGACACTTTACTATCCCATGAGGCCGCGTCATATTCGAAAAATGGCGGTACCAAGTGTAAGTACCTTAGGGAAAAACGTTGTTGATGTTCATTGTGGTTAACTCGTACTTGTTTAACATCATCCAAGTAAATGACTGACTTGTTGAGGGTTTAACAAACAGATTAAACGATTTTGTGAATTGGGTGTAAAAAGATCTCTAATCATTACCGATCAGATGGAGTTACGTTAACCTCAACGTAATACATCAGCTTGTTAACGCTGCTTTCTTTAAATAGGCGGTTCATTAAGCGGTAAGAATTTAAATCATTAACAATGTTCGCACAGTGAAGTGGGATCTTAAAATTTTCGCGCTGTTGTGAAGATGCATGACACGTGACAACATCAACATGGCGGATGTAGTACGTCCGAATTCCATTCATAATACCCTCATTCATACTATATAGAACGTACTTTTTTAACGGTCGAGTAGTACGTTCGAATTCAAATGTAGTACCTACACAAGTAGTATGCGATTTCGGACGCAGCCTAAGATTCCGAAATTTTTGGAATCGAGTCCGATTCCGATTCCTGGTTCTGGATTCGATTCCGAGAATCGATTCCTCTGTTGTTTTGATTCTTTTTCGATTCTTGTTTTTTTTTAGATCAACGGAACCTAATCTCGCTATGACTGCAGGATATAAAGGTCGTAGAAAGTATCCTTCTCATAATATGAAGCTTTATTTGTAGAAAATGACGATACATTTCTATAGCTATGATTGATTTTTAAATATTTTGTCTGCTTTGCCCGTGAAATTAGTCATAGCTCACTGCTCAGCAGGGACATGCATATAGCATCAATTGAAAAAGACATGAAGTGTCTAAAATATATGTGCACAGTTCAGCTGAATGATGAAGTTTACTTTGACTGTATGCTTTGGACAATATTAACAAACTGTACATTGAAACAAAATAACCAGAACATTAACAATAACACTAGAGCTCGTGTTTTATCTGTCAATCAGATGTGCTCTCGGTCACTGATCTATGCTCGTGATGTTTTCTTTTAGAATTATCATTGGCTGATAGAAATAAAAAATAGTATTTTAGATGGAAATAAGATCCTCAATCAGGTCATGATCTATTCTGTTGTGCAGTGCTCAAAATTGTGGACAACATAAGCCAGTTTCACCGTAAATAACCCCTGAATCATTTTTTATTTTATTTTTTGAACTGGTTCATTAAAACTATCCGAAAGAACCTTTTCGTGGAAACGAATCAGACTTCTAATCACTTTTAGCGAGCATGAGGCGAAGGGTAATACAAATATAAAAATGAAATAGATCTTTTATATATAAAAAATAATCTTTTATCTCACAACTGTAATAACGGCTTTTATCGAGCATGAATGGTGCTTCTCAAACGGAAGGCTGCAGTTCATTTTCGTGAATTTAAATGTGTGCAGCCTTCGTAGGATGCAGCCTTCCATTTGAGAGGCACCCATAGATAAGCTTTGTTGTACTGAAAAAAGCTCTGAATGAGGAGTCGATTCCTCTTGATGGGATCGATTCCAACCTTTCTCTCGACTCTCGATTCCCAGCGCCTCGGAATCGAGGAATCGATTCCCTGCTCTACCATCGTCCCAGAGTCAATGGGTTTTTTGAATGGGATTTTGGTTAAATCCCTTAAATAAGGTCCGTGGTTCACACAAGCTCAAGATACTTGAAGATACAAGAACTCACGTTTTATTCTACGACATAAAACACACCAGTTACACCCCACTCGTGATTTTTTTAAACTCTTATGTTTCTTAAAAAAGACGTTTGCTAACAAGTTGCTAAATAGGACTACAGGCGCTACAGACATTAAACGTCATCACGCCGAACAGTTTATCAATTTATAGTATTTTCCAGTTGCAGTATAATTTGTAATTCAATTAATTGTAGAATAACCAATTAATAGTTTCCCGCATTTTATATTGTTGTTCAATGTTTTTTGCTTTGTCCCGAAATGCGACACAAGTCTTCGGAGGGAAGATGCTCAAGTTTATCGCTTTCCTACTGATACAGAGACTCTGGGTTCATACCATAAGGTAAACTCATATTACGATTAATCCATGTAAACACCACATTTACCAGCTTTACATGGTGAAAGTGAAACTTTAATAATGCATAGTGTTTAAATCCAAGTTAAAATTAAATGTTTACGGCCAAAAGAAGCTTTTCCTAGAAGCAAGGATAAAATAACATTTTGTGTACCCACCCTAACAAAACGATAGCTGAAATGTGGTTCACTAAAATAAGTTTAATCTTACCATATCCAAAAACTTCACTCTGCTGTTATTTAATAGATTAAATGCACTAAAATTTTATTGAATAGTACGTGGAGACACATTTTTAATTCAAATATTTATTGACTTTTAATGCACCTAATTTCGAAACGTATAGAAATACGTGCTTTCAAATGTCCTTTAGTTAAGATTATTTAGTTTATTCACTATACTATTTATTATTAATGTCTCATTTCAGTTTTAGTTTGTCTCTAGTTTTGTATTTATTCCAATTTATATGAAAAGGTTCAAAAATCCTTCACTGAACATATTAAAAATAAGTTTGAAACAGTTGTCGGGAGCACGGTGGTGGTGACGTTGAAGGCGAGCGACTGTGGTGCTGTAGCCATTTATAGCCTAAGTTTAGCTTTTTAGTTCTGGCGCTTTTATTTCGGCTATATTATTTTGTGAAGATTATCTTGATGGACCAAACGTGTAAGTTTCAAGAACTATGTTTGAACACAGAGCTTATTTTTTGCGATAATCCAAAAGCCTATGGAAAAATCCTACTGGTTTTTTATCGAGGGAACCAGTTTCATGCTAATAGCCGATCCGCCTACAAAGTGACGTCATAGTTCTCCCACTCTATTGCCATGCTGTATGTATTGTATGTCTGAACGCTGCGATGGGTCCTCAATAAAGTGACCATCGAGAACCTTTGGCTCATCTGAGTTTTATTTTGCTAGTATCTCAAGATACTACATATGGTGACAAGGATAAACAAGGAGATGAAGATAAACGAAGACAAATAAGGATGAAGAAGCGATTTCAAAGAAGCAAGTGAGAAACGGGATGCTGAAGCGGCTGAGCTGATTCAAACAAGTGGCTACCACGTGGAATGATTGATTGAAGAAACAATGGCTGGAATGGTTGGATCCGTAACACCATTTGATAGTAAGTCACAATCATGGGAAGAGTATTGTGAAGTATTGAATCATGTCTTCATGGCAAATGATGTTGAAAGCAGAGAGAAGAAACGAGCCATATTGTTAAGTTGTGTTGGAGCACAGACGTACACATTGATGAGGAATTTGCTGAGTCCAGACAAACCAGGTGCAAAGAGTTTTGAAGAATTGGTGAGTTTACTGAAAAACCACTTTAATCCAAAGCCAAGTGAAATAGTTCAGAGGTGGAAGTTTAATTCAAGAAACAGACGCCATAATGAAAGCATAGTAGAGTATGTGGCTGAATTAAGAAAACTTGCACAAGATTGTAATTTCGAAGACACACTCACAGTTATGCTGAGAGACAGATTAGTGTGTGGTGTTAATGATGACAGCATACAATGGAGATTACTGGCTGAGGATGGATTAACGTTTGAAACTGCACTGAAGAAAGCTCAGGCTATTGAAACTGCAAATAAAGATATGGCAGATTTGCACAGAGAAAAGGGAAATCGTGTTAGTACTACTGTTTTCAAGGTGGACACTGAAGAAAGAAGTAATTTAAAGGCTGCAGGAATGTGTTATCGATGTGCTGGAACTAACCATATGTCAAAAGACTTAAGTTTGCCTAAGTAAAATGTTACAAGTGTGGTAAAATTGGACATGTGAAAAGAGTGTGCAGAATGAAACCACAATAAATTGCTAGTAACAAAGGCAAGAAAACTGTGAAATGGGAGAGAGGAAAACATTCAAAGAGGGCTAATTATTTGCAAGAGGAAGAGGAAGAGTTGTGTGAAGAAGTTTTCACCATGTATAGCATACAATCAGCCCAGTCTCCTGTGCCTCTCTTACCCAAGTTTTACTTGAGAATGAGTGTCCTGTGAAGTTCGAAGTTGATCCCTGGATGTAGTGAAACTGTGTTATCACAGGGGGAATATGGTAAACTTGAAGTTAAAGAAAAACTGCCTAAATTGAAACAAAGTCCTCTCAATTTTGAAGATATATACAGGCCAATCAGTAAATGTTCTAGGAACCAGCAAAGTTCAAGTCAAGCATAACGGATTAGTTAAAGACCTCTCAGTTGTGGTGGTGGCAGGATCTGGTCCTAACTTGTTGGGAAGATCATGGCTTGCTGAGTTGGAACTTGGCTGCGAAAAGATTAATAAAATTCAAAAAAGCTCAGAGATGTTGCAAGACATTTTAAAGAAACATGAAATAGTTTTTAAAGAAGAACTTGGAACATTAAAAGGAGCCACAGCCAAGATTCACGTAGTCAGTGATGCGAAGCCTCATTTTTTTAAACCACATTATTACCTTTTGCGTATAATTGAACAAGTTTTCAGAGTGGGCAGCTCCTGTAGTGCCTGTGTTGAAGCCAGATGGATCAGTGAGACTCTGTGGAGATTATAGAGTGACTGTTAACCGGAGCATTGGAGCAGTATCCCATTCCCAGAATGGAGGACATGTTTGCAGTGTTTTATCTGGAGGTGAAAGATACACCAAATTAGATATGAGTCATGCATATCAACAGATTTTGTTGGATGAGACATCCAAGCAATATGTCACTGTAAATACTCACAAAGGTCTCTTTACGTATACACGATTACCCTTTGAACTGAGTTTGAGTCCAGCAATCTTCCAGAGAACTATGGAAGGAATCCTGAAGGCTATTCCAAAAGTCACAGTGTATTTAGATGATATTCCGTTGACAGGAAAAAATGATCAAGAACATCTGGGGACATTGGATCAAGTGTTGCAGAGGCCGGAGGAGTTTGGATTAAGACTGAAAAGAGAGAAATGTAAGTTCATGGAAAAGGAAGTTGTTTTCTTGGGACATAAAGTTGATGCCACAGGTATTCATCCTGTTCCAGAGAAAGTTCAAGCTGTACAGAAAGCACCAATGCCGACATCGGTAACAGAGCTGAAAGCCTATTTGGGTTTGTTGAACTTTCATAATCGATTTCGTTCTAGTCTTTCTACCCTGCTTGCTCCTTTGCATAAGCTCTTGAGGAAGGATGTTTGTTGGTGTTGGGAAGAAGACCAAGAAAAAGCCTTCCAAAAATCCAAAGAGTTGTTGTAATCTAATCGTGTCTTGATTCACTATGATGAAAAGAAAGAACTCATCCTTTCTTGTGATACCACAGCGTATGGTGGTGGGGCTGTATTAGCACATTGTATAAGGGATGGAACGGAGAGACCTATTGGATTTGTATCCAGAACACTAACAGTTGCAGAGAATAACTATTCTCAATTAGAGAAAGAAGGATTAGCGGTTGTGTTTGGAGTCAAGAAATTCCACAAATACTTGTATGGTCATAAAATCTGTATTGACAACAAACCTTTACTCCGTTTATTGAATGAACTAAAGGCTGTACTTCAAATGGCATCTCAACGAATTATGAGGTGGGCAGTAATGTTGAGAGCCTATGAATATGTCATTTCTTATAGAGCTGGTAAGGATCATGGTAATGCCGATGCCCTCAGTCGTCTTCCTGTTGCACAACCTTCTGAGGAAGAACCAGAGGAAGAGCATGTCTTGATGTTGGAGAGCGTAGCAGGTCCCTGGACGACCGCAGAGCAAATTAAGCACTGGACTTCTAAAGATCCTGTTTTGTCAAGAGTACATGAGTATGTGCTTAAAGGCTGGCCTGGTCACAGTGATACCCAGGAATTTGTACCTTATAAACGGAGACAGCAAGAGCTCAGTGTTCAAGATGGATGTGTGCTGTGGGGAGCCCGTGTTGTTGTTCCAGAACAGGGACGTGCAGGTTTGTTGGAACAGTTACATCAATCTCACCCAGGCATGTCCAAGATGAAAGGATTGGCAAGGAGCTACCTATGGTGGCCGAATCTGGATGCTGATATTGAAACTAGAGAAAGAGACTGAACTATCTGTCAAGAACAGCAAAAATCCCCTGTGAAGGCTCCACTTTACCCCTGGGAGTGACCCAGACAACCGTGGAGGAGAATTCACATGGATTATGCAGGCCCTTTCTTAGGTAAATTGTTCTTAATTATCATTGATGCTCATTCTAAGTGGATTGATGCCTATCGCGTAAGTTCAGCAAGTATCACCCCTCATCTAATGGTTTGGCAAAGCGAGCAGTTCAAACTTTCAAAGACCTAATGAAAAAAAGTTTGGGAAACACGTTGGAGACCAAGTTACATAGAGCTCTGTTTAATTATCGTATCACACCCCAGTCTACAATCGGACTGTCTCCTGCTGAATTGCTGTTGGGAAGAAAATTGCGTTGACAAGATACATCCTGACTTCACTGGTAAAATGAAAATGAAACAACAAAATCAGATCATGATCAACATGTAAAATCTCGTTATTTCCAGATTGGAGACCCTGTGTATACCCAAAACTTTGGGTATGGACCAAAATGGGTGCATGGAGTAATTCAGGACATTACAGGACCTGTATCTTATACAGTAACTTTGGGGAATGCTCAAGTAGTGTGACGTCATGTAGATCAATTATTTAGTCGCCAACAAAAAGAAAGGATAACTAATTACCAACCGAGCATGGATGTTCAGTTGTGTGATGCTGATGTTCAAATGCCCAAATCACCTAGTACTCCTATAATACCAACTTTGGGTGTTACTCCTGAGAAAAAGGAGCTTGAAAATTTGCAAACTGAATGTTCTAGTAGGCTGTTGCCCAAGTTATCTAGTACTCCTACCATTCCTGAAGTGACATCAATTGCAAAAGTAAAAAACCCTGAAATTCTGACAACTCAACTCAACTTTATTTATATAGCACCAATAAAAACAACAATTGTTGACCAAGGTGCTGTACAATTAATCAAATATACACAACATTAGCACTCAAAACAACAAATTATGACACAAGACATGGCTGATACAGCATAATTAACTACAGTTAAAAGCCAGAGAAAAAAGATGGGTTTTGAGTTTGGCTGTAAACTCATTCAGTGTAGAGGCAGTTCTAATAGCAACCGGTAGGCTGTTCCAGAGTTTCGGAGCAGCAACCGCAAAGGCTCGGTCGCCTCTTGAATTCAATTTAATCCTAGGAACATTAAATAGTCTCTGGTTGGAAGACCTAAGAGACCTTCCAGGATTGTGAGTAGATAATAAATCAGACAGATATACAGTAGTTAACCCATTCAGAGCTTTAGAAACCAGCAGCAGGACTTTAAATTCTTTAAATTCTAGAACGAATTGGGAGCCAGTGCAAACATATTAATACTGGAGTAATGTGCTCTCGCTTACGCACACCAGTAAGGAGCCTAGCAGCAGCATTTTGTACCATTTGAAGTCTATTAAGAGAGGCTTGATTAATACCTATATAAAGGGAATTACAGTAATCGAGCCTCGTTGAAATAAAAGCATGAATGTCCCTTTCAAAGTCCTTGAGCTAAAGAAATGGTTTCACTTTAGCTAAGACTCTGAGATGGAAACAACTGGTTTTGACTACTGTACTAATCTGTTTGTCAAATTTGAGACAAATGCCGCCTTCAGATCTAACAGCACCAACTCAGCAGATTTGGCAGAGTCAAGAGTCAGTAAAATATCACTCAGAACTTTAACCAGTGCTGTTTCTGTGGAATGGTTTTTCCTAAAACCCGATTGGAACACTTTGAAAATATTGTTGTTAAACAAAAAGTTCTGTAGCTGGTGCAACACTATTTTCTCTAAAATTTTAGACATAAAAGAGAGATTTGAGACTGGCCTAAAATTGGTCAGCACTGTCGGATCTAAATGAGGTTTTTTAAGAAGTGGATGTACAATGGCATGCTTCATGTCATCTGGAACCATTGCCATTTCAAGGCAGCTGTTCATAATCTTACAAACAGTAGGCCCAATCACCTCAAAAACTTGTTTAAAAAAATCGAGGAGGAAGAATGTAATAGGAGGATCCGGAGGGTTTAAGCAGGCTTACAATATCTTGTAGAGCATGCAGAGTTACAGGCTCAAACTAACTTAAGATGCTGGTACAGAGTGGAGGGACAGAGGGATCTTGACAAGGAGAGGGAATATCTAGCCTAATATCCCTTATCTTGTCCACAAAAAAATAAGGAATTTGTCACACATAGCCATGGACTCTGTAGGGAAAAGATCCCCTGAAGGTTTAATAGCAGCATTAATAGTGGAAAAAAGTGCTCTTGAATTATGCAAGTTCTTTTCAATCAAATTTGAAAAGTACTTAAACTTTGCTGTTTTCATCGCTTTCTGGTATTGTATCAGACTGTCCCTTAATTTTTCATAATAAACTTGCAGCTTATCTTTCTTCCACCTTCTTTCGGCCCTTCTGCAGCCCTGTCGAAGAGCACGAGTATCATCATTGAGCCAGGGCTCAGCCTTTGGTTTGTGTGGCTTGGCTTTTTTAGGAGCCAGAGAGTTTAAAATATTAGCTGAGATAGTATTAAAATCATTAAGATAGTTAGCACCACTCCAATCATCACAAACTAAGTCGGATGATTGGGATACCTCCTTAAAAATAGCTGAAAACTCAGTACAAATGGTTGGTGTGATCGTACGAGACCAGCAATCAGCCTTGGTAGGTTTAGTAATGTTAACATTTATGGGGACTCTGAACGTAATAGGCTTGTGATCTGAGATAGCATGGTCGTCTATTACAAAATCATGTACTGACAAACCATGAGACAGCACTAAATCAAGGGTATGACCATGCGTATGAGTAGGAACATTCACAAGTTGTGTCAAATCAAAAGAGTCAATAAGGCTCAAAAATTCTCTGGCTAAGAGATTATTTGGACAACACACATGTATATTAAAATCCCCAAGGATTAAAAGTCTATAAAAATTGGGGAAAACTCGATAATAAAGTCCTTATGTGGTTTAGGTGGACGATAAATAACTGAGATTGCCATCGGATTATCCAGTTCCAAGACAAACTGTAGCTCAAAACTGGAATAGACATCCGTCGCTAACAGTGTACGTGAATTAAAAAAGTAATTGATGATAACCGTCTTGTTTGACACTGACCTGGCGTTAATCAGCGACATCCTGATCTCTCGTGACTCAATGGTCCGCTCTGAAGCTGGGGAAATCGAACGGAGGTGAATGCCACCTTGGCGCAGGACGGGTGAGCGACTCCTTGGAGGTTGATCCAGCGGATCCCCAGCAATTGGTATATTCCACGCATACAGTGGTTCTAGCGTGCGCCCCGCTATAAAGCGGCCGCGCCCTGCCATGTAGGTGCGAAGAAAGTAGACCAGACATTTTAATGGAAATAATGCAAACGTTATACAGAATTCAAATGATGGGTATTACAGTGGTATTTTTATGGGTGCCTGCACATATTGGTATCCAAGGAAATGAAACTGCAGATAAAGAAGCAAAAGAAGCAATTAAAAACAACGACATTAATTTAATTGTTAATCTAAGTAAGAGTGAAATCAAGAGTATTATTAAGAAAAGACTGAAGGAAAGGTGGCAAAAACAATGGGATAAGGAGAAAAAAGGTCGATGGTTTTACAGAATTTAAAGGAAAGTGGGAGAGATGAGAAGTGCAGGAAAAACAGGAGAGATGAAATAGTAATATCAAGGATGAGATTTGGACACAAGATTAAATGGTACACTTTATAAAATGGGTAAACATGATACGGGATGGTGTGAATTTTGTGGGCAAGAAGAATCAGTGGAACATGTTATTTTGTACTGTCAGAAATACGAAACTGAAAGACGGATTCTAATGCAAAATTTAGAAAAAAAAAATGCAATTTAAACTGAGAGATATATTACAAAATATCTCGAGAAGTGAATGCTATAGTTTTATTTTTCAGTACCTTAAAATAACAAATTTGTGGGAGAGAATATAAAAAAAAAAAAAAAGGGGAAGTCATTTTGATCCACACTCCATACCAGTTGGTGGCGGAAATACACCATTTTGTTCTTTGTCAACCGCCAATAAATTTCAAGAAGAAGAATGTAAGTGCGAAGGCCAGTGCAAAGTTGAGAATCCGATTCGGACAGATGTAGCGCAAAACCTCCACGCCTTCCCCGTCTTTTGCAGCGCTTCCTTCCCGGCCGAGGACCAGGCAGCCGGCGCAGATAGTCAGGTATAATCGCCAAAGGAGAAGCAAATTGTGCACCACACTTAGCATCACGGAATAGCTCTTCAGTGATGTCTTTAATGCCAGGCAGTTTTTGGCGGTCGTAGGTTAAGGGTGACGAAACATTTTGTAAAATAAAAACACATTAAAACAAACAGACGTGTAAGCACAACAGACAGCGGACGGCAGGCCATACACACTGGCGCCGTCTTGCCATTTTGGCACCTTTGTACCTTTTAAATTGTACCTACTGGGGGTCTACAACGTTCGGTAAGAAAAAAGAAAACTACCCGCACACTTAAAGGACTGTGACGGGGGGAAAAAATACAGTTACAAGATTTTGAAATTGCACATTATTCACATTGTCTTGTATGTGAAGTTTTGTTTATATCAAGTTTTGTTTACGTGTTTTTGGATTTAAGCGGGGATGAGTATTTTATGTGCATATCGAGATTTGTCCAGCAGGGGGGCGGTAACGCATTGTGTATGGTTTGGGGCACTATTAAAAGGCTGTGAAGAAGCGCATGCCGTGCTGGGCTGTATCCGAAATCGCCCCCTACACCCTCATTCACTATTCCCTACATTAGTCCACTCATACAGTTCACTTGAAGGAGTGAATGAAAACGAGTGAGTGAATTCGGACACTGAGTGCACCGGAAGGACTGCCGCTTTTGCATATTTGCTTGCTGTTTAATAATCATTTGAAACGGGCAGCTCCAGTAGTAAGATTGAAGGATTTATCTTGAACTCTTTTACGGAAATTATGTATAAACCCTAATAGTCAATTTACAATTAATTTGTACCTGTGTTGTATTAGGCTGTATTACGCCGTGGACGAGTGCTTGTAAAATAAATGAATGGATGATTCAGCTGCGGGCGCCATCTTCTGGCGAGACGTGGGAATTCATTCGGCGAGCGACTCTCACAGTGCATTATGGGTTATCTCTAGCCGTTGAGTGTACATCGGTTGTACACTCGTTTTTGCAGTGCATTGTGGGATTGAATGAGTGCACTCGAGAACGTCCACTATGGTTTCGAACACCACTTAAAATGGCTATCCCCTCAAATAGTGCACTATTTGAGGGTATAGGGGGCGATTTCGGATACAGCCCTGGTGTGTTTGCCTCGGGTGTGTCTCACTCGTCCTTAAAAGTGAAGCTGCGGGCTCTTTGATCGCCCCCTGGTGGCTGGCTGCAGTACAGGTCATAAACCCCACCCTCTCCATGTAAACGAATGGGACTTCAGTCAAAATAAAAAATTAAATTACACTTCCAATACAATATTCCGAAATATGGTTTTGGTCATTTAAGGTAATTGTTATCACGCTGATATGTGTTCAATTGTTCGTTTTTGTGATACGTTTGATTTTAGCTAGTAATTTGATGCTATAAAAACAGGGCGTGCCGTTATGGTTGATTGGGTCCGTGGGAGTTTGGGCGGGAAGACTCTGGCTCCAAACGAATCTCTACTGCGCAGACTCTGGCTCCAAACGAATCTCTACTGCGCAGACTCTGGCTCCAAACGAATCTCTACCGCGCAGACTCTGGCTCCAAACGAATCTCTACCACGCAGACTCTGGCTCCAAACGAATCTCTACCGCGCAGACTCAAGCTCCAAATGAATCTCTACCACGCAGACTCTGGCTCCAAACGAATCTCTACCGCGCAGACTCTGGCTCCAAACGAATCTCTACCGCGCAGACTCAAGCTCCAAACGAATCTCTACCACGCAGACTCAAGCTCCAAATGAATCTCTACCACGCAGACTCTGGCTCCAAACGAATCTCTACCGCGCAGACTCTGGCTCCAAACGAATCTCTACTGCGCAGACTCTGGCTCCAAACGAATCTCTACTGCGCAGACTCTGGCTCCAAACGAATCTCTACCGCGCAGACTCTGGCTCCAAACGAATCTCTTCTGCGCAGACTCGGGCTCCAGATGACGTCATTTACTCAAGATGGCAGTAGTCATTCTGAGATGTATTCGCTTCACTTTTCTATAGTGGAAGGAAGCGGAGACGCCGTCGTCCATCTTTTTTTAAAGTCTATGGTTTGCCTGCGTCCCAATGTGCATACTATCCATCCTAAATTCTATGTGATATTAGTCATTTTCAATACTATTTAGGGCAGATAGAGTGGATAGTAATATCATAGTATGCACATTGGGACGCAGGATATGTCTGAACGCTGTGATGGGTCCTTAATAAAGTGACCATTCAGAACTTTTGGCTCATCTGAGTTTTCTTTTGCTAGTATCAAGATACTACACTCACTTTCGGTGAGCTGCTGCCAGAACACAGCCGAGTGAGCCGACACTCAGCCGCAATTGGCCCGATTGCGCTGGCTGCCTGGGCTTCCTTTTTAGATCAAAAACTGGATACAACTTGGTTTCCATGCAATTTGCCAAAAATCAATGCTATGAAAAACAGTAAACATATAACGTAAAAACAGAAAAAGCTTGTCAGAGACTAAAAATATGTGAGAAATTAATCATTATCTGTTTTTACTCTGTTTTATTGCCCACATATTTTAATCTTCAACATTAGCTGCCTGCATGGACACAATATTCTTTGTCTGTCATGACAACTTGTGGTGACTATTTGCACACTGATGTACTGATTTGTACTTAGTACAAGCAACCTTATTTAACATTAAGTATTTATTGCTATTTGTACTTCTGCATATTTTGTTGTCTCTCAAACCCTTGTGAAATTAAAATGGGTTTCTCACACTTCTTTTCAGTTCTTTTCCTTTGATGGATTTTTGACTGTGAAACTAGATAAAGAAACAGTGAATTTTGATTCAAAAGACTAGTCTCAATTTCAAGTAACCTTTGGGTCTTAAAATGCCCCTATTATGGATTATGAAAGGTTCATATTTTGGTTTTGGGCATAGTTCATGAACTATAACAATCACGAATGAAAGATAAGCCATTCTTTTACTTCAGTCTGGTCTCAGTAAGATTTTTCTATTAGTTCTGTGATTAAGATACTCATTAGATACTTCTTTTTCTTTTCTTTTCTTTTCTTTTCTTTTCTTTCCTTTTTTTTTTTTGAGAAGAAATGTGTCATGTATTACAGATGTTTTAATGTACTGAAGGCTAACAAATTAGTAAAGAAAAGAGTGCATATACACCACAAAAGATACAGACTTAAAGCTGTATCTAAAACACCTTTAGTCATATTTTCCTTAATTAAAAGGACACATCGGGGTATTTTGGCCAATACTGTGATTCCCACAGAATGATACAGTGTCTCTGACTGTCTATGGGGTCAGGAGAACACTTAAATGTGTTTTGCAGCTTATTAAGTTACATGAAATTATACTTTCACTTTAACTGTGTGTTCACTGCCAGAACTCTTGTCACTTGCATTTGTTGTTTTTATTTTTTATTTCCTGATGAATGTTAATCTTGTGCTCTTTTCCCAGCATGTAACAAAAGGGTTTTAATGACAGTTTAATGATGTTTTACGCCAGAGAAAATTCCCTTAAACACCATCAAACATTTAACATCATTTTAAGAATGTGAACCATGTGAAGAATTAATTTCCTTGTTAAATCAAAACAAGCGAATCCCAATCTACAAGCAAAACCCTCTCTGGTACATGTATTGCTCTTCAAATGTCCATAATTGGGCTAGTGGGTAGTATCTCTGCTTTCCTTCTGTCCATCATTGCAACAACCAACACCAAACATTAAATATAACCTCAAATTAATCTGATTTACCCGATTACTCAGTAAAACATCACATTTCACTGATGAATATATGGGTATTAAAACTGAATACAATCCAGGTGAGTCCAACATGTGAATACAGCCCCAATAAGCTGTTGTAAGAGCACTAAGTGTACTAAGAACAAAAACAAATAATCTCTCTGTGAACGTATTCTGTATTTTAAATGTGTTTTTCAAAACAGAGTCTTTAAAGAAAACTGTAACAGTCATTTCGCTCACCACCCATTACAGGAATTAGACGTATGTAATCAGAAGTGAAAGTATTCCTTTAATTAGTGCATGGGAATGTCTTTTATTTAAATACAGACATACACACAGTCATTTGTGTGTTAAGTCTCAAGGTAGATGCATCTCTTAAGCTACAATATGTGAATCAACCTGTAAGTATTATAATATATCAGTCTTAAAATCAACATTATTATCACCCCAAAGAAAACGGGCAGGCTCTGAAGAAAGAGATGGAGGACCCAGATGAAAGGTAAACTAGAACCAAATACTCCCTCATGGAGAGAATTATTATTATTATTATTATTATTATTATTATTATGATTATTATTATTATTACAGGGGAACGAGATATGTACATACACATGAAGAAAGAACTGAAGGTATGGAAATATTATTGTGTAATTTACATGTATTCATACTTTAAACATGACCTTTCTCTTCAAAAGGCTCATTGCCAAACATCAAAAATGTTATGCAGATATAAATATTTCAGCAGTCACCAGTCTTTTTATCAACTAATAATCTCCTAAAAAAATGAATCAATGAATCTGTGATTATTAACTCAATCTATGTAGTTTGTTTACTAAAGTGGTGGAGAAATTACACACTTCAGCTTTAACAAAAAACATAGAGTCATGTAAATAAACTCTTCTCTAATTTTTCCCCTCCCTCAGGTCATATCAGATTTACTCATGTTGGCCCACACTCTGTGCGCTTAGAATGGGGAGAACCAGGTGTGGACGTGAATGGACAACAAACATTCAAAATCAGTTGGACGTCTGCAAAATTAATTTGTTCCTACACAACACAAGCAAATAATCATGAGATACATGATCTCTCACCTGGCACAAAATATAAGATCAAAGTAGTGGCAACTGAG
This sequence comes from Onychostoma macrolepis, assembly GCF_012432095.1. Taxonomy (NCBI): domain Eukaryota; kingdom Metazoa; phylum Chordata; class Actinopteri; order Cypriniformes; family Cyprinidae; genus Onychostoma; species Onychostoma macrolepis. The sequence goes on from NC_081173.1 coordinate 24,221,909, forward strand.
GACAACAAGTGTCTCTATGCATCTGTGTGCACAGGTAAACTTATTGCTGCTTACATTGGTCATTTACATTATATTATACAATACCACAAATAATCTGAGATATGCTGAGAAAAAGAAACTAAAATATCTGTGCATGGAACTGTGTCGCTGGCATTTTAATGGCCTCTTGAAACAGGGGTAGACTGAAGAGCAATTCGTAGATCGTGCTCCACGGCCAGGCGCTGGCTTTTTTTTTCTTTTTTCCTTCCACGTATGCCAGGGATGAGACTGCTAGCTCACACAAGTAATAGGTTGAAAATGGCAACAGCACATTGATGGCGCATTCTGAGATGGTTATTCGTGTCCTGTCAATCACTGCGTGGAATATTAAATTGAGCGCAGACCACTACAAAGGGGCGGCTCTGAGCGAAGCGGGCTGGGCAATTCTCTTCTGAGAACAGTCTAATTGGCAGTTAATACATATTTAAACTTTAAATATGTACGAAATATATCAGTGTTTTTTCGCTTAGACATGTCGTTTAGACATGCTCATAAGTTGGCGTTTTGATATATTTTTTAAATATATGCTGTTAAAGGTTATTATATGGTACGATTGTTATTTTAGGCTGTTTAAATTTGAAAAAAGCTGAGATTCTGCAGGCACCCCTAGCCAGTTGTCACGGCACCCACTTTGGGGAACCACTGGACTAGACGGACAGACAGTTCACAATCAGCCTCCGTGGCTGGTTCCGAACAGGACGAGAGTTCAGAGATGGCCTCCTTGGCCAGTTCAGGGCAGGACAAAAGTTCATAAGCAGCCTCAGTGGCCAGTTTGGGACAAGGAAAGAATTCATAAGCGGCCTCCATAGCCATGACAGGACAGGCAGAGAGTTCACAGACGGCCTCCATAGCTGAGACAGGACAGGCAGAGAGTTCACAGACGGTCTCCTTGACCATAACAAGTAGGGCAGAAAGTTCATAAGTGGATACCACTGACACCTCTGGAGGTTCTGCAGCGGATGCCGCCACCTCTGGAGGTTCTACAGCAGTACCATCAGGAGTTTCAACAAATGCAGAGAATTTCGAGAAAGCTCTTGGGGTCGTGACATAGGCATCAGGAAACAGGGAGATTTCATTGAAACTGTCCCTGACAGGGTAGATACGGAGTTCAGTAACGGTCTCTTCAACCGTGACATGACAGGCTGAAAGTGCATTGCTGGGCGCCACCACCATGCAAGAAGCTGAAGCGAGCGCTGCCACCTCGGGAGGTTCTGCAGCATATGTCGCCACCTCTGGAGAAACTCCAGTGGGCCCCATCGTGTCTGTGGGCACAGCAGCGAGTGCCACTACCTCAGGAGGTTCTGTGGCGTCAGCTGCCACCTCTGGAGAAATCATAATGGACATCGCCACCTCAGGAGGTTCTGTGGCAGTGTATGCAGCCCAAACACACCCTAAAGCGATCCCCATCATGGGATCCCAAAACATAGGAGTAGCGACCTTCTAAACCTCCCCAAATGTAAAGGGAGATCCACAAAACTGCAGGACAAAGTCAATAAACTGTACCAGGGTCCAGCTGGTGGTCTTCCTCTGGAAAGTTTAGAGTAACGTTAGTATCAAGTCCGCTCCAGAAACCGTCCTTGACTGTAGCCTCATCACCAGGTACGAGGTGGCAATACAAAAGGAATTCCTCCTCATAATGTTCAATAGGTCGGCTATTTTGAAAAATGGAGCAGAGCACACTTACGGGGTTGCAAAAAACTTTGGCTGACTCCATACCTGATCTGGTGCTCAATAAAGCTGCTGGATCCGGTTTAGGCGGTTGATTCTGTAACGTAGGAGTCGTGACAACGGAGGTGTGGATCCAAATGCAGGCTTTATTATTAAGATTAAGTCTGACAGGCAGGGTCAAAATACCAGCAAACAGTAGCACACAAGGTAACCCAAAAGGGTAATCCAGTAACAGGCAAAGGTCAGGGCAGGCAGCGAATAATAATCCAGAAAACAGTCCAAGATCAAAGAAAACAAAAGGCAAGGCAAGGAAACACAGAATACCAGGAAACGTTACAGGCTAGCAATCAGTCGCAATGTGAGAGTGTTTGTGTGCCATTCTTATAGTGTGAGACTGATGAGGTAATGAGAGACAGGTTACTGCAACTGATGATGAGTGCAGATGAGTCCGGGGCAAAGGACCATGGGAAATAGAGTCCTGGGTGAATGGTAAAAGTCAGGGATGGTGTAGTCTCCGTCTCAGACGTCACGCCCACAGAACGTTAGCTAAACATCTGATGAATATGGTAACACTTCAGGAGTTTCGAAATCGTCATCGGATTGGTTGAATTATACAGGATTTCTGGGAGACGTGTGTGTCGCGTTCTTTAATGTTCCGCCTGGAAACAAAGATTCCGTGACGCCAAACTCCCTCATGAAAGAAGAAAGCCATCGTGTTTCCAACTGATGGCGAGCGCTTGTCAGGATCAACCAAACACTGAATTTTCAAAAGTATGTGAAAATTTTAAAGTTCGCAGCATAGAATCTTTAAAATATGTCTGAGAGTTTTACGCACCGGTCTGTTACTGTGGCGACATTTCCTCGCCCCTAAAAATGACGCAGAACAAAACGAAACGTGATTGGTTGCATTACTTGTCAGTCATATGGCCTCTTGGGCGGGCTTTGGCCATTCAAAGTGGAAAAAGTTCCCAGACCTTCAGCTGTCAGTCTGAAGGTCTGGCTACATGAGACTAGGGATGGAGTGCCCACTAGTGGAACTTATGGGCACTCCAGCTGGTGATTGTGACAATAGTGCTTGTCCATGCAAAACACAATTCGGGTTGTTGCCAGGACTTAATACTAAAACTGGTTTAATTCATTCATCCATTTTCCACACCATCCTATGTAGGGTCATGGCAAAGCTGGAGACTGTCGCAGCATCTCATGACGTATACAAAAAATATAATAAATATAATTTAGGATTATTAAGCAAATAATTCAGAATAAAAACAAACCGGGTGAACACTGTAATTTTATATACTTAAGGAGTGAAAGGAAAGATATTTAACTTTTCAGAGTTTGGAAAAAAAAATTAAGACAACTTCGGTGAGAATGTAAAAATGAATAACATGATAGTTGTTCAGCTGTGTGGAATTATTTTTATTGAGTTAACTCTTTATTTTTCCCTAAAGTAATCCCTGCACCAGTGAATTTTGAATATGTCTCAGATGACCCAACATCTGTCTTATTAAGTTGGAAGTCGCCTCAGTTAATGGATTCCAGTCATTACAAATTCCAAGTGATACTGTATAAAAATGAAGAAGAAACACAGTTAGTGGATGTGGAATCAAATGTACATGCATTTTTTAATGAGAAATCTTCTTCCTGCCACTGAGTACAAAGCTACAATAAATACAATTCTGGATGATGACAGACACAGTGAACCACCTTTTTATTCCTCCATACAAGTGACTGCTTTAGGAGTCGTCTCATTTACAGCTAATACATTCAAATAATATTTATACTGTATATGTTAATGCTCAAATTCAATTATTATGCACAAAACAGTATGGTGTTTTATTATTCTCTACAGAGCCACTCCCACCTGAAAACCTGCAGATCAAAAATGGTGCAACTACAGTTTATCTGAAATGGATTGATCCCATTACTGATGACAACATAGAGCACAGCTTCAGAGTGGTCTACAGTAATGAAGCCAATACAATAGAATCGTTTCTTACAAAGGAAAAAGAAGCACATCTATTAAGCTTACAACCAGGAACTGAATATTCCTTCTCTGTCTATACTGTAGTTAAATCAAATGGCAATGAACTTGAGAGCATTCCAGTAAAAATCACACTACGCACAAGTGCGTTATTATTATTATTGTTGTTGTTGTTGTTGTCGTCATTATTAACAACACTGCTAAAAAGACCAGGTTGGAACTAGGGATGCAACGATTATAGATTTTGTTGGTACGATTATAGTCTGAGGAATAATCACGGTTACACGATTATTACGATTATTATGCATGTATTCATTTCACAACATAAAATCACATAAACACTCTTTAGATATTAAAGTGTTATTGATTGCTGCCTTTGAAACAGAAATAACACAGTAACCAATAATACAGCACAAAAAAGTACATCTCTCCTACTGGAATTAAAAACGTGACCTCTGCTCTGTAAACATCCATGTCAGTATTTCCCTTTTGAAAATAACAAATGGAAATAGATCACAAATGTATTTGGTGTTTTCATTTTGTATATTCTTTCTACATTTCTTTTGGACCTGAGGTACAGAACTTGGAAAGATGGTGAAAAATAAATTGACTTATGAATAATACTATAACAGGGATGATAAATCACAATATTAATTAAGTATTATTAATATAAGACTAATATTAACTTTATCCCACAGAGGACACTGTTACTAATGAGGGAATAAACTAAACTATTATTGTAATCAACTGTCATCCATACTTATTCATTTTAATAATCTTTATTCATCTGATTTTACATATGGCCTGAGAAAATATCTATTAATTTTGGTTTGTGAGATCGAGATCGAGCTGCCCACACAAACATTTAGGAGGACAGAAACGTGTTGTCAACGCTGCCCAGCGACTTTCATTAATAAAATAGCTTATAGAGACTGGATCGCTACATTATATTAATCAGCAAAGAGGGGGTAAAATGACTGTTTAAATAACTAAACTCAAATCTTCATTGCTTAAAGTGACGCGCAGATGTAGGTAGGCTAATTCACACGCTCTCTCTCTCTCTCTCTCTCTCACCGCACTATTTCTTCACGTCGTGCATTAAAATCGTTTATTGCATAGCGAGAACAGGTTGGCGAGCTGTGCATTATCCCTTATGTATTCGCTCTTTAGCAATTTTTACGGCACTATTTAAATGACGCCCTGGTCATTCTTGGTGTACCCGAAATGGTCCCACACTATCGACTTCAGTCATTTCTCTGGTGGAAATAAAGGATCGCTGTTTGGTTCCTCTGTCATAGTTAATCTAGTAGCCTCCATGTCTCTGATAAGCACGGCATTTTAAGATGGTGCACCGCTAGTGTAACTTTGTTTTAGTTTTGCGCAAGTTTCAACAGTTCCATTCCGTGCAACAGAAACACTCGGTGTAGCAGAGCCTTTAAGATTAATTAACCGTGACGTTTTAAAGCGCGGTTAATCGTAAAACCGGTTAATCGCTGCATCCCTAGTTGGAACATCCAGTCTAATGTTCCAATTGTTGTTAAAAGGAATGTAAATGTAAACTGTCTTGCTGGTTAAGCCAGGTAGAGGGATAGTTTAATATTGAGATATTCAAAATATCTTTTTTTGTGTGTTTCACAAAAGAAAAAAGTCATAACATGAATAATTTATGACATGGGTGATGTATCCCTTTAAGAAGCTTGACTGGAGCACCAGCATCCAAAATATATGCTGGTCTTTTCAGCAGAGAAAGAAACATTTCACACAATAATTTACTATCATTATTTAAAAAGGGTATATTAACGGTATAACCTTGTATTGCAGATATAAATATGGAATCTGTATTAATGGAACTGGGACTACAACACCATCTGAGGGAGAAACTGACTCTAAATTCTGTGTTGGAATTGGGAAAATCACCCAATGATGACCAAACTGCACAGAATTTAAAATCTTTGCCGTGGCTTTTTCTTAGAAAGCTAATGATGGTCAATTCATCAGCCAGAAGTATAAAATGTGCTTCAAAGAGTAACTCTGAAACATATGAACAGGAAAGCATCAGTATTTTGGAGGTATCTACTGATTTTAATGAAGATCAGGAGGGCATAAATCCACTAGATTTGATCACAGCTCTGTTCCACTGTGCAGATCCTTTCCTCCAACAAGAGATGGCTCTAAAAATGTCAATGTGTCAGTTCGCTGTTCCTTTGCTGCTGCCAAACTGTGACACAAAGGAGTGCACTCTGATGCTTTGGGCTTTGAGGGACATAACAAAACAGTTTAGATTCCATGGTTTAGAGGAAAGCAGTATTGTGCTGTCCGATTTGCCCCTGATCTCTTTTGTCAGACTTGGAAAAAATCCAAATCTTTCCAAATCTGAGTTTCTGAACAAACTCCTCAGCCACAAGCAGCAAAATTATGACACTTTTGTTCACAGGAAACTAGAGAATGGTAACATTCAAAAAAAGATTTGTAATGGTCTTATTGAAATGAGCTGGTATCTCCCTAGGGGTGAGAAAAAAATTGACATTTTCAAAGAGCCAGTAGCCGTGGCTAATCTCCGTGGGGATATTTCTGATTTTGAAGTCCAATTTGCCTTCCTGAGCCAAACATCCTCTGCAATTTTTCTGTTCTGTGACGATTTGGACTCAAATCAGACATTTCTGAACTCCCTGCAGCTCAGATCAAAACTGGTTATTATTTGCACCACAAATGATCAAAAATCAAAAGACAATCTCAAACAAAGATTGGCACAGATGAAGCTCAAAACACACTCTGTAATCCTCAAGGATGGGAAGATGAATGATGCTGAATTTGTTGCTAAACTAAAGAAGACAGTTGATGAAATAGTTGCAAATTCTACAAAAATGAGCATTGAAAAAATGTCAAAGATTGCACCCAATCTGGGGATTCATGTAGATGAAGACAATACCATTTCTCAAAATGCAAAGGAAAGGGCATACAGAATCACAAGACACATTGAAAATATACCTGAATATAAAATGAAGGAACTCCCTTTGCAAGGGAAACCGTGGAAAGAGATATCCAAACTGGAGAAGGAAATGTGTCGGCTCAAAAAGGCAAGAAAACAAAACATTGAGTACTATATGAGTGAACTTAAATGTCAAATCCAGAATCTAAGAATGGAACAAGGAAACCATATGATGAATGATGCAATAAATCAATTCATTTCTGCCTCATGCTGCTCTTCAAATGAGCAACTATATTTTCTCAAATGGATGAAAATAACTTTGGACAGTCTAACACGAAAGCACCTGTCCAGGCTTCAGGAACAGTATAAGGATGCATATCAGAATCCCACAGAAGATAAAGAACGTCTCAGAGAACTGGATAATCAGATTGCTAGCAGCTCTTTAGGAGTTCAACACTTCATGAGAGAGGTAAGTCAGCTCTATGAGTCTGCACACTTCCAAGGGAACTGGAAATATACTGCCCTAAAGAAAATGCCAGAAATTTGTGCTCAATTGATGCTGCATGGTTTTCCTCTAGAACTTATTGATGGAGATGCATCAAATATTCCACTGATGTGGATTGAAGATGTGCTTGCGGCACTTAACAAACTGACAACACCTCACAACAGGATACGAGTTGTGACAGTTTTAGGAGTTCAAAGCAGTGGGAAGTCGACTCTCCTCAACACAATGTTTGGAGTTCAGTTTGCTGTAAGCAGTGGCAGATGCACAAGAGGCGCCTTCATGCTTCTAATAGGCGTATCAGAGGAATTCAGATCAGAGCTTCAATGTGACTATATCCTTGTAATCGACACAGAGGGCTTAAAATCTCCAGATTTGGAAAAACTTGGTGATAGTTATGAGCATGATAATGAACTTGCAACCCTGGTTGTTGGACTGAGCGACATTACAATTGTCAACATTTCCATGGAAAATGCTACAGAAATGAAAGACACTTTGCAAATTGTTGTTCATGCCTTTCTCCGCATGAAGGAGGTGGGAAAAAAGCCCTGTTGTCATTTTGTGCACCAAAACACTGCAGAGGTTGCTGTGCATGAAAAGAAAGCACGAGAGAGAAAGATGTTCTTGCAGAAGCTAGATGAAATGACACAAGCAGCTGCTAAAATGGAGAAAAGGGGCAAAAACAAGAAATTTACAGACATTCTAGAGTATGACATTGATAAAAACAACTGGTACATACCTGGATTGTGGTTTGGAACTCCTCCTATGGCACCTGTTAACGCCGGTTACAGTGAAGAGGTGAATAACTTTAAGGATGGCATACTTGACATTTTGAAGAAAACAAAAGTCCCAGCACAGGATTTCAAGAATTTTGCTGAATGGATTCAAAGTCTCTGGAAGGCTGTCCAATTTGAAAACTTCATCTTCAGTTTTCGCAACAGTCTTGTCGCTGAAGCGTACTCCAAACTTTGTGCTGAGTTTAACACATGGGAATGGGCCTTCAAGAAGCACATGATTGACTGGTACACAAAGTCTGAGACCAAAATCTCCAACATGGGTGTAATGTCCACGCAGTCAATGGATGCACCTAATATCGATCACATATTGGTTGACTTAAAATATGAATTTGCTGCTGAGCTTGACAAAGAGGAGAAAATCATTTTTGATCAAATTCAGCAATACTTTGAAAGTGAGGAGGAACATGTACATCTTGTTGAAAATCACAAGGAAGACTTTTTAAATAGTGCACGGGGACTTCGAAGAGAGACTGAGATACATTTAAAGAACAAACTGGAAAATGCTGTTTTAGTAAAGAAGGGAATTAAAAAGGTGGAACTAATAAAGCAAAATCAGAGGGACACCATGAAAGAAAAAGTGCTCAATCTGATCAGTGGCTACAGGAACAGAAGAAAGACTTTCCTCTCTGAAAGTCAACTAAATGAGGAATTTCAAAAACTGTGGGATGGCACTGTGAAACAGTATTCCTTCACAGCTCCACCAAGGCAAGATGTGGTAAAGGAAATATACAGACTTTTACACAATAACTTGGAAATGAAAGGTAGGGCAGTACGAGAGATGCTGTTAAATGTCACCAGTCTAGATCAGTGTGGAATTGGACCCTTTTTTGCAAAGGATGAAACAGAGAATAGAATTCAAACATTCACACATTCACTTCCACCTGAGCAGAGGGATCGAAGAAACAATTTAATACAAATGGCATGTGAAAGAATAACAAATGATTGTTGGACAATCATTAGTTGTAAGACAAGAGAAAAATCAGACTACAATAGTGCTGACACACAAGAACTGTTGTGCTCCATTGACAAGAATTTGGAAAGCTGCAATGAATCAGAGATGAACCCTGAAATTGAAGCATCTCTCAAGATCCACATCTGCGGTATTGCAGCGAGAGCTTTCCAGAAAAAGCATGCCGACTACATACAGAGAACTGATCCTTTGAAATCTCTTGAATGGTTCAAGGACCAATGGTTAGCTGACTTTAAAGACCTCTACTACCAGCGAGACCAGTGTCAGAACAAGGCGGAGATGTGTGTCTGGCAATGTGTCGCTCCTGCCGTGATGGAATACATCCAGAAACGTCTTGGACCTGACATTGTGGATCAAATGCTGACAGGTGAAAGAGGCTTTGCTTTTAGCACACGAACATTTTTCCAGTTCTCGCTTTTAAAAGAGCTGCTTCAGGATGACGACTTCAATAATATTTATGCATATGTGGAAAACTATGAGAAGTATGTAACTGAGTGGATTTTAGAGAAAATCATTGGACATTTTTCAGAAGATGATGCTTTGCTTAAGTTAGAGATAAAACATTTGAACATAATCATCAACAAACTCAAGCAAGCTGTAAGTGCACAGAGAAAGGCAGATATTTGCCATAGCAATGACCTTCGAGGAACCAACAACCACAGTTTTGTGACCAGTGTCTTTACACGTCTTAATAAATATTTGGTCGCACCTACTGACACCCTCAATGCAACTCTGTTTTTAAACAGCTCAGATCCTACTGTGTTTGCAGATTGCCTTTTATCATCAATACACAACATGCATCAAAGCTTAACAGATCAGTTACGCAGAGAAAGCGATGTCAGAGATAAGTTAAACAGACTGTCACTGAACAGACCTCAACAGATGCTCTTCAGCAGAGTGTTTGGCTGTGGTAAAAAATGTCCATTCTGCAGTGCACCTTGTGAAGCTGGTGGAAATGACCATGCTGAACATTTTGCCTCCGCCCATCGGCCACAAGGCATTTGTAACTACAGCTGGGTTTCAAGTGGAAAACTAGTCCCTGACATATGCTCATCTGTTGTTGCTAGTGAAAAAGAATTCTGTGGAAAAGCCACAAGATATGAGTGGCATCGATTCAAGAAATACAGGCAAATCCATCCAGATTGGAGGATACAGTCTGACACTAGCATGAGGGCCACTGATTTCTGGAAGTACATCTTTGCGAAGTACAATACTAAATTTGCTGAACGATACAATGTTAAGCCAGCAGACATACCTGCTGACTGGTATAGGATCTCTGTACATCAGGCTAACAAATGCTTGGAAAATACATTTAAATATTAAAAAAATAAATAAAGTAGAACTGAACTGAAGATTCACCATTGACCAGGCCACTGAGTCTGTGTGCAAAGACCCTGAGTTAGGAGGATGTCAAATATTGTACAGCAATTTTTTTAGATAACAAGTGCTTGGTGAATGACAATCATTGAAGAAAAGACTTACAATCAGGAATAGATCTTTCAACAAATCTGTCGAAAAAGTTTATTCAATTTAATTTAATTGTATTCAATTTATTTAAACAAAAATCAAGAGAAATATCTTTCTATTTTAGATTACTGTCAAACATTCTTTGGATGAAAAAATATGAATGATCTTCTGTAACATGGTTAATGGTTACTTATATTTAGCAAATCTCTTACACTGTGTACAATGTTAACTATTTTTAAACTTTTATGATTTTACATTTGCCATTCTAATGTCTAATGTGTGTAGAACTTAATGTAAAATTAAAAAACAACATGTGACTAACAATGAAACACTTGAACCATTTGCTGAATAATTGGAGAATTAGACTTATAAATTAAAGAAAAAAACTATAAAGGTTTTTCTTTGTGGACTCATTTGGACACATTTTAGAGTTGAAAACACTGGCCTTGTGTCTGTTTCCTCACATAAAGCACTTATCCATACATGTACACACAGTTTACAATTTATTGAATTATCTGAACAATCCACTTAAATCTATTTCCTTTAGCATTACTGGGCAAAAAGGATTCTCCACACCAGTAACAAGATGTTAATCCATTTTTAGTTAAATCACATCAATATATTGAGCCAACATCTGTGACATTCTCTCAAAAAGTGTAGTGGTATTAAGATGTCTTTGGAAAATGATTGTGTGAAACTAAGGAGAAAGATAGCTCTAGAATAAGGGAAATGATTGATTAGTATACCTGTGTTGCTCTGTCTCAAAATTTCTAGACAAAATAGCTCTTAATATTTTTTCTTAACTAACTTTTCTGAGTACCTAAGGCATATGTAAATGAATAGATTTGTACACAATCAAGTTGTGTAAAACAAACTACATTTGACTGTACTCACTATGACCTTTAAAGGGCTACTCCTTTAATCACTTAGTTTCACACACTTTCACAAGCTTCGTTCGTCTTTGGAACACAATTTAAGATATTTTGGATGAAAACCGGGAGGTTTGTGACGGTCCCATTGACTGCCAAGTAAATAACACTGTCAAGGCCCAGAAAAGTATGAAAGATACCACCAAAATAGTCCATCTGCCATCAGTGGTTCAATCTGAACTTTATGAACATAACACTTTATTAACGCTTTATGAACTTTATTTAAGTTACTGGTCTTTCAAAATAACATGAGTTATATTAAGGTCAGTTGTATTTAATTAATGAGAAAGTACTGCTAGTTTACAGTAATAAATAAAAATGCTGCCTTGGACTTGCTCCATCAGGCACAATACTGTTTACAGTACCGGTACATAGCATGATTTCTCATAGTTTATGGTTTGATTAGAAAAAAAAAAGAATAACTGAAGAAAAAAAAAGAATTAAAAAAAAAATTCAATCACAATTTTTAGTATTTGGCCCTTGCTGGGTGTGGAGAGCATTTTTGTGGCACTAGGAGGAATGGTCTGACCAGTTTTTGATTTTTAAACCTAAAAAATACCTGTGGTATTTTGTAAGAGTCTCACAAGAGGACATATCTGTAATATTTTTTGTAAATGTACTTTGTAGGGAAATGTAGCTGAAACATTCTGGTAAAGAGAGCAATGACATTAACCAGAAAACATGATAAAAATACACAGAAATATTTTCATATTTCACATTTCACACTTTGTCAAATAGAAAAAAACAGCACATAAGTCACAATAGAGTTCATATAACGTCTATATGCCGCTTTGCTATAAAAAAAAAATACGCCTTTTTAAAAGGTATAGTGTTCTCAGTAGAAAGAAATGTAGCTGTTGAAAGTTTATTGATGTGCTTCGATCCGGTTTTATTGTCATGCTATCACAAAGTACACTGTCCATAGTCATTGTCTACTGGGCATTCAAGAGTGCAGCTTTAAGCTACCTTCAGCCATTTGGCAGCTCAGTAAACTCAAATTAAACAAACAGACATTTTTACTTTAACTGTGTTCTCACTGCCAAAAATTTCTTGCATCAGCTGAAAACATTCTTGTGCCACTGGTTTTATTATTTGTTTCCTGATTTATGTTTCTCTGCATCTTCCTCATGCCTAACATTCAAAATATAAAAAAGCATTTTCGTTTCCAGTAACAAGGGTAAACCAGTCCAACCAGTGCCCACCCCCAAACCCCCACACTCATAACAATAACTGAGCTCATTTAATCAAAACTGAAAGCATTACCTGTCATATTAAGAAAGAAACCATAATTTTGTCTATGACTCTCATGGAAGATGCATCTCTCAAAACACACTGAGTGAATCAACATGTGAGTATTACAGTATATTTTCTTAATTTGCGTTATTGTAGCCCATGTTTTTAACAGTTTTTTAAGTAAAATGTGTTTTTAAATAAACAATTTTCTCCTCTTTACATTTGATCAAAATATTTAGTTTTAAAAGACTGTTGAGAATCTGTAAATCTTAAACAGATTTGGTAATAAACATTAAATATTATTACATATCAAATAAGAAAAACAATATCTTTGTTTGGTAAGCAAATTCTGATCATGCTCTCTCCATCATACCATAGTACAACTTCCATAAGTAGACAGATAAATGTTCAAATATATTTCTTCAACATTATTATTAAATATTACCCCACAGAAAACTGCCAGGCTCTCAAACAAGAGATGGAGGACCCTGATGAAAGCAGTGGTATTCACAATGTGGATAAACAAGAAGAAACTGATGGTATAGAAATATGATTCATAATATTCAAAATGTACATGCTTTCATACTTTAATGTGTCATTTCTCTTTGAAGGGTTTATGTCACATATTTACTTAAGATTGCCTTCTTTTTTTCTGCAGTTTTGAAGTTAATGACTTCGACAAGATTTCTGCGTATGTGCAAAATTACGAGAAGTTTGTAACTGAGTGGATTTCAGAGAAGATCATTGAACATTTTTCAAAGGAAGACACCTTTCTCAAGTTAGAGATGAAACATTTGAACACAATTGTCAGCAAGCTCAAAACAGCTATTGAAAGTGCAAAAAGCATGACAAAAAACAGCTGCAGTTTCATGACCAATGTCTTCACATGTCTTGATAAAGAGCTGGTCATACCAATTGACACCCTTAGTGGAACTCTGGCTTTAAACAACTCGGACCCTGCTGAGTTTGCAGATTGCCTCAAATCATCGATAGAAAAAATGCATAAGACCTTAGCAGATCAGCTACGTGGTGTAAGGGATGTGGAGACCAAGTTAACTAGACTCTGAGTGAACAAACCTCAAGAGGAGCTCTTCAGCAGAGTGTTTGGCTGTGGGGAAATGTGTCCATTCTGCAGTGCGCCTTGTGAAGCTGGTGGAAAAGATCATACTGAACATTTTGCCTCAGTTCATCGGCCAGAAGGTATTGGTAACTACCACTGGATTCACACAAAGAAATTAGTCCCTGACATATGCTCGTCTCTTGTCGCTAGCGAAAAACAATTTCAATGTAAAGACACAGAACATGAGTGGCATCCATACAAGGAATACAGAGAGATCTATCCTGACTGGAGGATACAGCCTGACACTAGTATTGAGGCCACTGACTTCTGGAAGTACATCTTTACTAAGTACAACACGAAATTTGCTAAGACATACAATTTAAAACCAGCTGACATACCTGCTGATTGGCATTGCACCTCTGTACATCAGGCAAATGAATGCTTGGATGACACATTCTTGTTGAATTCACACAAAAATAAAGATGATGATCCTATCAGTAAATAATGCAAGTAGAGCTGAAATGGACTGAAATCATGTCCTACGTTCACAGGCTCAATGACCAGCGTTGCACTTCCCAAAAGCATCAAAAGCCCAAGTAGATTGTAGAACTGTAGCCACCGATGGGGTTATGGGAATTCATAATATTGCACAGCAGTTTTATTTTTTGCTCAGTGACATTCAGTTAAAAAAAATGATCATTTTTGAGTGCATTATCATCTAATAAAGTATGTAACCCCAATATTGATTAACAATGAAAAACATTTTTATTTTCATTTATATTACTATCAAACATTGCGCGGATAAAACAAGATGAATGACCCTTTATGTCTTTCTCACTGTACTATAAACACACTGACTGTGGCAAATATTTTACGCTATGAACAGTGTCAACAGTTTGAAATGTTTTATAATTTTACATGTGTGTACTTCATGTAAAAAAAGACAGAATAGCAATAAAAAAACATGTATTGCCATTTACTAAATATAATTCTAGAAGATACTTGGAAAGAAAAACAATAAAGCTCTTGATCTTCATTAATTGGTCTCTGAAGTTTGAAATTTTAGAGTTGAAAACACTGGCCTTACATGTTTCATAATATAAAGCGCTTATCCACATGCACATACACAGTTTACAGTTTATTGAGCTGTACTAAAACTGCACTCAGAAAGCTTCATTTTTCAAAGAAGTGATGGTCAAAAAGTTTCTCTACAGCAAAAACTGCAGTCCTAAACAACAAAAATGGTTCATTTAAAGGCTAAAACTATATTCTAAATTCAACCTAATACTGATAAAAAAAAAAATGTTTGCAGTTTATGGTAAAAACAAACAAACAAAAAATGCTGCATGATGTCTACAGGAGGACACTGACATAAGTTGAGAAATAACTGACAGTATAAAGGAGAGATAAAGGATTACAAGAGAATTTAGCCTTAAATTGAATAACACAGAGAGAGAAAAACCCATGCAAAAGTAACATGACAAAAATTCAAGTGATTCAAAACCTTTACTGTGTAATGGAAGAATAAACTTTAAACACGTGACAGTATATACAAAAGATATCTAATATTGTACAGTGTAATATGAAACCGTGTTCCAAAAACAGTTCTTAAAGAGTTACAAATTACTTACCATCAGACAGGTAAATACATTCTGATAAATCTGAATATACAGCACATATATGTCTCTGGAAAAATGGTTAAAAAGCAGCTTAAGTTTTATTAGTTTTCTAAATGTATGAAAACTGAAGGCAAATACGTATTTTTTTCAAAGCCATTACATCAAAAGAGTTTTTCCTTTTTCTGTCTTGGCACAAAAGGTGTCATTCATAGTGCAAGTTTAATTCTCAAATTAAAGCAACACAAAAAGAAGCCTTCTAAATATCCTTCATTATAATTTGCACTAGTGCGCAACATTAAAGATAATAAGGAGAACACTTATCACAGTCTTTCATTTGAAATTTCAGCTGTCATTTTGAGGAATCAAAATCATTTTGAAGTACTACTTATAAATGAACTTGCAGCTTATACATTCCATCATGTATCCTTCATTAATATTTTTTCCATTAACACAGGAAATTTTGGTAATATGATTAAGGATGTCAAAAACACAACATCTTATTCAAATACAATTTACTGCGAGTCTTCCTCATAAACAGAGCAAGAACAAACAATTTTTCTTCAAAATTAACCAGGTTTAGCAAAACAATACTAAAGGAGCTTTTGGGTGACAAATCTTCACTCTGACTGCTTTATTAGGTCTTCAAACCCCATCTATCCATCACATCCACAACCACTTTTTTTTTTTTTTTTTGTGTTGATGTCACACCATTTGTATCCTTCATGTCTCTTTCATTATTTTTACAATTACTAAACTCAAATCAAATGTGTGCAAAAAGATATTTCCTCCTATAGTTCAGTCTTTAACAGTTGGTGGTCTGAAGTGGCGTTTCAGTGAGAATAGACGTGATGCTTTTTGAGTCAGAGTAACTGTCCTCTTCCTCAGAGCTCAAGGTGCTTCCCAGAGTTGGGCGTCGAGATTGCTGAACCTTCCTCCTAACAAACAATCACACATATTATAATAGAGACCAATCAGCCCTGTTAATAGTTTAGCATTGTAAGTGTACCCTCTAGTGGCCAGAATGTTCATTACAACTAATAAAAACAAAGCCAAGGCCTAAATACATCTGCTATCAATGGTGGGATATAACTAGCTAAAAGTAGTGCTACACTACTGACTTCTACATTTTTCATTTGCTCTGATATTTTCAAGACAGTGAAGCTTTTTCACATCAGGCATGTCTGACATATAAGTGTATCTTTTTGTAAATAAATATAATATATGAATACATTATTCTTAATTATTTGATAGAAAACTCACTTGAGCTCGTTCTCTAGCGCGTTGACTTTGGCCTGCAGCGCCTCCTGCAGCTCCCGCTGCTCCTCAAGTTCCCGCAGAACCTTCCGCCTGACGCCCTCCAGACGCTCCACCTCCCCCTCGCTCTCGTCCAGCTGACGCTTCAGAGCCTTCACTCGCAGAGACAGCTATCAGAGACATGAACACACAGCAGCTGTTTAGATGCACACTGCTTTGTCTACACATCATTTATAGGAATGATAAACAACATCATTAAAAAAAAATGATCTTTTATTTTAAGTACATCAAGTACATACTCTAATGTGCATGGAAAACATGTGTGTGTGCTTGCCTGGTCTCTCTGCTCAGCATGCTGATTTCGCTCCTGGTCCAGGGTGGCCGTCACGTCCTTAAGTTTCCTGTCCATTCTCCTCTGAGCTGCTAGAATGGTGTTTTTCTCTCTAAATGCACAAAAGACAGATAGATGCTTTATTTATTAATATCTTGTTATGTGCTGATTGTGTTTGTGTTGTTCCAGTTGTGTACTTTTCTTCACTACGCAAACGGTCCTCCAGTTCCTGAATCTTGTTTTCTAGCATCGTGACTCCAGTAGAGGGACGAGTCTGAGTGCCCATATCAGCGATACGAGACTTTAACTCCTTCACCTGAGAGACCAAGGTTTTAAACACATACAGTGATAAATCGATTAATGTGACTAAAGAGTGTCAAACATGCATTAAACTAATATTTTTCCTAATATCGTGCTTTCGCTGTGTGTTTTCAATCTTCTGAGCTAATGCTAATAACTGACATAAGTCTATTAAAAAGGTGTCTGTGTGTGTACCTGTCTCTCCAGTGCACTCTTATCCATCTCAAGATCGTGTCTGGCTGAACGTTCCTGCATGAGTTCAGAACGGAGCTGATCCACCTAGGAAAAAAAAAAAACATTAAACACTACATTTATATCCCTGCTTGTGTATAGCTTATGCTTGCAAACTAATCAAACATAAATTTGATAATCTGTGTACCTGCTCTCGACTGCGAGCGATGCGTTCATTCAGTAGCTCTGCTCCACTCTTCTCCTCATCCAACTCGATCTCTAATGTCTTCACTTTGTCCTGAAACAAAAATGTGCCCTTTTGAACATACATTTACATGCATTACTGAAACAGCCCGTTTTCATTTTCCATCACTCTTAAATCATGTGGACATTCAGAGAAGCCTCTAAGAAGAAAGACTGAGTGCTGTCTAGTTGTATTCACTCGGAAGTCTAGGTGCCAAACCTACAGTTACCTCTATCAGACGGATCTCTCTGCTGTGGTCCGTCTGTGAGCTTCTCTCCGTCTCCAGCTCGTTCTCCAGGTGTTTGAGACGGCTGCTCAGCAGCTCTTTATCCAGCTGAGCGCTGTCCTTTTCCTCCGAGCATGACAGCAGTTCTTTCTTAAGACGAGACACCTGAGAAACACACAACAAAGTACCTATGCTGTGATCCAAGAGGTTGTAAGTTCAAACCAGAGCCAGATCAAAGGACCAGTGGACACTAATGTCCAATGTTAATAACAATAGATGTAAATGTGCTGATGGATAGGAGCGGTGGGAATATTCTCACAGACAATGTCTTGATTTTCATCAAGGATGAAACTTTTTTTTTTGCTCTATAAACACTGTTGTACTTTAGCACTATGTGTATGTAGTGAAACCTGGTCTGTCTCACCTCCTCCTGGGCGGTCTTTAGGAGGGCCTGCGCTCTCTGTTGCTCAACCAGCCTGTCTTTACTGAGTCTCTGAGCGTCCTGCAGCTCTCTACGAGAACGATCCCTGAATTCATCCAGCTGAGACTGAAGAACCTGCACTGACTGACGTGAATCTCCCATCATAGACTCCATCTGATAGAAAGAAATGAACATTTTGAACTACTTCAAATAAATTTGAATTTATTCATCAAAATTGATTCATCAAATCCTGAAAACATTGATAATAATGAGAAATGTTTCTTGAAGAAAGTTACATATTATGAATGAATGAGGCATTTATATAGCGCTTTATTGTGTATTGCAATACACCCAAAGCGCTTTACAATCATGTGGGGGGGGGGGTCTCTCCTCAATCACCACCAGTGTGCAGCATCCACTTGGATGATGTGACGGCAGCCACAGGACAACGGTGCCAGTGCACTCACCACACACCAGCTACAGGTGGAGAGGAGAGAGAGTCATAGAGCCAATCAAGTGGATGGGGATTATTGGGAAGCCATGATTGACAAGGGCCAGTGGAGGGAATCTGGCCAGGACACCGGGGTTACACCCCTACTCTTTACGATGAGTGTCATGGGATTTTTAATGGCCACAGAGAGTCAGGACCTCGGTTTAACGTCTCATCCGAAAGACAGTGCTTTTTTTTTAACAGTATAGTGTCCCCGTCACTATACTGGGGTGTTAGGACCCACACAGACTGCAGGGTGAGCACCCCCTGCTGGCCTCACTAACACCTCTTCCAACAGCAACCTAGTTTTCCCAGGAGGTCTCCCATCCAGGTACTGACCAGGCTCAGCCCTGCTTAGCTTCCATGGGCAACCAGTCTTGGGCTGCAGGGTGATATGACTGTGGATATTAGAATTATTTCTGAAGGATCATGCGACACTGGAGTAATAATGCTGAAAATTCAGCTTTGCATCACTGAAATAAATTACATTTTAAAATATATTCAAATAGAAAACAGCCATTTTAATTTGTAATAATATTTCACAATATTACTGTTTTACTTTATTTGTGATCAAAAAAAAATGCAACCTTGGTGAGCGTAAGAGACTTGTTTCAAAAACGTTTTAAAAATATTGTACCAACCCCAAACTTTTAAAGAGTAGCATATGTATAAATTATGTACATAATTAATAATAATAATAAATAGAAGCATTTATTAACTAAACAAAACACACACACACCTCCTTATTGATCTTCTCCAGCGCTCGGTCCAGCAGTCTTTTCTGCTCCTCTAGGTCACTCTTGCCACGTCTCAACGCTTCTCTTTCTCTCTCCCTCTCCTCCAACCGTCTGCTGATCTCCTCTTTCTCCTGACCCAGTCGAGAAACTGCACGCCGGGACTCCTCCAGCTGGTTCCTCAGGCTCCGGTTCTCGTCCTCCAGAACATCGGAGGAGCTGTCAGGAACACTGGAGTGCAAGCGTGTCTAGAAATGAAAAGAAGAAAATACATTTATTGTATAAGGAAGACTGAACTAAATCTGAAGAGATGAATAATTATGCCATTCATTTTAAAGCAAAATGCTTAAATGCAAAAGGCTATTTTGGATTTTAGGGATGTTTTACCATGCGTGCTATTCTCTCTCTTAAGCGGGCATTGGCCTCTTGAAGTTCTAAGTTGCTTTCAGTATCTTGAGATTGCTCTGATGTGGAGGGCTACACGAACAAGAAATAAATAGAATAAGGGAACAAACGTTACATTTAAAGTATTTTATTTTACACTCAAGAAAGTGAAAAGCTGTATAAAGCGACAAAACATATTTAAAATTCAGCGAGAGGTTAGACCAATGAGATTTAGTCTCCTAAATAGACCAGTTAAGACTAAAACAAATATGGGTGAAATCGGATTTAATGCACCGTTAGCTTTTTAATAATCATCATTTCAAGAATTACCTGTTGTGTTTTCTCTAGCGCTTTTGTGAGTTCCTCTTTGTCTTTCTTTGATTGATCTATTAGTCTGTCAATCTCTGCCTTCAGCTCCTTCTCTCGATTCTCATTGGCTCTTGATACTGATTTAAGCTCCTCCTCCCTTTTTGCTGCTACTGCTTTCTGTTTTTCCACTTCTGAAAGAGCTTTCTTCAAATCATCTCGGCACCGTTGCAGCTCCTGAAAATGCAAAGTAACTTTTATACCAGGCTAAAAAAATCCCAAAATTCAGCATTCACAGTGTGTAGTTAGCCGTCACAGTGAATCTTTTTGAACAAAGAAGAGAGAAAACAGATTGTGGCACTTGTATTTGTATCTTACCTTCATTAAAGAGTTTGAATCAGTTTCATCAGGTTGTTTCTTAACTGTGAGCAGCTTCTCCTCCAGTTCCTTCTTCTCCTGCTGAGCCTGCAGCAGCCTGTCCAGTGACACAAACACAAATTAAAACACACAATGTCACATTCAGTGTTAGTGCAGCTACTCACTAAAATGATTTCATCCAGAAGAAGAATCAACATCCAATAGAAAGAAACAAAGAATCTGTTATTTCAGAATCATGAACAGAATTGAAATGATTTATGACATAAGAGAAGATTTGATCAAGATTCGTTTGAGGAATCAGCTGTACTAGAGCTTTTGACATTTTAGTAGAAGTGTTGTGAAGTATTGTATATGATGCAGCAGCTCTGATAGTGAGATTAAAGGATTTTATTTTGATTAGTCTTAATTATAGCTGAGTTTTATTAGATTTTATAACCTGCAGCCAAACTGAAACCAGGTTAATAGATTCTAGTTTAGTGTATCAGTTTTCACCAGGACCAGATTTTACAACAATTTACTGATTTACACTAAAACACCTAATCATTTATAGTTAACTGATTAATTTCTCCCAGTAGTGTCAGTAGTTATGCGCCTACAGGACTCTGTCTCACTTTTGAAATGTGCTGCACTGCCCCGGTCTGGCAAACAAGAACCAGAAGTGAACACGTGAAACAGAAAGACAACAATAAACATTTAACAAGCACAATTGACATGGACACGTAGTATGAAGCTCATAAAGCACATAAAAATGCAAACAAAGACCACATATAAAACAGATAAAGAAACCTGTAGGACAAGAGTTATAGTTCTGATCAAATCCTGCTGTAAAAAGTAAATGCGCTTTAAAACATCTCTGTTCTCATCATACACTACCGTTCAAAAGTTTGGAGTCTTTTTTAAAAGAAATTAATACTTTGTATTCAGCAAGGATGCATTAAATCTATCAAAAGTTAAGTCAAATGACAGTGAAGTCCATCATAAATAAATAAATAAAAATACTGTTCTTCTGATCTTTCTATTCAAATAACCAGCAATAATCTTATTGTTTCTTGAGCAGCAAGGTTCATGTGACACTGAAGACTAGAGTAATGATGCTTAAAATTCAGCTTTGGCTTCACAGGAATTTTTTTAACACATATTTAAATAAAAAGAAGTTTGTTTTGAAATATTATCACAAGTTCAAATATTACTGTTTTTTTGACTAAATAAATGCAGCTTTGGTGAGCATAAGCGATCTTACAGACCCTAAAATTTTATAACACTAATAACACTATCTATGTGTAAAGTAACACATCAGGCAAATGAAATGTGGACCTTTTATCCTACAGGACCAGAAGACAAAATTCTAGCCAAACATTATACGTACCAAAGTCTGAATGTAAATAAAGGGTGTTGGTCACAAGATTGTTTGTATATTATTACAGATGAGTCTCTTAACTCCTTAGACAAATATAGACTTGAACCTTAGAGCGACACCTTTAGATCTTGCTAAACAATTTATGAAATTATAAAACTTATATATAATTATATGGCTGCATAGCTATGGAGATATGTTGCTAAAATACTGTAATTTTAACTCTGATGGTTGTTAATCATGGTGTGGACCAAAACATATATTACAGTTTTAAATAGCTGTTTCTAATGCTGGATACCCTAACATAACTGGTGGGCTTCACTGCTTATCTGCATAAAATGTATCCAATTAGATCAATTAGATCCAATTCACATCACATAAGATTCACCAAAAATTTGGCATTGACTGTTTAAATATTTCAAGTTGATGTTTCATGTGTCAGAGCTTACTCTCGGTTGGCAGAGCTAAGCTGCTCCTTCCACTGGTCACTCTGCTCTTTGTACCCCTCCAGCTCCTCCTCCAGTGCTAAGATGGAAACATTAACTTTCTGACGCTCCTCCTCGATTTCCAGCTGAGACTGTGGATAAGGCCAGAGAAAAAGGGTATCAGTGAAAACTTCAATTCTGTACTTTGCACCCATTCAAGATTGCTAAAAGTCCTCACAACGGTTCGGACAACAAAACAGATCACACATCTGAATCGATCCAGCCTAGGTATCAGGCATGACATGACAAGTGATAAAACATTTCTCTTCCATGTTAATCCCCATGAGGCAGGGACTTGGAACGAGACACAGGCATTCATTTGTCTTGTAGTGTATGTTCACCTGTGAGACGGTCTCCATGCTGTGACGCAGGGTGTCCATGTCTTGACTGTACTGCTCTCTCAAGGCCTCCATCTCTTTATCATGGGACTCCACCTCATCCTTCAGGGCTCCTTTCAGAGCGGTGAGCTCTCGCTCTCTCTGCCTCAGTGTGTCCTCCAGTTTCTGCTTCAGCATCAGAGACTCTGACAGCTCTGCCTGCACCGTCATCAAGTCCTGCAGAGAAAAAGAGTGTTTAAAGGAAAACAAACTCAATTTAACTTTCAAAATCAGCTTTATAAAGAATAGATAGATCGATAGATAGATAGATAGATAGATAGATAGGGTAGGTTTAAGGGTGGGTTAAGGTGTAAGGGATGGGTCAACAGAGTAATTATAAATGTAATTACAGAAATTAATTACAGATGTAATTACATACAGGTATTTTAAAAATGTAAGTACAATGTAAAAACATGTATGTACACAATAAGTGCATTGTATCAAATGATTAATTTAAATGTAAGTACATTGTAGTTAAGGCCACCTAATATAAAGTGGGACCGATAGATAGATATGGTCTATAAAACTAATTGTATACTAAAATAGTGGTGTTTTGGTCACTACATAATTCCTGTAACTGCATGCATTTTAATTCATGATGTGATGACTACTGTTTTTCTATTATAAAAAAATGGCCAAAATACATAATGAGTAGGTGTGTTTATTTATTATATATTATTATTTATTTATTCTGTATTTGTGTAGATACCGTATATCTAAAAGTTGCATACTTTCAATTTGATTACCTGGAGTTTGCTTTTATTTACACTTTAAACAATGAATACACTTAGTAATTCAGACAGCTTGGTGCAATATGTTATTAGGTATTTAAAGCATTAAAAAAGGCTGAGTAAGGGTCATTAATGGCAGACATCATAATCATTCTGTATGTTCTGTGTTTTTGTGTGTACCAGCTGCATTGTGTCAGACTGAGGTGAGTTTTCCAGCGTTCGTCTGAGCTCCTCCTGAAGCTGAGCTAGCTGATCCTCCTGCTGCCGTAAGCGAGACTCCGCTGCCTCTCTATCCATACGCAGCTCCACCATTCTGAAGAGAGGAAGTAAATATCAGACAACTATAATTCAAACTCCACAGGTTTATATTTTCTATTGGAAATGCACATTTGCTTCTTGTTATAATGCACATAGAGACTCACTGGTCCTGGTTTTCCTGTAGTTCTCTCTTGGCCTTGTCCAGGAGTTGCTGTAATTGTGTGTTTTTGTTGAACGCCTGCTCCACTTCAGTCTTCATATTGCTGTCAGTCATTAAGATCTGTGGACCCTGTGAAGCACAGAACCCCAATGAGCTTTAACAATCAATGCAACGATTTGGGTTCAGAACAAATAAAGCTGTACTGACAGCATGCTGAAAATTCACACTTACAGTAACGCATTTACAATAAAAATCTATGGGTATAAAAGCAGAAATAAAAGAAGTGTCAAAATGCGTGTCTTGTGATCAGTAAAGGTATTTAAATTATCCCTGTAGTAATGGGGCTACTGTTCAAGGCAGCTGAGCAGGTTGTACATTATTGACGTAAATCCCATACATTTCCTCATTATGTGAAAATTATAGGGTTTACTGACTTGGTTATGTCAGGAATTAAAAGACTGAATAACTTTCCACAGGCAAGATTGGTAAGTGATTTTATCACACAGTCTAAATAAATACATTTTTAAAAATATTTATTAATTTACTTAAATAAATTCTTAATGCTACCTCCACCAATAAACAAAGAATTCCCTGATTTAAGCATAAAATATGAAGAGGACCTGAAAATTGTTATTTATTTTTAAAAAATAAAAAAATTAATTTACTACTGTGCTGGAACCATAAGGATTTGTTTCCATTTTTATTCATTTAACCATTGAACAAAAAGTCTTTCAAGTTGCCATCAGTGGGCCTAATCAAACCAGAACACATATAGCTTTGTTCATACAAGTTGCAGCCCCAAAACATACATGCATATTTCTACAAGGAGGATGATCGGTGTCATCTTGGATGCATTCATCTTACAGCAGTAATCTTGCTTCAAATGTCCCCTTAGGGGTGTGAGTCACATGATTGTGACTCCTGACTGCTGATACAGATACATCTAAATGAATAATCTTATATCTGCACATGGCTGATCTTAATTTAATGAGGAAACATAAAACACGAATAATTAGATCTGAAACATGCACACAGCCAGTAGGCAGCTGTGTGCTCCTCAAATAACCCAGTCCTCTAGGATATCCCATCAGACTATTCAACTGCTGTTGCCATCATTATAATGACCACACATGGCTACTACGAGGTCATTTGAACTGACCTCTTGTGTTGCAGGGTCTAAAGTTACTTCTTGAATAAAAAAAGAACTCATTAAAGTACTATTAAAGTCATCTTATTAGAAGTAAACCTCCAACACCAATGTAAATCAAAACAATTAGACATAAATAATTTTAATTTTAATTGAATATATTTTCAAATGTAATTTATTTCTATGGTGGCAAAGCTGAATTTTCAGCATCATTACTCCAGTCTTCAGCGTCACATGATCCTTCAGAAATCATTCTAATATGCCGATTTGCTGCTCAAGAAACAATTTTTATTATCAATGCTGAGAACACCTGTGCTGCTTAATATTTTTGTTGAAATCAAGGTGCATTTTTTTATTTTCAGAACTATAAATGTTCAAAAGAACAGCATTTATAAAAACAGAACTCTTTTGTAACATTATAAATGCCTTTACTGTCTTAACTTTTGATCAATTTAATGCCTCCTTGCTTAATAAAAGTAGTAAATGTGAACTTGGTAGTAGTGTATAATCTCAGTCTAAACACTGTCAACAATCTCCAAGTGTCTGAAAAGGTGTACTTCACGCTAATGAGCTTAATTAACGTCATTTGCAACGTCTCCCAGCAATACTGCCCACAACAAAAACAGAGTTTATCATGCATGGACGAGCGCTCAGTGGGATATGACAGCGTAAGAGGCCATACACCGAGTGTCCATTAAAACCGCAACCCAAACAGATGTGCTGAGGCACCCCCGGGTTGAGGGGAAACCCTCCCTCACAGGCATCCATTTCCAGTGTAACTTAATTATTGATGGATCACAAAGAGCGAGCTCTCAACCACACGGCCCTAATCAGCTTTCCTTGTTGAGGCGATGGTTGCCAAGAGACCGCAGGAGGATATTTCACATGCAGGAAGCTTATGCAAACATGCAGGCTAACAATATTATACAGACACGCACACCCATGTATGTGTGTACGTACAGAAAGATACAGAAACCCTGTCTTTAAAGGGATATATATACAGTGGGTACGGAAAGTATTCAGACCTCCTTAAATTTTTCACTCTTTGTTATATTGCAGCCATTTGCTAAAATCATTTAAGTTCATTTTTTTTCCTCATTAAATGTACACACAACCCCCCTTATTGAAAGAAAAACACAGAATTGTTGACATTTTTGCAGATTTATTAAAAAAGAAAAACTGAAATATCACATGGTCCTAAGTATTCAGACCCTTTGCTGTGACACTCATATATTTAACTCAGGTGCTGTCCATTTCTTCTGATCATCCTTGAGATGGTTCTACACCTTCATTTGAGTCCAGCTGTGTTTGATTATACTGATCGGACTTGATTAGGAAAGCCACACACCTGTCTATATAAGACCTTACAGCTCACAGTGCATGTCAGAGCAAATGAGAATCATGAGGTCAAAGGAACTGCCTGAAGAGCTCAGAGACAGAATTGTGGCAAGGCACAGATCTGGCCAAGGTTACAAAAAAATTTCTGCTGCACTTAAGGTTCCTAAGAGCACAGTGGCCTCCATAATCCTTAAATGGAAGACGTTTGGGACGACCAGAACCCTTCCTAGAGCTGGCCGTCCGGCCAAACTGAGCTATCGGGGGAAAAGAGCCTTGGTGAGAGAGGTAAAGAAGAACCCAAAGATCACTGTGGCTGAGCTCCAGAGATGCAGTCGGGAGATGGGAGAAAGTTGTAGAAAGTCAACCATCACTGCAGACCTCCACCAGTCGGGGCTTTATGGCAGAGTGGCCCGACAGAAGCCTCTCCTCAGTGCAAGACACATGAAAGCCCGCATGGAGGACTCCAAGATGGTGAGAAGTAAGATTCTGTGGTCTGATGAGACCAAGATAGTACAGGGATATCCTGGACGAAAACCTTCTCCAGAGTGCTCAGGACCTCAGACTGGGCCGAAGGTTTACCTTCCAACAAGACAATGACCCTGAGCACACAGCTAAAATAACGAAGGAGTGGCTTCACAACAACTCCGTGACTGTTCTTGAATGGCCCAGCCAGAGCCCTGACTTAAACCCAATTGAGCATCTCTGGAGAGACCTAAAAATGGCTGTCCACCAACGTTTACCATCCAACCTGACAGAACTGGAGAGGATCTGCAAGGAGGAATGGCAGAGGATCCCCAAATCCAGGTGTGAAAAACTTGTTGCATCTTTCCCAAAAAGACTCATGGCTGTATTAGATCAAAAGGGTGCTTCTACTAAATACTGAGCAAAGGGTCTGAATACTTAGGACCATGTGATATTTCAGTTTTTCTTTTTTAATAAATCTGCAAAAATGTCAACAATTCTGTGTTTTTCTGTCAATATGGGGTGCTGTGTGTACATTAATGAGGAAAAAAAAAAATGAACTTAAATGATTTTAGCAAATCGCTGCAATATAACAAAGAGTGAAAAATTTAAGGAGGTCTGAATACTTTCCGTACCCACTGTAGATTTGGAACAACATGAGGATGAGTAAATGATATTGGATTTTCACTTTTGGTGCACTGGCTCTTTAAATAAAGCCTCTTCTTAGCTGACCTACTCTCTTTAAAATACATAATCATAATGATTATTGTCTCTTTAACAAGCATGCTCATTTCTTCACAAAAAAACTTGTCTTGTTGCTGTTATCTCCTCTCACTGTCTCAAAATATCTCTCTCACAAAATCATGCAAAACAGGGACCGATATGCAAACCATGGGCGGGCACACACACGCACCCTCTCTAGACGTAGTTTCCTCATTCAGCAGAGACTGCTGAGCGCTATTCAGTGCTGGGAAATGCAAACTGATTTATTGAATACAAGCATGCTTACCTTCACCCCACAGAACCTTTCATGAATGAGGCTTGCTTTGCGTTTGATGGCTGACTCACTCTCAATAGACCTAGTGTTAGAAAATATGAAGGGAAATTGAATGAGCCAGAGACAGACTAGATTATGGTATGTTCTGAAGAAAATGTAAGAAGTGTATGCCAGGGTTGCTAGAGTGTTTTAAGAGGTTTTAAGCATGTTTATAGGGTATTCGGGTATTCACTTTAGTATAGGGACCAATTCTCACTATTAACTAGTTGCTTATTAGCATGCCTATTATTAACATTTCTGCTGTTTATTAGTACTTATAAAGCACAAATTCTGCATGACCATATTTTACATCCCTAATCTGACCCAATACCTAAATTTAACAACTACCTTACTATTACTAAGCAGCAAATTAGGAGTTTATTGAGGTAAAAGTCATAGTTAATGGGTTGTTAATTGTGAGAATTTGCCCATAAAATAAAGTGTGACTGTATGTCTTTATAAATGTACCTCAACCATATTGTAAAAAACATTTATAGGCAACTGTGATGCTCTGTAAAATAAAGATAATTATTATACCCCTCTTTAAGTAGGTTGTAAATGGCTTGTTTGGTCTGGGCATCCTCTCCATTTCCATTCTCTGCACTCTGGCTCTTTATGAGGTCAGGGGTCACCTGGAAAAAAATACATATCAAATGCACATTATTTTTGAAATACCATACATAAAACTACCCCTAAAATAGGAGCTCAGAGAGCCAATCAAAAAACTTTGATGCAGTTCTCTAACCAAAGGTGTATGTTTAGTGCTGGACTACATCCTCTCCAAAATACAGCCTTCCAAAAGCATGCTTGGCATCTTATTGCCAGCAATCCTGTATGTACAAAATGATTAACAAGCAGAGAGCATTTTTAATTGGTTAAACTAAAAATATGTCCCCCACACATTTTCTCCAATGTTTACAGATTTTTTAAGCATGCTATTCCAAAAAGCACCTTTAAAAGTTACAATAAAAACAATGTAGAGACAAATCTTTTCTTCCATACTGTAAAGAAAATCTGAACGAAAAGAGACTACTTTTAAAAGAAAAATGTAGTGCAGGGACTTGGTTTTATCTAAAGATTGCTGATTGGATTTTTAATGTGTGCCAACTTTAAGCAAGAAGAAGAACAATATCTTGAGGACTCACTGGTTTCTTTGGTAGAGCAGGTGGTGCTTCTTTGGGCACAAACAGCTTTGGTGATTGGCTGAACGTGAGGGGTTTGGAATTGGGGATAGCGGCCACTTTAGCCACAGAGGTGGAGTCTCGTCCTAGACTGCCGGTTGATGGTTTCGGGGAGCTGAGTTTGGGCACTGCAGCTGGAGTAATAGGAGCATAGGGGTTTATCGTTGGTGATGTTGGTGGGGGCTCATCTGTAGGTTTATCGAGGGCATCCACACTGTGAGACCGAACTCGGTTATCAAGACGAATTCGAGTTTGGGGTTCTGAGTTTGAAATATCACCGGAACTACCACCACCAAACCGGCTAATGA
Source organism: Onychostoma macrolepis (assembly GCF_012432095.1). Taxonomy (NCBI): domain Eukaryota; kingdom Metazoa; phylum Chordata; class Actinopteri; order Cypriniformes; family Cyprinidae; genus Onychostoma; species Onychostoma macrolepis. The sequence goes on from NC_081173.1 coordinate 24,251,182, forward strand.
GTTTATTAATGGGAGCCAGTGACTTGGTGTCTATAGCTGGGGCTTTGTCGTCGTCCAATGAGGCTCCATTTAGCCCCGTCCCATTCAGACTACTTCCAATACCATTCTGCCTGACCTTCCTAAGCCCTGCTTCATTAAATCTATCATCATGCTTCTTTTCCACCTTGGGAGCCAGAGCAGAAGGGGTGAGATGTTCTGTAGTCCTGGGCTCAGCTTCTCCTTGAGTCCCTGCCTGTCCATCACCAGGTGGCCTCCTTAAGGGGCTCCCAAAGTCCTCGTCTGGAGAGCTAGGTTGGTCAGCGGGGATATAGGATCCCTGGGGAGTCCGAGCCCCTTCCCTTTGTCCCAGAGGCAGGGTGTTGTATGGGGAGGTTTGAGAGACAATTGGAGCTGAGCTCTGGATTCGTGGTTGAGTCTTCAGTTGTACCCCGTAGGAGTCCCCCTTTTCTCCGTCCTTGAGCACCACGTATGGCTGTCCCGAAATGCCTTGCACCCGCACAGCTACTCCATACTTAGATGGCGAAGGAGTCCCGTTACTGACGCCACCAACTCCACCAGCCAGTCGACTCCTGTCTGGGAACCCTCCGCCGGCGTCATCCAAATCTTTGATGAAGCGAATCTGGACACCATAGTCCAGTGGGGGCTTCCTGTCTGCTGAGAGGGAGCTCATTGTAACCTGCTGTGGTGCCAAGACAAAGAATTTAATAAATCAGTGCACTAGCCCATTTAGAGACTAAACTAAAAGGCTAGACTGGTTGGTGGACTATTTGAGGAGCCCAAAGAGGGCACAGATACACAAAGAAACCACAACATAAATTACAAAGCAATGGACCAAAACAGGGTATTTTCAAATGGAAACAAGGCTGTGTGGGACAAACAAGTCTGATCAAAAGATTGTAGAATTTTTAGGTTCAACAGGAAGTGACACTTCATTTTCACAACCTACATTCTCTGGAGTGTTTTTGTCTACTGGAAATCCTTTGCAAAGACATTTTTTCAATGCTAAGTCAGCTGAACAATCTGCCGTTGGTTATGAAGCTGTACAACCCATTGAACATGCTTGTGATTCATATACATTTAAACATGGGATGGAATTTAGGGCCCACAAAACATTCACAAGAAAATTTTAAAACACAAAACATCTTCTCAGTGTTGTTATGCTTAACTAAAACTAAAACCATTAATAGTTTCTGTTAATTGACTTAAGCTGAAATACCAAAATTACTAAAACTAAAATTAACACTATGAACACAAAAAAGTACATACTGAAGTATCGTTCTAATACCTTTTTGAATTAATGGTATTTTTTTACAGCCATGGCAAAGTATCTAAGCTTTTTCAGAAAAATGCTCAGTCCTATTAGACTTGATGCTGTTTTGCTGCTTCCATCTTGGCTCACCTTTCAAATACATGTTGGACTATTAATATTTCCCAAGAGACCGTTTAACAAACCACTCTCAACTCCTTGATATAGTGTCACACTTTGAAATAGAAATATGAAGCAGTTTTGTACGTGACACAGCTATCAGGTATCTGCACAGGTATTGAGAGTCTGCATCTGAAAAGAGAACGATATTGTTTGTGTGACAAACAGGTGTGCCTGCTGGTAGGAGCAGGTTCTAGCACATTCCACTCTGCTTCCTGTCTTCCCGTTTTCCTAGAACACAGTTCCAGTACACAGGAGAGCTAACATTAGCTCAAAAACAGCTTATCACTGTGACGGGAACATTCCTCAAATCATATCAAAGCACCACAGAGCATGTTTGCATGACGGATCAAAGATGCTGAGTCTAATCTGCTGATTAACTGAGTTACTGGTGTTTAAAGAGACGCATATGTGCTCTATTGTATAAAGCAAGTGATGCAGAAACCATCCAGAGCTATGCAGGGCATCATCGAAAGCCTGCGTTTTACCACCTCACCAGTGTGTGCAGCTTGAAGTCTTGAAGTAGATAGGTCAACGATTGCTATGTGTATGTAGTAGTATGTTGCATCCTGCGTTAAACACAAACTTATAATGCACCAGCATTAACTGTGAAGACTACTGAGAGCTAAAATAACAGTCCACAATCTCTGGTCTATCAATGAATAACTTATTGAAACAGGGGTATTTGGTTACATTATAACTGTCAGTGCCTCTGTTGAGCCATTAGGTGTGATTAGCTACTCAAAGTCAGCCATTGTCTTCCTCACATACACGGGATTCCAGGCATTCCTGCAAAATGGAACCCACCGTGTGATTTCTCATTGGTTAAAAGAGCAGATTAATTATGTGAAACCTGTATTTAACTGTACATTTTCGACAAAAGAAAAAAATATGTACTTTAACCAAATGATAACTGTTTGAAGTTGCAACCCATGTGTTAACATCCGCCAAACATTAAAGCTACAAACTTCTGAAAACAGGTCTGGATAGTTATGTGGATGTGATTCTCACCCTCCACAAGGCACTGGGTCCCACCTGGCATCAGAATGGCTGTTTGTTCTTGGAGGAATGTTACTAGACTAGATCATCAGTTTTCAGTACCATCTTCCATTCATGCAATAGAATTAACAATACAAAATATTGTGCCGCACATACTCTTGACTACTTAGAAAAGCATGTGAAGATTGATTTCTTTGTGATAAACCAAATTACCGCCCCATTTCTGACCTATTTTATGCAACAATAATTCTACCAAAATGTAAAAAAAATAAATAAATAGGCATCAGATAATTTCTAAATTCTAAAATGAAGCCTTTGATTTAGCATGTTAATAAGTGAACAATGATACTCGGTTTTACTGTAAATAGTAATCAATAGCTTTAACTGTGTTTTAATTTTTTTGTAATTCAACCACACTACTGGTAATATTTTGTCACATCTAGGGTTGAAAAGGGGCAGAAAATTTCAGGTCAACCCCTCGTGTACACACAAACACTGCATGCACTGTTGCAGATTATGAGTATTACATCAGATCCTTTAGGTTTATAATAACACACTAACATGACTTATCACAGCTGCATGTTTCACATGGAAATAAAAAAGGATCATTGACTTAACTCTAAATGTTGAGAAAAATTGCTTGTTTAAAAAAAAAAAAAAAACACCTAAACAGATTTGTTAGGGTTTTATTTACAGTTTCCACTCTCTTTGAAAGTATTAGTACCCTGAGGGTACTTGTGTCTGAATTGGCTTTAATCCATTCATTGTTTTCTCGGCTGATGCTTCTATGGGGAAAATGGTATTTATGTCAATTATGTCAACACAGTCTTTAGTCCAGATATGGACATTTTTCACTTTTCATCACTACCAAAATATAACCAAATGTGGTCTAAATAACTGCTATTTAATTTACATGGTCCCCAAAGAGCAAACTCTTAACCGAGTGGCACTGTACTATATAAAAATTATGCTAGACAATTTATCTAACAAACGTATACATAAAATTTCCTGAGCCATTGTTTTATCCACTTTTACCCAACTGTCCCATGGCTATTTTAGCTGGATGTATGAAGTCAATTCTCCTCAAGTTCACACAGGTGTCTGAGCAGAATAACCGCATGAACATGAACATATTCCACAAATATATGATTCTGAATAGCAATAAATTGTAATTTAATGTGTTTTTCTGGAATGAGTTAACCAGAAAATGAAACAGTAATTTTCCTCTTTACTCTGAAGAGATATGTAAGAGATACATATAGTTTAATTTTTGTGATTATTTTTAATTGTAATGTGGTCTCTGTCTTTAATACAATGTTCTACTTTGATGTTTTGTCATTTGATGCAATGGCATTCATTTTTAGAGTGTTATATCGATATCTTGTCCCCTTAAACAGACAATCACTATAATTTAAGCTTATATCAGGGGCTCTGTAATAACTGGACATATATATAAGCTCTTTCCTTATTGTCATACAGTAATATGATAGCTTTTGACTAGTTTTTGTTGACAAAAAATACAGTAGCTTGATTAACTGATATCCAAGCTCATAAACAAGAACAAAACTATTCATTTTGAAAACAACATTTTAAATAGGACTTTAAAAACAAGTATTCTTAAGCAAAATACTGTCTATATGAGTATAAATATGCCAATGAGGACTACATCTTTTGTGTACTTATTCATTGCTATTATTTCATTGTCATTTAATTAATTATATTTTATTTGCCACATTATTATGCTATAAAGGGCAGGATGGAATTTGGGTTTGAGGCTAGATTGGAGTTATTGTGTCATTTACAATTAGACTCCACTATGTTCTAGTTACACTGTGTTGGAAATAACCAAGAGCTAAATATTAAATTACACTGAGACAAGCATTTTTTAGAGGAGCTGTTTTTGTCCCTAGATATGACTGGAGAGAGATGAGGAAGCACAAGCAAAGGTGCAGAATGAAACGATTTTTTTTTTCAGTCGTGTTCAAATTGCGTCACACCCACCCAGCAAGTCAGTCAGTATCGGTGGGATCGAAACCAGCATGTTATTTTAATATACGGAATTAAAGTTACATCAATAATACAAATTAAAAGAGAAAAATCATGGCTACAGGTTTGACTTCATGTTTAGTTGTGTTGTCCTTTGACTTTGTAAAAGATATAGACACAATACGCGATCAAACCCCACTTTAAATCATATGGGATATTTAAAATTCGCAACTTTGTCAATACATAATATACAAAAACGATGCTGATCGGTTCTACTGAGATCAACGCAGGTCAAAGTCATACTGACTTTATTGTTTTATAGAGGAGAGACGCCAACCCGGATCAGCGCATCTTCTGTAATCCAGCCTGCAGCTTCAGACACAAAGCAACAGGTGTTTCTTTGCTTCGCTCAGCAGAACTCCAGCGTAATTGTGAAGCCATGTGATTATGGATTATAACAACTGAAAGGCTGGACACAGACCCGCAGCCATGAACAGCAACAAAAACAAAAAGCCCAATGAAAATATAGACCGCTGGGTAAACAAAGACATTCCTTCTGCTTACCTGTTTTCCGAAACCTTCAGCAATGACCTTCACAAGGCACAAAATAATAAAGAAGCTCTTTTTAGGTTTAGCGTCAATTAAAAACTCCTCGTTGAGACCGAAGATGGTCAGTCCATGCAAAACTGTCAGTGCGTTTTTTCCGAAACAACCTGTTGCCTTTTCGTCATTGATCCGCCCCTCCTGAGCGCTCATTGGCTGGAGAGTTGTCCCAAGGCCGGCCGATTGGAACACGTGATTGGCCGAGATCCAATGTCAATCAAATACAAATAATTCAGGGCCCGTCCATTAACCAATTTAAGAAACTTGATGCCATTGTTTATTCCCGTTAAAATTGCATTTTGTTTTAAAACAATACACTAAAAATAATAAAATAATAATAATCAAGTTGTGAAAATAAACTGTAGCTAAACGTGTATCATAAGGTCATAACAATTGGTTTAAGCCAGATAACACAAATAAGTTTTATTTTTAACGTACTTTCTTATAAAGATTTTAGTAAGCAGATTTGTCAGTTCATTAGAGGTCACTCATTATTTTTGAGGGGGCACGAGGGGGGGAGGGGGGGTTGTCATGTGACACACAGCAGCCACAATAGCACTTGTTTTATTTATTTAATCCCCTTTTTATTCAAAACATTCCCAAACGCATTATCTATATCATGAAATATCTTGATTGTCCTATATTTTGATGGTCAAAGTAGCCTAATGTAGTCTATTAACTATGCATAAAAACCTGTCTGTTTACTTAAGTAACAGATATGGGTGTAATGCCATAACATATTTTAATATGACTGACTTTATATTTAATGTGAATATTAAAAACATAGTAAGTTAGGCTACTTATCATAACACTTTCATTGAACAGAAAGAGAGAAAAGAACATTTACATTATCAAAGAACATTTTCATTGACAGTCTAGAGTTCAAGCACTCTCAAAAACTCCCATTAAAATCACTGAAGCTGTTTACACAGTGAAATTAATATCTTACTTACTTAGATTCGTACACACATTTGCACTTTGTTGTTTCTGACGAGAGAATTCGCCAGGAAGATGTATTCAGTCAGCGAGCGAGTGAAGAAAACACCGACATTTTAGCGATGACTCATCTGGAAGCCTCTGATTGGTCATTGCATTCATAAACTCAACGGAATCGTGTGTGATTGGTTATATCTTGGCTCAAAATTCTGAGGGGGCACTTTGAATGGGCATGACGACCATGACTAGAACAAATTTCTGTGTTAATCATTTGCAAAGTTACGGATCTGTGAATGATTTAGACATTTGCTCCGCTCATGTTTCATGAATTTGGCCATTCATAGCTTACTTTAGCATTCCGAACTAGTTTATACACCCAAGATTTGCATTTTTGAGGCATGAGTTTCCTCGGATATTTACAGCAGCTTTTTGTTTTTTTTGAGTAAAATAAGGTCTGTGGTTAATATTACTTTTAGGGACTTTTGTGTTTTGTTTTTAAACAAATTACAGTTGACAAAAAGTCACAAGAACTGATGTGTTTTATAAACTGTAGCAGTCCTTGCATAGCAACTTGTTAGCAGACCTTTTAAAAACACAAAAGCTTCAAAATACAAGACTGAGATAATTTAAGTTGTTTGCAACAAAACATGCACCCTCAAAATAATGTTAACCACAGACTTTATTTTACTCCATTCTAAAAAAAAAAAGCCCATAGGAAATTCCAGAGAAACCATGATGAATTAGTCTTCGGGGTTGCCCTACAAATTTATGAAATTGTTATAGACATCACAAATATAGTCATGAAATCACAATGGATACAAGTGTTTTGTTTAAAACATCTTAAAGACAGTTGACTGTCAGCTAACTGACAGGAGCACAAAAATGCTGTTTTTTAAATATATATTTTAAGAAACTTTTTAAATATTATTTTAAAGACTGCTGAGCTGAAATGAACACGTTAAAAAATATATCTTTAATTATATGCCTTAGTTTTTTTTTTTTTTTACCTATATTTAATTAAATAAGAAAAGGTCACAAAAAAGACTTGTAAAAAACAATTCAATTTACTTCTTTCAGTACAGAGCCAGAGGCCAGAAAACCCCACCATATTACTGCACAATGCTGGCGAATGGAGGCCACCAGAGCAAGCACATTGAACAGCATACACACAGGTACATAAAAAGTAACAAATAAGAAAAAGGCAACTTGGACAGAAATGCAGAAATAAAAAAAGAAACAAACTGCAAACATCTTACTCCGCGACAACATTTGATTTCGTTGTGTTATTTGGTCTACTTCAAAGCCCAGGATGAGGCCTAATCGAACAGTAAAAGTAACAATTAAAACAGTTTTGACAAAGTACTGCATTGGTTCACATGCAATCCAAAGACTACATACACTGATATGGTTATGGATTACCACTATCGGCTATGCCACCATCCATCATTGTCCACTTTGTGTCAAGAACAGTGAGTAGCTGTACATGAAAAGAAACAATCTAGAGTTTTATTAACAATGAATCGCAGGACTCCAATTTCTGTCAAATCGCTCGTGTATTCAAAGACACAGTGAAATGTTGATTATCTACATGTCTTATATGCCTTTTTCAGGACGCTGCCGTTTTCCTTTGGATATACTGAAATGGAAATCACTGAGAAGAGAGGAGAGGTTGTGTGGTGACTATACACTCTTGACTTAATCAAAGCATTCTTAGCCAGACATGTCAAAATTTTTGAGGTAGCAAGTTGGCATCAGTGCTTTGCAGATCAACAAGGTGGATTTTGGAAAGAAAAAAAAGATTGGACAGCTCTTTGGAGGCTGATCTTGGGTATAATCACACAAAAGGTTAAATTCTTGTACAAACATTGAATTTTGCTTTTTACTGTGGCCAGAATCAATCTGCTTCTCCAAATTTGTCACCAAGGTGAAATGAAGACCTATGAGTGCAACATCAATCAAAAACAGCTGAATTTTGAAAATGTGTCATGATGTTCTATATACAAACATTTCCAACATCTGTTTCAATGCTTTTTAATCAGAGACATGGGCCTTAAAAGTGCTTATGAGGTCTGTGAAGAAACAAATGCAAGAAGTAACATCAGATTAAGAAGTTCAGTTTTATCTGTATGTCTCGCTCTCCTCTGGTGGATTAATTCTTCACTTCCATTTCACTTTCTCACCGTGAAACACAAAACATAAAGCACCAAGAAATAAATCAAACATCCCTCTTCCCCAATCTTCTCCTCTCCTTTAGCCATCATTTGCAGCCACCAGCTGTCCTAGTCCCTGGCGCACATAAACAGCTTGAATCTCCTTTGTCTTGAGGCAGAAGTCGCAAGCCCACACCGCGGCGCTCTCCCTGGTTAGCAGCCCATACGCTGGCTCAGTTAGGCCTGTGCAGTCTCTATGGAACCATCGTTGGCAGGAGGCCTCACACAAGATGGCCTCTTGGTCATCATGCACTTCTGACATGCAGAGGCCACAAGGGAACACCATGCCTCCACCTAGCTTTGGGGGACCGGAGCCCGGGCCAGCAGAGGGTGGAGCGGGCCCACTGGGAAGCGGGGATTGGGTGTTGGGTGTGGAGTTGGAGTTGGATGGAGGATTGGGGTTGCTACCTGGGGTGTTGCCACCACTGCTGTTGTTAAGGTTGTTCTGGTTGGAGTTGGGTGGCTGGTTTGGCATTGGACCTCCAGGAGCATTGTTCTGCTGGTTGTAGGCCACTGAACCTGGAGCAGAGTTTGGTGGCGTTGGTTGTTGCTGGTTGGATGGGGTGTTGGGGCCAGGGCCACCAGTGGAGTTGGGTGGAGGATGCTGATTGGTTGGTGCTTGTTGAGGCTGGGGACCGTTATGGGGGCCAGTGGGGGACGAGTTGGGATTGGGGGGTTGAGGAGCCGACTGGGGTTGTCCTGGTGTGTTGGGGTTGGGTTGTTGGACATCTGGATGACCTGGGAAACCTCCTCCAGGCTGTGAGGGTCCAGGGGCAGGGGATGGACCAGGGGTGGCATTGTTGGATGGAGGACCGGAGGGGTTAAGGTTAGGTGGTTGCTGTTGAGAGGGAACAGGTGGACCACCACCTGGACCACCAAAGTTCTTTCCCTCTTCACCAACAGGAGGACTTGTTCCAGGGTACGGGCCATCTTGTGGAGGAGGGAACTGTCCTTGTGGAGGCATACCTGGATGTCCACCCACCATATTACCCCCACCACCTCCGCCACCCATGCCCATCATGTTCATTCCTCCTCCCATACCCCCCATAGGGTTCATGGGGCCATGCGGAGGCCCACGAGGGCCAGGGCCGCCAGGTAAGGGTGGACTGTTGAAGGGATGGCCACCTTGTCCATGTGGAGGCTGCTGCTGAGGCATCCCAAACCTTGGATGAGGTGGACCACCTCCACCTCCTGGACCGCCACCCATACCTCCAGGTGACAACATTGGATTGAAGCCCTGCCCAGGGTGCATGGGTGGGCTGAAATTGGGTGGCATGTTAAACTGGGATGGGCCTCCTGGTGGAAATCCTCCTCCACCACCTCCTCCGCCTCCACCACCTCCAAAGCCCGGCATTCCCCCAAATCCGAGTGGGTGGTGTGGTCCAGTATTCGGTGTTGGCGGACCGAAAGGGGGTCGTCGGCCAGGCTGTCCACCTCCAGGTCCACCTGGGCTGCCCATGAATCCCATACCTCCTCCCATTCGACCGGGTCCACCGTAGCCACCTCCACCACCCCCTGGACTGGGCAGAAAAGAGGCACTACCTGGACCACCCCCTCCACCAGATCGCGACGGCGGACCAAAGTCATCATCAAAAGGGTTAGAGGCCACCAGGTGATCAACCATCGGAGTAGGAGGGGGTGCAAACTCAGAGAGGTGGGAGAATGCTGCCCCCTAACGGGAAATACAAAGGGTGAGAAATGAGGTGGTAATGCTGAATTGCTGTTTCTAATGTTAATGCACTGAATTTGTCATTAAATGCAATTATTTTTCACATTTAGCTTCAAGAGGGAAGCAAGTCCACTAGAATGCGAATACCTTTGCAAATATTACAACAAAGTTAGGCTAAATATAAAATAAAGCATTAAGTCCAAAGATTCAAGAACTAACCTGAGCGTTGGACTTCCTCTTCTTTTTCTCTGGGCTCTTCATCTGGGAACCTAAGGAAGCAGAAATGGAAAGGGGGAACAATGAACAAGAATAGGGAGGGAGAAAGGTGCGGTTAGACCAAAAGCACACTTATATAAAACTTGATGCAAAAAAACGTGCACAAGATCATTTTTCACTGTAATCTGTCAGGTGGTATTAAGTGGAATTGCTCATTTACTGTTAGCATCAACTGTAAACCTGACTGGCATTTGAAGAGAAAAAGCAGAGTACTGGTAACAAACATATTTGGTAACTGACTATTTTGTTAAAAATGTGTGTTGATAGCTTTTGTCTAGGTCATGTTTTTGTTTCTATTATACAACTGTGTGGAAACAACAACCACACATCTCAGTATAATAAATACCTCCAATAAATACATACATTTCTTGAGAACCAAATAAATCAAACCATAAAAATAGAGAACAAAACCCCATAAAACCTAGATTATCAAAGTGTATCCCATGTTATTAAACACTATGACAAGAAACTGAAGACTAGAGATAGACAGATAATCAGTTTGACCAATATTTTTATGGATATACAGCAATATTTGTCTCTAAAGACCAGCACCTAACTACAGTATTCACAGTGTTACTGTGATAGTCACTTTTTAAATAATAACAACAATTATTATCATCATCCAATACATTTTCTTTTTTTGAGATTTACAGCTACACAGCAAAAAATAAACATAAGTTGACAAAAAGAAAAATTGCATACATTATTAATAATAATAATATTTTTTTGTTTAAAATCCTATAAAATATATCTCATTTAATTGTAGTCTAATTTTACTTAAAAAGGCAGCAATAAAAGAGTTTTTTTTTTATGCATATCGTTTTTCAGGCACTATCTGTCATATCGGTCTATCTCTGAAGCCAAACTTTACAGCTGATGAACTTTTATGTTTAGAGATCCCAAACCCTGATCCCAAGTAAGAGGCTTGCTTTCAGGGCAAATAACACGTTGGAAAAGAGTTGAATGCAATGTGTGTAAAACAATAAAAATAAAAATAGTAAAACAAACCCAAACGAACACGCGTGAATAGACAAGTGATGCGAGGTTGACATAAAGCTACCCAAAGACAGATCCCCACGAAAACAAGGCCACCGTACATTCAGGCATGTGCGGACAGGGAAAAGGGAGATTTGCAGCCAGAGCTGTGTGGATTCCCGCTCGGACACAGAGATGCGCTGATTGACAGTTTCCTACCTTTGCCTCGTTTTCCTTGACTCTGTCCCGCCTGCTGTCCCGCCATTAAAATGACTGTCGGTGCGGTGCCATGACACCGTTCATTTACAGAAATTACTTTATTTGACGAAAACCTCCTCGGGTCCAACGAGTATCACCCCGCAGCCCCAGGAATTGCGCGTGAAATGCTTAATTTTAACTGTACCGATGGGCCAATGAGATCAGGCACCTACTCAGCAACATGTCTGAAGGATGCATTCATGATTTGAGTCAGATTTATCATTTTCAGCCCGTTTAAACGCATGCACCCCCAAATAATAACGCGATCTGGATGAGCATCGCAGCAGATACGTCTAAAGATGTTAACCAAAAGATCTTTGCAAGCACTCAAACCAGCCGTGATAAGAAGTGATTGGGATGGACTGAATGTGAATACACATCTGCCTGCCTGTAATGTGATCACATACAGATGTGTTTCTACCTGGACGGCCGTCGAAATGTCATTCAGATGCAAGCACGCCGAGATCTTCCCCCCATTTTAAACTGCTTTCGATTCGAAACTACAGTGCGACTGTAAATGACGCTTTAAGCGTTTGAATTTAATTCAAACGTGATTTGAATTCGCGATCTAGCTACCGTTAGCCGTTTAGCCATCAGCAAGCAAGGTAAAGACGGTAAACGTTGCTCACACAGCTCATTCATATACACCTGACTGTTGCATCAAGACATGGATGTCAACCCGCATATGACAAACAATCAATGTCAAATAGACTTACGATTTAATATTTATCCCCAAACGCGAAATTGGCCATGTTAATTACGGCCTGCTCGTTGCCGGACAAAGAGGGACAGCCGGAGTCGACTCGCGCAGGGCATGTGTGGAAAATAGGGGTGGTCAGGCTAAAACAAATAAACGATTTTTACAAATTTGTTATGTTTCTGGTGATATTATAGAATTGTTTTGTATTTAAAGAAATATTAGTGACGTTTAGGTGAGGTAGACCTGATAAATGCCTGACGCTGTTTCTGTAACTGCTCAATATTTTTATCGTCGCCCCCCGTCTTTCAAACATGTGACCTGGTCGAGATCAGACCATTTTGCGAATGATGCAGGGAGAAATTGTGTGTTGTGCATTTTGCAGTGAGTTCACTGCACTGTTGTAAATAGGTATAAATTAGAATTTATTTATGATCTTGTGTAAATTGTTTTGGAGGGCATGTACTACGACCGTTTTCTAAAAAGAAAAATTGTACCCCCCGATTTGATAATAGACGCGTCTGAATGCTTGTACGGTTCAGCTGCATGAGTGGAGTTGTAGTTTTAAGACTGCCTTTTCATTAAATCAGTTTGATTTAACGTGATTTAAAAAAAAAAAAGATTTATTCCTCTATCATTTTCCTAATTAAATTAGCTTGTTCTAAATGTAAAATGCCTTTAAATTAAAAAAGTATACTTTTGTGACAAAAGCAATTTTGCATAATTTATCAACTGTAGCTATGTGAACACTGATCTCAAAAATAGAACAATAAAACAATTACAATTAAATATATATACAATCATTTATGAAAGCATGCTTTTCAATATTCAGATGTGAAGAAACAATTGCTACGAGTCAGAACAGCACACTAATGTTGGATTTTCTTTGTACTTCTACGGATCCAGGATTAGTCCCCTAAACACAAATCATAAATCACACATGTTCAGCTCAAAGGCAAGACAATTAGCTACACATAACTTTCACTGCTTTAGGAGACAGCTAAAATTTATTATACCACCGACTTTGCTGCCCTCTTGTTGTCGAGTTAACACTGTACACACCAGCTCCACCCCTGAACTTGGTTTCTTGACCTAGTGAAAAAGACATGAGAGTAATATAACGGTGCCCATCTGACTAAAAGTTAGTGTCTGGCGGCCTCTATTGGTCATACAAAGAACCAACCCTGCAAATAATACATTAGCCCCAATGTTGGCCTATTATTTGTACCAATCAGTTGTAAAATAACAGGACAATCATGGCAGCACTCAAGTTCACAGCTGTTATTGTCACTTAATTTACTGTGATTGTCTGAAACCATTTCTGCTTTGAATGACTTGAGGATACTTTCACACTGCCCTAAATATAGCATAGGCCTATGAGGTAGGTACACTTTTGCAGTCAGTTACCAGTGTTATTTAATATAATTGAGATAGTTTTATAGTTTTTAATAATATTTAGAAGTTGTTTTTAATTTGAAAGTTTTATATCTATTCAACTTATTTTTCAAAGCGGAAGTAAACCGTTTTCTGTGAATGTGCGAGACTTCCGGATTATTAGCTGCTGAAGAGAAATAACGAGAAGTATAAGACTAAACAGTAGCGCAGTGAATGGTAAAACTGTTAGCGCTACAAATCAGTGTGTTCATAATTAAGATAATATATTAAAACAATATGGAAAGACACACCAGTTTGCTGTTTTGTACAGCCAACAATAGCAGGAAGTGGATGACACCGGAAGCCGGACACATTAAATTAACAAATAGCTCAGTCATTCTTGAGACATGGGACAAAACAGGTCCAGCAAATGTAACTGCTATTAGGTTTAAAAATATTTTTCAATTTTAAATGTTATGAGGGATTAATAATAAAATGTAGGCCTATTTAACACAATTATCCCCTTTAATTTTCTCATTATTATACCAAATCTATGACTCTTATTGTCTTCTCACTACATCTAAAACAGTGTGTCCACAGAGAAGGGTTCAATCATTCATATGCAATAAAATGGATAAAAATGTTTTTTTAATGATGAAAAAGACCTTGTTTCAAGAAAAGCAACACCTAGTAATATCCCATATCAAAGCAAGGTTGTTTTTCAGTGACACATGCATGTTTCATAAAGTTTCAAAGTTGTGTCCCCACTTTTTGTCAACTCCGTCAGACATTTATTAAAATGTAATAAAATCAGGGAATATCAGGGGCAGCTGTCACTTTAAAGGACCCCTTGCCACGTTCCTCCTCTGCAGAGTACTTCACTGTTAGACAGGCTCTGCAGTCTACAGTTTTATAGTTTTAGAATATTTTAAATCCTAATGTTAATATTTCCTGTGTCCCATCCATGATATGTAAACACCATATTCCAATTTCTGAGGAAATTATTTGAAATATTTAGATCATTTTATTCTCCTAAAGCAGGTTCCATTAGCATCTAGCATAAAAAAAAACAAAATGGCTTCTACATGAACACAGTCAGATGTCACCACCATAAGATTTTGTGTTCCAATGATATATCAAAATACTTAAATGTGACTCTTGAATAAAAGCTTTATAAACAATAACATACTCACTGTTCAATGTATTTGATAGTTAAAATCACTACAAATTCAGGTTTTCGTCACCACCGTCAGATGAATATTTTGATAATATTTCATCATGATATTTTATATTTGTTGTGGAATTGTTGGTCGCATGTGAAAGTGTGATCTGTCTGCTGACATGAGAATGTGTTTTGAAATGTTAAAAACATCTTGAATGCTGTTAAAGATAAAGTTATATTACACAGTCCAAGGTAAAAAGCACATTTTGTTAAAAAAGAGAAAAGTTGGGAGGTTGAATCAAAGCATAGCTCAGTAGCTTAGTACATATAAGATACATAAATATAGTTTCATTTGTCCGAGAACAAGGTTTTATTTTTTTCAGTTTTGCACCCTGTTTTATCCCAATTCTCAAGAATGACTGAGCTACGCCAGCTCTTACGGGAAAAAATAAGGTGGATAGTGTTATTAATTTTTATTTAGTTTTAGTTATTTTAGTAGGCCTAAATTAAGTTGAGAAGCATGAGAAATGTTGCCTCGGGATCTAGATGAATTTTTGTTTTTTCATTTGAAAAAGTTATTTATTTATTTATTTTAGATTATTTTATTTTAGTTAACATTCATTTTATTTCAAGCAACGGGAATGTTTTTTATGATTTCTGATTTAGTTTAATAACCCTGTCAGTTACTCCGTAAATCAGACCCCGTCCAGGTCCAAAGGTGCACAGTCACACTGTCATTCATTCACCTTGCCCTGATCCACCCTTGGTCATTAGTTATGAATCATTTCATTGATAGCCTACGTCTTTCCCGAGTGCTCCTCATGAATGATTTCTGCATTCTCAGGCCCTCTTCAAGACCCATTAGTGTTAATTTTAGCCTCGGGATTGAGTTACTGTCTGCATTGTCTTAAATTGAGATGAATTGTTAATCCAGGGCTGCTGTCATAGGCAGGTTAAGATCGCAGTGAAGGTTAGGTGAAGGGGTGACAGAGGCGACAGGGTTAATGACTGTTTGCAGATCAGATGTACACGAGTCTATGCGGCCCCCGGGGTTTAGGGTAGAATAGCAGCAATACGTGATAGCCGAAGGGAATCACGCTGCTAAAAATGGGCAAAGTGTTGCCTCAGTATCGTTTCACCGGTATTAAAGACACTTAACGTGCAGGGGAAAAGGCTTGAATTGACACCAGCCCTCCCCCTTTCCTTTCAGTAGGTACGCTAAGATCCCTCTCTTTTTACCTTTCTTACTTCATCATCATGATAGCTGAGTCCGATAAGCGGTCTCTTGTGACGCCTGCTGTGATCCAATTTAAGACCAGAGCCATCCTCCACGAGCATATTGTATGAGATAGACAGACAAACCAGCCGTTAAAGATACACCAAACACGTGAAAACGTGTAAATCAAAGCTCTCTCCAACAACCAGGCCTTGAGAAAACAGGCTCTTTGGTTTCATAGTAGATTAACTACAATAAAAAATTAAGTATCTAATCAAATAGTAAAAAAGATGGTAGCCTATTTTTTATTTGTGATATTACAAAAGTTTAGTTAAAAAGTCAAAACTTTATAGGCCTGGGAACATTTCACAGTGCACTCTGAGCTTTAGCTGGTAGCAATTAGCGTGCTAGTCGAATTGTAATAGTTTGCAAATGTAGCTTGACAACTGGGTTATAGTTGTGATCTAAACAATGAGAAATTACACTGCAAACATAGGAAATAAAGCAAGTGAGAGAAATCAAGTCAATTACAATACAGACCATGTGTTTAAAACTTTGTAAGGGTGAGAACAACTGTAGTTTGTTGCAACCTCAAACAGCAGTCAACCAGAAAAACCACCAGACAACAAATGTGTTGAAACATTTTCCAAATTGCATTTTTGGTTGTGGGAACATTATAATGTTCAGTTTTATACACCACCGTTCAAAGGTTTGGGGTTGGAAAGATGTTTTAGTGTTTTTAAGAAGGCACCAAGGCTACATTGAGTCGATAAAACACACCGCAAAAACAGTAGCACTGTGGAAATATTATTACAATTTAAAATAGCTGTTACTATTTCTAGGGGGTTTTTTTAGAATGTAATTTAT
Source organism: Onychostoma macrolepis (assembly GCF_012432095.1). NCBI lineage: Eukaryota > Metazoa > Chordata > Actinopteri > Cypriniformes > Cyprinidae > Onychostoma > Onychostoma macrolepis. Next base: position 24,267,836 of record NC_081173.1, read on the forward strand.
TCACGTGATAACAAAGCTGAATCATTTTAATTTTTTTTTTTACATAGTAAAACACAGTAGTAGTGTATTTTTACACAATGTACTACTATCCAGTATCAAAACAGTATGAGGAAATGTGGGTCACAGTACAGATACTAATGTTTGTGATCTATTGCATTATCATCTGTGGCTCTCTGAACCTGTTCACACACTCTTACATTTGTCAGATTTGCCCTAGAATGTCAAACATAGTTTTACAAATGCATTCCTGTGTTCATATACATGAGCGAATCTTTGCGTGTGAGCTCTTTGTGTGCACTTCCACTTTAGTTTGCACTCTCAGAAATAAAGGTACAAAAGCTGTCACTGTGGCGGTACCTTTTCAAAAGGTACATGTTTGTACTTAAAAGGTCCATTTTGGTACCTTAAAGGTACATATTAGTACTTAAAGTGTACATATTTGAACCTAATAGGTACAAAAGTGTACCTTTTAAAAAGGTACCGCCCCAGTGACAGCATTTGTACCGTTATTTCTAAGAGTGTGTAGGAAGTACGTGTTTGTCTGCATGTATGAACACTGATATGGACACTGTTGTCGTTGTTGTTATCGTGAGCACAGATCATCCACGGAGGGATCAGAAGCAGAGCTGGAGGAGACTGTGGTGGAGACGTTCAGCACTTGAGGTAAGCTGAGGTGTCTGTCAGGGCTGGTCCAGACAGCCTGGCCAGATAACAGTGACATGCAGCACTACAGTTACCAGCCGAACCCGGTCAGGTGACACTGCCACATCACAGCTGCCACAACAGCCTCAGCTCTGGCCAAAAGACTGTCACTGTCCTAAACACCGGCTGTAGTCTGGAGCAAGATAGATATGAAGACATATGAAATCCTCTAGATTTGGTTCATACATGTTTTATATGATCTAATTGTTTGTGTGAAAGCAGGATTTGTATCCTGCATGGATAATGTGATTGTGTGCGATAAAGGAATTAATAAGATTTGCATTTTTATGCTTTATCTATCCTTAATATCCTTCCTTTATTAGCTTGTGCTATCCTGGACGATTCACACATTATTGTCTGGTGAAATAAATAAAATAAAAAATAAAAGTGTCTGGTAAATGAAAAAAAGGACTTATATAGCTGTCATAAACATTATGAGGTCCAGATCTCTGCATTTTACACCTCCTTGGTGCATCTTGCACATGGTCCTGAAAACATTAGCACATTAGCTCTAACCCTAATCAAACACACCTGAGCATGCTAATCAGAGTCTTCAAGATCATTAGAAAATCACAGGTAGGTGAGTTTGATCAGGGTTGGAGCTAATCTCTGCAGCAGATTGGTCCTCCAGGGAAAGATTTGAGGAACCTTGGTTTACATGAAACACATAAAAAATAAATTTGAATAAAAAATCAATACAATTTTTTGGACACTTCATAGATCGTAGTATCAAAACTTAATTTTTGATCAGTAATATGCATTGCTAAGGAATTAATTTGGACAATTTTATAGCCAATTTTCTCAGTATTTAGATTTTTTGCACCCTCAGATTCCAGATTTTCAAATAGTTGTATCTTGGACAAATATTGTCCTATCCTAACAAACCATACACCAATGGAAAGTGCATTTATTTAGCTTTCAGATGGTGTAAAAATCTCAGTTTCATAAAATTTATCCTTGTGGTCCAGGTCACATATGCTGTGTTTTAAACTTGTTATACATCAAAGAATGCAGAAAAAATATATCAAGGTTTCCACAAAAATTATATTTTATAATATTACTAAAACGTCTCGGATTACTCAGGTAAACTACATTCTCTGAATAGGGTACGAGACTCTGTGTTGCTTTACGCATTGGGAACGCCCTGTGGGTGTGCCGATTGTCTGAATCACGCCAATTTATTGGCTGATGTCACGGATGCCATCATCGACGTTCTTACGTCGCCTTCTTATACTGGTGAACGCGTCATCAACCGAAAAAGGCCCCTTGTCAGCAGCATGAGGAGCTTGGCAGCCAACACAGCGTCTCGTTCTCTATTCAGAGAACATGGGTTACCCGAGTAACCCGAGACGTTCTCTTTCATAGGTTCACTCAACGCTGCGTAGCTTTACGCATTGGGAACGATATACCAAACACGCCAAGCTAAAAAATGCTGCCTTGCCTGGCCCGACTACGAACCAGATAGCATACACAGCTGGTTCAAGCGGACAAAACCTGGGAGCCGTGTCAAGATCCAAGTTATAGAACCTGATAAAAGTGTGCGGAGAGGACCATCCTGCCACTACACAAATATTTTCTAGGAGGACTTCTCTAAAAAGAGCTTGAGAGGAAGCCACACCCCTAGTAGAATGCGCCCGAACGCTGAGAGGTGAAGAAAGACCACGCACCTCATAAGTCAGCGAAATAGCGTCCCTCACCCAGTGAGACATTCTGTACTTAGATGCGGCAAGCACACAGCAGCCAGCACCAAAGCATACCAACAACTGGGGAGATTTTCTCCAATGGCTGGAGCAGTCCACATACAGCTTCAAAGCCCGAACAGGGCAGAGCATGTGAAGTCTCTCATCCTCTCCTGAGTCAAAAGGAGGAGGATGGAAAGAGTGAAGTGTGACCACCCGAGAACGAAACAATGTGGATAAATCCTTGGGAACATAGCCAGGCCTAGGCCGTAAGGTTATTTTGAGCAGATCTGGGGCAAAGTCCATACACACTTCACTAAGAGAGAGAGCTTGCAAATCCCCAACTCGCTTCAAAGACGGTAGCGCCAACAAAAGAGTAACTTTGAGAGTCAGAATCCGTTCCGGAGCTGACTCCAGGGGCTCAAAAGGGGCTTCCATTAAGCCCTCCAGGACGATTGATAAGTCCCAAGAAGATGCCGGGTCTCAGAAGCCGAACTCCACGCATAAACGCAGAGACCAACCGATGTCTCCCCAGGGGGATTTCATCCAGCTCTCTCTGAGCGGCGATGGCCGCAACATAAACTCTTAAGGTGGTAGCGGGCGCCCTGCCGCAAGCTTCTCTCGCAGGAACTCCAGTACTGGACCTATAGGGCAGTTGACTGGGTCTGTTGCATGGGCTAAACACCATGATTCAAAGACCTTCCAATTGGAAGAATACAGCCTCCTTGTGGAAGGGGCTCTGGCACTAGCGATAGTCCATCAGCAGGAATACCAGAAGTCAAAACTGGCGGCCATATGGGCCATACCCATAGCTTCCAGATCTCGGGTCGAGGATGCCAGATCTTGCCTTGAAGCTGAGAGAGCAGGTCTTGTCTGATCAGAATCTCCCACGGAGGCCGATACAGAAGAGGAATCAGCTCCGAGATCCACGTCTGGGATGGCCAGAACGGGGCCACGAGCAGGAGACGGGCACCTCTCTCCTTCACCCTGCAGAGTATCGCCGGAATCAACTTGACGGGCAGAAACACATACAGCCTCAGGTCTGGCCACGGGTGAGCGAACGCATCCGAATCCAGAGGTGCTGGGGAACTCAGGGAGAACCAAAGTGGACATTGGGACAACTCCTGTGTCGCAAAGAGGTCCACCTCTGCCCTGCCGAACAGATCCCAAAACTGGGATACCGTTTGGTGGTTCAGCATCCACTCCCCCAATCCGAGCTTCTGCCTTGACAGAAAGTTGGCTGCGAGGTTCAAGACTCCTGGGACGTGAACCGCTCTCAAGGAGAGGAGCCTGCCCTGAGCCCAAAGGAGAAGACGGCGTGCATGCCTGTTTAGGGTGCGCGACCGTGAACCCCCTTGGCGATATATGTGGGATACCACCGCCATGTTGTCCATCCTGACAATCACGTGACACCCCTGAGTGAGGGGAGAAAGTGAATCAGTGCCAGGCAGTTTATGTGCCAGGAGAGGAACTCTCCCTTCCAAACTCCGCACGCCGGTCTGCCATCGAAGCCCGTCAGAGATGCGTCCGCCGTAATCATTTGGCGACGGTGAACCGTGCCCATTCTGACTCTCTTCTCGAGAAAGAGGGGATCTCGCCAAATTGAAAGGGTGTGAAAGCAACTGTGCGACACCCTTACTAGGCGAGTGGCTGGTCCTACAGAGCGGATCCCTGAGAGTTTTGTCCACCAAAGGAACGGCCTCATGTGAAGCAGTCCCAGTGGCAGCACAGGGGAGGCTGCAGCCATGAGGCCTAGGAGCCTGCGACAAGTGCTCACAGAGACATGATGGTATAGCTTGAAGCGGTCCAAACATGCGTTGAGCCTGGAAATCCGAGTAGGAGCCAGACGGCCATGCATTTGAACGGAATCCAAGTGAACTCCCAGGAACACAGTCTGTTGAGAAGGGGTGAGAACACTCTTCTTGGTGTTCATTCTGAGGCCAAGAGCTCGAACGTGGCAGAGGACATCCCTGTGGGAGTGGAGTGGGCTAAAATGAGTCAGTGGGAGTGGAGTGGGCCAAAATGAGTCAGTCCCCAAAAGCAAACCGAAGGAACTTCCTGTGCCGCCGAACAACCTGAATATGAATATAGGCATCTTTCAGGTCGACAGTGACAAACCAGTCCCCCGCTCGAAGGAGTGCTCTCTGGACAAAGAGGAGGAGGGGGTGACAGAGGAGTCACCTGAGGGCAGCTGACTGAGACTTGGCGTATCGAAACTTCTCAACAACCGAATTGACTGCCTCCCCAAATAGCCCAGACTAAGAAACAGGGGTGTCTTTTCCTTCTCACGAATCTCCATGAGATTGAGCTAAAGGTGGCGCTCTGCAGCTACCGAGCCCGCCATAGAGCGCCTTATGGCGGTGTGCTTAGTGGCTCTCAGGGCCAAGTCCGTGGCTCTGCGGAGCTCCTTGACTGCTTCTGGAGTCAGACCGTCACCCTCGTCCATCTCCTTCAGGACATCCGCCTGGTAGGCTTGGAGGATGGTCATAGTATGAAGGGCCATGCCTGCCTGACCAGCTGCCACGTAGGACTTCCCGATAAGAGCGGAAGTGGTCCTACATGGTTTAGTTGGAAAGATGGGGCGGGACTTCCAAGAGGACGCCGAAGATGGCGAGAGGTGTGTGGCCAACATGTCCTCAGTCGCCGGAATGGCGGTATAGCCCCGCTCCACGGAACCCACTAGGTTGGTGAAGTCAGCAGCTGCCGCGTTCGTGAGGCGGGAAGAGAAAGGCTGCTTCCAGGATCTGGAGATCTCGTGGTGCAGATCACTGAAAAACGGTAGCTTCCTCCGTTCAGGCCTTGAATTTGGACCGCTAAGGAACCGCTCATCGAGTCTGGATAACTGATATTCGCGGGGCTCATTAGGCCAATCAATAGAGAGCTTCTCAGTGACGCGCAAGAGCACGTCCACAAGTTCGGAGTAGGCCGCAGAAGGCCACGCAGCCTGGCCGCTAGGCTGGAGAGCGTCGGCTAAAGCAGGCCCAAAATCCTCAGTTGGACGCCACGGTGAATAAAACGTCCTCTAGCCCAAAGGAAACTGCATCGCGTGCCTCCGGACTAGGACATAAATAATCATGCGCAAATTCAACCGAAGAAAGCGCGCGCACGTGCTCAGACGAGAGAGGGAGAGAAAGGGCGAGGCCAGTCTGCTCGCTCTCCATCGCCTCGAGCTCAACATCCGAACCCCAGGTCGCAGATTCGCGGAGGGCCTCTGTGGCCTCTGGTGCGCGACGGGGAAAAACTGATGATTCCCTCTCAAAAACCAAGCGAGAACACGGTGGTTGACAACGACGGTACTCCATGGCACTTCACCGCAAGGAGAAACAAAGTTCCGCTAACACAATCGCTGAAGTGCAAATGAAGAATTCCAAGAAAGACGAAACGATCTGAAACGATCTGAAATCGGGCCAGAAAAATCGCAACAGAAGGGCTAGTATGGCCGCTTTGTGAAGGCAGAGAAATCTGAGGAGTTGATGGCGCGTTCACCAGTATAAGGAGGCGACGTAAGAAAGTCGATGATGGCATCCGTGCCATCAGCCAATAAATTGGCGTGATTCTATAAGGGCTTCAGACAATCAGCACACCCACGGGGCGTTTCCAATGCGTAAAGCTACACAGCGTTGAGTGAACCTATGAAAGAGAACATATTATTCCTATTAAATATAAGCAGAACAACTGTTTTCAACATTGATAATAATAAGAAATTATTCTTTTTGGATTATATTATTATATTGGTTATTTTAAATCATAATAATAATATTTCACAATATTACTTTTTATGTGTTTACGATCTTTTGAAAAGTTTTTGACTTTTGAAAAGTTGTGTGTAAAAAATATATATTTTTATGAACTCAAAGTTTAAGTTAGTATTAGATCAGAGAATAAATACAAAGTACACTGCAACAATGATGAAGAGGAAAAATGTTAAACATTTCTGCATTGTTAACATGCATGATATGCTTCAGCTGATGCAACCCGTGTAAAACTACCACAGGTTTGTTGCAGCCTTTCTGCTGATGATTTCATTGCCATTACATGTGCAGGTTTGTGTCATTTACATCTCAGTGAATGACATGAGGTTATGTAGTATAAACTTTGTCGTAATGGATTCCTGTAGAAAGCACCCTACGTCTGATCCACCCTGATCCAATGCGTTAAATATTTTTTTGGCTGGAGCAAAATGAATACAGCAGCATGTGATCAGTTGCTATGTAACACGAACCAGTAAATGCTTATATCACTGAAATTAAAGATACCATCCATAATTGATTCAACATGACTGTCTGGACTGAAGTAATTAGCTCTGAGCTGAACACAAATGTGCTTCTGGAAATATGAATTCAGGATCAGCAGACATTTTAATGCTCTTTCTGTTTGTGGCTGCTTATTGTTTCTCCTTTACAGGCCTGGGTAAACATGGCTAGTAGTAGATCAGGTCAAACAGGTTGAGCCGGAAATTAGCAACAAGTCCAGGATGCACACATCTATAACGGGAATTCCCACTGTTGTGGATTTACTGTAATATCAGACACTTTAGCCAACTGTTAAACAAAGTTTTGTCTACTGCACGTCTGGGGTAAAAGCAGCTGTCTTTTGAACAATTCTGCTCAAAAAGGACCCAAAATCTCAAATTTGTTTATGTTTTCATGAATGTTAAGTTTGTGCTTTGCTGGAACAGACAGAATTCTTGTTTAGAGCAGTGTTATATTAGTATAATTGATATAATGTACTATTATAGTTTTTGTTAATATTTCAAATTATATTTTACTTTGACATTTTATTTTATGTATACTTTTTGTTGTTTAATCTTTGTTTATTTAGTTTTAGTTATTTTACTACTTTTACTACTTTAAATGAAAATAAATGTTTATCTCTCTCTCTCTCTCTCTCTCTATATATATATATATATATATATATTTTTTTTTTTTTTTTTTTTTTCAGTTAATGCTTATTTTATTTCAAGGAATCACATTTTTTATGGTTTTAGTCTCCGTTTTACTTAACAATAATAACCCTGGTTCAGGTGCTTTCATACTTTTTGATTTTCTGTGTGAGAAAAATATTAACTGTGAAGACAACCAAAAATACAATTATGTTATGTAATTGGATTTTGTATTGTCATTGCACAAAACCAAATGTCAAAATAAGTATCTTGGAAATATTTACTTTTTTGTTAGATTGACATATATTTACTTTAAAATAGTTTTTAATATATAATTATAATATTTTTAAAAATGTTCACAAAACATGCATCAATAATAAAATAATCACAATTAATTTGATTACTCCAGAACAGATTTTAGAAGCAGGATGATATAACATTATCAATCAAATTTGGTATATGTGAATGTATATGTATAGAAAACTTTTATATTTAATTAATATCTAAAAAAAAAAAAAAATCCTTGGTGTAGTAAACTAAACTTTTTATACTAATCAGAGAGACAACTAATCTTAACAGAAAACCATTTTTAAACATGATAAATATTCAGTATGATAAAAACAAATTGCATGTAAAATTACAGTATAAAAAATGTCAGACAACGTATGGAGGTCAGTTGCACGTTTATTATAATTAAGAAGATACATATTGATTATTAAATAAAAATAGGCTAAAAAATAGATGCACAGAAAGAGACAAACCAAGTTCACATCTTCAACACTGAATTATTATAGATTATGAACACTGTTCAGAATTTATGGTAACATGAAGTAGACGTAATGTTGTCTGCTGTCAACAATAAAGGGTATTTATAATTACATCATCATGAAAGATATAAATATAAATACCTCAACATCTGTTTTCAAGTCACAGTTCAGAATTATTAAAAATGAGCTTTCATAACTGTCTATAACTCACCACTTTCTATCTATACAGACTTTGACATTCATTTAGTAGCCACTTATTGCACTCAAAATACACTTTGCTGCTATATCTTCATCCCAAAAAACACTATAAATAGCATGTTTATAATGTCTGCGCTCATATGAAACAGAAGGCACCCATCCTGAAAGACTTTACTCAAGAACTTCTCATTAACTAGAAAAAAAAAAAAATAGTTCAGCATTAGACAAACCAGCTCCTGGCACTGAACTGATATGTGTTTCTGTCAAACCCCCAAGTCTTTGCCTTCAGGGTTTGTCAGTTTTGCTTTGAAAGTATATTAACAGCTTCGGTTGAATTATAAAAGCAGAGAAAACTCCTCCAGGAACTAGGTTTGTCGGTCCTGATAAAAGAAATGGATGAAACACACTCTCTTGTTCTCAACCATGCAACCTACTAATACTTTGCTCCATTTTTTCTCTCTGTTCTGGTAGCATTCGCTCATTACTCTTTCTTTTCCTCTGTTGTGGCTGCATCACCCTTGCTCTCGGGCTTATTTTTGGGCGCCGGGCTGTCCAGGAAGAAGTCGTTGCAGGCCACAGTCAGCGCACCCATGAGGATGATGAACTCGGTGAAGTCCACCTCGCCGTCATTATTGGAATCCAGGTCGTTCATCACTCGCTCCACCGCATCTTTATCTTGAGCGTTCTGCATGAAGACAAAAATGAAAAGATGGAGAGTTAAAACTGTGCATCAGTATGTAATAAAATACACTTACTGGCATCAAAGGTTCCATGAAGAACCATAAACATCCATGGAACCGTTCTATTGCACTAAAGAGTCTTCACAGTGGAAAAAGGTTCTTTACAGTCTTAAAAATAAAGGTTCTTCATTGGTATGGTTCCATGAAGAATCTTTACCATCCATTAACATTTCCATTTCACCAAAGGTTCTTTAAATGTTTAAAATGGTTATTCACTGAAAGGTTCTTTGGGGAACCAAAAATTATTCTTTAATGGCATTTCAGTGAAAACCTCCTTTTGGAACCTTAATTTTTAAAAGTGTTATTAAAGTGATTTAAAAGCTTCATAGTGGAAGAGATCATTGGAATATCCTTTACACTAAGAAAAAAGTTCTTAAGAAAAACCCACTTTTGGAACCTTTATTTTTAAGATCGTATGTAAAGTCAAAAGTGATAATGTCATTTTGAAAAGTGTGTAGCTTGAAGAACGCTGGGAATGTTAATGAAAGGGAATGTGTGTGTTCATTGTGTGGATCCACATATAAAATATTTGCATGAGACATAATTACAGGGTCTGTAAACCGTTACCAAATGGGCATTTCTGTAACTTACAGAAGATAGCAGGTATTTAAATCTTTTTTGCAGAAGTTCTGAGGAATTTATGTGGAAAGATTTTAACAAAATGTGGGAGGGAATGTTAAAAAAAATCAAAAATATATTTTGAAGAAAACTTTGTTTCATTATTAAATTTACATCATAAGTCATTTTTTTGTTTATTTACTATTTACTGCATGTTCCTGGTCTTATCGTTTACAATGTACTTATTAATGTACATAAAACATGTTTGTCTTTGTTATTTTTGGTGGAAATTACAAATCCTTTTTTTTTTTTAATCCCTCCCTTCCAAACACATGGCTCCATTTCAGTTTGGAACACCTACTTTGCATTGTTCAATTAATTCCCGGTGGATAGAATCAAGCCCCACCCTCTTTTTTATTTATTTAATATCTTCCTTGTGAAACCAACAGAGGTTGCAAAAATTTAGTAATGTGCATATGCTTTCTTCTCACCCCAAGATAATTTCCCAGCTCCTCCGTCAGAAGTTCCCTTAGTTCTCCTCGGCTGAGCGTGTATTTATCTCCTTCCTTCCCGGAATACTTATGAAAGGTCTTGATGAGCATCTGCATGGCGCTTTCCAAGTTGGAGCTTGGCTCTTTGGACATGCTATAAGGTGGTGGAAAAGGTCAAAGGTTAGATACAACGACATGGCGCGCCCCTCGCTAGACCCTGCTGCATGTATGGTCACATGACTAGCATGGGTGGAGCTTTGGCTCAGTTAATTCTGGCACAAACACATGTTTTGGACTATGGGTGGAAACAAAATGTGAAATGTTCTCTCAATCATTTGTTTGAGATAATATCCTTACTGTTTGAGGGGTTTATTTGATTTAGAGGGAAATTCTGATTAGGGGTTTGTCACTCAAAAAGCAACATTCTTACACATCACACTTTGAGCGTGGCATCTTGGATCTTCTCTCTCTGGGTTCAGCGAGCTACTGTGTATGTAGAAACAGACACAGTCATTGATGAGGCACAACAGAAGATGAGAAAGACTGCAGCATGAACAAAATTTGGCCATGAACAGAAGCACTGATGGAAGGCTGAACAATTTGCTTCAGTGTTTTTATGGCTGTAATTGGGCTAACCAACTTAACATAGTTCATTCTAATGTTAAATTTACACAGAGAGGTAACGTTAAACCTCTAAGTATTGTGGTATAGCAGGTTTGGCACTTTATGAGAGACATTTAGATGGAATTATAAACTGTCATTTTCACCCAATGCGTGATTGTATAACCTGTTAGCGTTACACAACTCTGTATTTTCTTGGAACACTCATTAGTTGTAAGTGAACGCTTCTCTGCTCACATCTAAATCATCTGTTGTTCATGTAACAGGGGCCGCATTTCTCAAGTGGAAACCGCAAGTGAAACATAAAACTGTCAAAATGAAGATAAATCTACGGGCAAGTTCCCAAGGGAACCTTCGTCCAAGTAATCCGATGCTCTCGTGAAGACACACACACCTGAAATTATCCTAAAGCAACTCCATTAGTTAATTTTTTTTTTTTTTTTGAGGACAGAGGCCAAAGTTAAGTGGAAAAAAATTGTCCTATAGATTGTATGATCATGAATTGATCATGAATATTGCAAAATGAAGCAAAAAGAAAAACAGCTGGAGGATAAGACAGCATTAATCAATTACAGGAATTACTCCTTTAATCAATTCTAAATTGAAAAGTAATGGAATAATGAAATAATTCATATTTGTTGCCCTTTTTCTTACATTTCTGTACTATAATTAGCATCTTAATTGAATTGCAACTTTGGACAGGGTTACTCTAATGAGGCCTCCATGCTCAGCTCTTTATTTGAAGTACTACACCATCTAATTTAACTAATTAGTTAACCTAAGAGAGTGCCTAATTAGGAAGCTCAAATGGTGACATGCGGATTTGGAACAAAAAACGGTGAACTATAGCTCTCAGGTACTAAAACCAAGAACCATTGCTCATGAAATGAACTCTAACTAGAAAGGTCAGAATGGTTTAATGTCCCACAAAGGAATTAAAAAAGTTCAACTGGATGCATTTTAGGACAAAGCGGCTACAAGGCAGCAGAAGATGCAGTAGAAGAACTGCAATAAACTATTTAAATGCAAGACAATTTGAAAAATTAAGCTGAAAGGTGAAATTATGGCACATTTTTTTGTAGGGCATAAGAAAACAGAAGCACAATCTCATTAGCCGTATCAGAACGGTGTAGAATGGACACTGTGACGCGATGGCAACCAAGATGAGAATGGAAATGTAACACCAAGTGACCCAGTGACACTAAGGAAACTGACCGTTCTTTGACATGTAAAGAAGAGATTAATTTATTTACATAAAAACAAATTCTTTCAAATCTAAATCTAACTCATTCAATAATACAGACCCAAAAAAAGTACATTTACATTAATGAAGATCAAAGACAAAAAAAGATATCAAGGACAGGCGTGTAGTTCGGTGAATACAGGTAAAGTGGGACACTTCAGTGCTTGTATTTTCTGTATAGAGTAGTAGAAATGTTTATTCAAATTATATTTAAATTATACTCTTAACCATTTGGATTGTATTTTTATATGGCTATATTTTAAAATAAAAGTCTTTTTTTTTTTTTAAGTATTTTGCTTGGTCCTGGTTCAAGACTACTCCTAGTAATATATATATATATATATATATATATATATATATATATATATATATTCACCCTATATGTATATGTGAAGGTTTAAAAATATGTGTGAAATATATATAGTATACATATGTTTACATTTGACTTAATTTAACTATGAAGGCTATACACATTCATATTGGTTATATCCATATCCCATGAGAACTTCACACAAAAGTAATGGTAGCACTGACCTATGGACAGATATTCGAATAAAGACTACCAAAAAAATTTATCAGTAGATAATCCAATCCAGAAGAGCATTCATAAGCTTTCTGCTTAGAGAGAAAGGAGTCCTTTCTCTCGTATGAGTTGTCTGTCTTACCTGAATGCCTTTGGAGAGCTTCCTTTGTCTGTAATGAAGTGAAGGAGATAGTGATAGACAGCCGGAGAGCTGAGGAACAGATGAGGAGAGAGAGAACCTCTGGGGTTTAAATATCACTCACTCGGCCCCCTCCTTTCTCAAGAGCATCTCCCGCATCTTCAGTTTCGGCACCCCTCCCGTACTCTCCTCCTTTAGTTCACCTGCCAATACAAGGGCCATTTGACCCCGTCATGCCAGTTGACTCTACACAAGAAGACTCTACAGGCCACTGGAGTTTGCATTACAGTCATTTATTGTTGAGTAGATGGAGATGGTCAATCGTACAGCATAGAAAATGAAGGCTGCGTATGTGGTCAGTTGGTTACATTGAGCAATGTACATTTTATGAAATGCTCGTGCATTCGTTTAAAAGACAGAAGAGGTTTTATGTAACTGACGAAGAGCTGTTTACTACTGCTATTTGGCTTAACATCAAGTTTTAAAATCAACACCAACATGTTCATGCTAGTGCCTTTTCTAATAGACATCAATACCATTTTCCACAACATGTAGTCAAAACATGAATGTTAGCCAAACTTAAGGTGTGATGACGCTATTATGCTAATGTTGTGAGGCCTATAGCAATTACCTACCAAGGTAGAGCTGCTAACTACTTCCATTTTTGACTGACAAAACTTAATTAACATCAAGCTCGAAAGTCAATGCTTGTCGAATATATATCAAAACCATTTTCCACAGTATACAAACAAAATGTGGTCAAAGAATGTTAGCCAAATGTCATGTTTGCTGATGCTATAATACTAATGTAGTAGGGTCTAGGAACACCAGACACGGCTGTTGTGGAGTCGGACACACCAAAGTAAACAGAGGTTTTAGATGGCCAGGATATACATGACAGCATGAGTTAAACGAGAGCTCATTAGCATGATCTAAATGAGTGCTTTTTAGGCAGCGTAGGATTTCACACTGATGTAGGCAATATATATCTGTATAATGCATAATGTAGCATGTATAATGTATCATGTAAGCTGCTAGATAATGGCTAAATGGTGAAAGTACCTGTGCATTTGTCTCTTCTTCTTGTGTGTTATGGCTTTCATAGACATTTCATGACAAACAGGAAGAAGTTACATATTTACTGGAGCTGCTATTTCAAACCCTGCTGAAAAAAACAATAGAACCCTGCCCAAAACACAATAGAAACTGTAATGGTTTTAATGGTTATAATGGGAATTGTATTGGTTTTAATGGAAACTATAATGGTGTCTACTGGAATGTGATGGATTCTATTGGTGGGATGTTAAATCCTATTGGAAAAATGCCCAAAACACACTACAAAAAGGAATTTTGTAATGGTTTTACTGGCAAAAGCTAATGGTTTATAATGGTATTTTAATGGAAACCATTAGAATTTCTGTGATGGTTTCTATTGGGCTTCTATTGTTTTTTTTTAGCTGGGAAATTCATTGAATCATTGATAATTAGTAAAAAATTCAACATTAAAGTAAGGTTCCACAACAGGCTTTTGTTACAGGGTTTTCTAGCACAAATCTTATGCAACAGTCAATACATGGTGGAATATTATATTAATGTTAGTAATATATTTCTAGCTAGTTTGAATCAGAATGCATTCAAATCTATCTATCGATCTATCTATGCATTAAAGAAATGCTAACATGCACTAGTTATGACCAAATGTGTTTAAAAGAACAAAAACAAGTGAAACCGGCCAGTCCTGCTGTGAATATGGTCTTATAACAAAGCTATTAAAACACTCCACACATACTCTAACTCAGATTTTGAGACCAAGACATTACGAAAAAAATAATTATAATAATACACCTAAATATACGCAGGCTAATATAGTTAAAATAAAGTTTAAGAATGAATGCCTGTGTGAATGGAAAGGTCTTTGGGGCCTAACTGCCTTAGTGAACTGATACTTTGGGATGACTTGGGGCTCCTGCGGGGCCACAAGGGTCCCCTGGTGTGGATTCCGTCCCAAAGGCATTTAATTATTGAGCGTCAGCTATCATAAGCACAGTAAGCATCTGATATTCCAGCTCTTGAGACAAAGCACTAAGATGGACAGCATGTGAAAGTCTTGAAGAAAGACCAGCTAATGGAGGGCGTCAGAGAGTTAGATTCAAGTACACAAGCCAGAAAGCATGCCATAAAACTGCATTATTCAAAAGCAAATTTGTTTATTCTCATGCAAACAAGGCCCAGAAATGTGAACAATAAAGTATGCGGACTGCATAGTATTCCCATGTGCGCCACGAATGCAAGTCCCACATTTAAATGGTGATGCAGTATGTTAAAATCCTGCAGATTGGCATTTCAACAAACAAAAGAGAGGTGAAAAACTTGCTCTTTTTATGCTTCTGCAACACTGGAAAATACATAGTACATTTAAGACTAGCACCGGAGTCGACTAAGTAACCCTGTCCTTAGGAGGTGGCACAAACAAAAAGTAAACATAATGGACACTTACAAATGATGTGTCTTTTTCAACATTTATGCTATAAAAACGGTGTCTGTTCTTCATTTATGGATGATTTGTAGAGATATTGGAGGGGACACAGTGGTTGCAGTACCCTTACAACAAATCTGGCTCAAACAAAAGGACATAGTGATTAGTTATTGCACCTCTTTGGCCATTTGTCACATTTGCGGCTATTGCCAATTTCTATACACTATTAGTACATAATAAATCACAGGCATGAATTGATGTGCATACAAACAGAAATTAGTATTACAGTTTTTTACAATTGCCAGGACCCATTTCTCAATAGGTCACTTTTTCAAAACTCTTCACATTGTAAACTACAGCAGTCTGTGGACAAAACTGGAAATCATTTTCCATTGCTTTGGCACAAAATGCATTTAATGACTAAACATCTCTCATATTACATTAACAATTTTCTCACGCAAACACAACCACCACCAAAATTCTATGTACCTAAAGGTCAATTTGCACATTTACATACTTTTTTCACAACCTTTAAACTTGAGTTCGAAACTAGACATAACACAAAACAGAAAGACACCAATTTGCTACACTTCTACAGTAATATTATATTTAAATATATTCCAAATCTTAAAAAATGAGATACTATCAAAACAATTAGGTAGCCTGGCTAAACACCTAAACTTATAATTTTATACTGTAATGTAAACATGGACCATGTAACATATAGCCTACTGCAGTGAATTCTAAACAGTGAAGAGGTGTCGTTCTTGTTTGTAAAGTAATTTTACATAGGAAAACAGAAAAAAAATGCTACATCTCTTGTTGGTGTTGGTTTTTAGGTCGTTGTTTTATGAATGACAAAAGGGCTTTTCACACTGCGATTAACCTCGCGTTTTTAGGGTTCGCGCCACTTTTAACCTGGTGTTATATACCGCTAGCACCATGTGGCAAACGTGTACCGTGTGAAACGAGACAGTGTTAGCGATCACGTGCCTCGTATTCTTGAACTTTGGAAACGTGCGTTATATGTCGTTTCAACGATTGAGGGGGAAATTGTCAAATGGTGACAGAAAGCAGAAAGAGACTGCTTTATTTTTACTTTTATAGTCCACTGAAAAGTCCATTCAGGAAATGTACAGTGCAATACGAGGATGCCTAGAGCCGTTGTGTAAACAGGTCGTGTTCTGCGTTCATCCATTCATTGACACCGACACCGCAAATAAGAACGTTACAGAGGGTTATTTCAGGGTTAACTATTTCAAGTGTGAAAAGCCCTAAAGGGTGTTTGTTAGGCGACAACCTTAACTAGTGTAATGCTATTAAGTGTTTTGGTGTTTTAAGTGCATTTTGGACGTGAAATCTACTGAAGTGCCAAGCTGAACGTTGGTAAGGAGAACAGTGTGAAGAGTTTTGAAAAGTATTGAGAAATGTGTCCTAGCCATTGTAAAAAAAAAAACTGTAATGAGAGGGCTACGGCTCTTTGCAGTAAAAAATTTGTAGTGTATTGGCCAGGTTTCATATATATGTATTAAAATATCACAATGAAAATGACGAACAAAACAAACACAGAAGCATTTGAGATGCGACAATCTCCACTTCCTCGGGCTCCTATGATGCTTCCTCTGTTTTATTCTTCTCTTCAGCTTTATTCTCTTCAACTTTCACCCCTTCCTGTTCCACATCTGTTTTTTTCTCTTCCTCTGGCTTCTGCTCTTCGGCCGCTGCCTCCTCGGTCACTGGCTCGTCTTCTTTCTCCACCTCCTTTGCCGCCTGTGGCTCTGCCTTCGGTGGCTCTGCCTTCGGTGGCTCTGCCTTCTGTGGCTCTGCCTTCAGTGGCTCTGCCTTCAGTGGCTCTGCCTTCAGTGGCTCTGCCTTCAGTGGCTCTGCCTGTGCATTGGCTGCCGCCTCAGCCTGCGTCTCCTGGGTTGAACTCTCTGGTTGTGTTTCTTTTTCCAAAGAGCGCTGTTCGCTAACAGCCTGCGCCAGATAGCCAATCAGAATCATATACTCCTGGAAGCTGACCTTCCCATCCTGGTTGTTGTCAAGCTGTTGACGCATGTTTTTTACTGCCTCATTGTCCTCTGAGCCCTAAACACAAAGTTCCTCACATGTTAATCACTAATGAAACAAGTTTGCAGCTTGTATTGATTGTCATTTCACACTGTAATGGAATAAACCGCTCATAGTGATACAATGTCCAATTTAAACAAGATTCTAACAACTTCCTGAAATCAAAGTAAGTGGTTTTTGCTCATGGATAACCTGCCATCACAATGCCATGGCTTTTACCATGTTGTCCTCTATTATTCAGCTGTTTAAATATGTAAATCTATAGGAAGTTAACAGATCCATTTATGGTCTGCCAGGCAAAATGACTGTTTCGAACATTAATTACGCACTTCTCCACAAGAAACTGCACGATTGGAGTTATCATTCATGTCAGCAGCCCAAACAGTGTGAGATGAATGAGCACCACTAAAAGTTTTCCTCTGTAATTTAATGTGGCACTGGAGCAAATAACACAGCAGCATTCTTCATGGTAAATGACTATTTGGACACAAGTTTGTGGTTTCTGCTCAGCTCATCAAAGTCCAGATAATAAGGAACTACTCGAAAAAGAAATAGACCAGGGCCAACCTGTAGCCATGGAAAAAACGAGTGTAATGAAATATCTTTGACGAATACGGTAACTGAATGATGCATGAATATCAAATAAAGTGTTGCTAGATTTAACAAAACGCAGCTTCTAACCGTCACAATGTTTTTTAGCTGGCTCTTCACGAGGCTCTGGAACTCCTTCCCTCCGAGGTTTTCCTTGCCCTTGGATGACTTCAGGAACACGTTCACCACGGTTTTAATTGCTGCCTCCATCTTTGCTTTCGCTCTACAAGAAGATGAAAAAAGAGAAACATTTATCATACAACTGCCATTTGGGTGGCCCGGATATTAAAATTACAGCTGATGGATGATAAATGACCAATATTAAAATTCTACACTATTTTGCTGAAATAAATTATAGATAAAACACTAAAAACTAACAATCATTTTAAAAGGCTACAAGTAAATTAAGGCATCACAATATTATAATGCACATCATGAAAAATGGGAAATATTATATTTTCTAAAATTTACACGAGCGTTCAAAATGTCAGTAGGATTTTTATTGTTTTTTGAAAGTAGTCTCTTATGCTCACCAAGGCGGCAGTTATTTTATCAAAATACTGCAAATATAATTAGAATTTTAATTTATTTATTTTAATTTTACTATATTTTAAAATGCTGTTTATTCTTGTGATGGCAAGGCTGATTTTTTTTTTTTGCAGTCATTACAGAAACATTAGTCTTCAGTGTCACACGATCATTTAGAAATCACAATATGTTGGTTTGGTGCTCAAGAAACATTACAAATGTCCTTGGCTAATACTTTTATTCATTGCTGAATGAAAGTATGCATTTCTTTTCAAAATAAAATCTTACTGACCCAAAACTTTTAAACGGTATAGTGTACAATTAACAGTTATTAAAATATTTGTTTTTAAAGAGTAAAGGTAAATGAGCTTTGAAAATAATACACTGTAAAAAAATTTAACGGCAAAAGACTGTGAAAATGCTACAGTAAAAACCTGTTAAATGGTTAAGGGTAAGTTCCCGTACTATATACGATGAAAAACTGTATTGGACATTACATGTAATTTTACAGTAGTATACCATTTTTGGAAGTGAAAAAGAACATAATTTACAGTGAATAACCGAAAATTGACATTCCCAGAATTCCCTGCGTTTCAATTTCAGATTTGATGTTCTTGGTTGAAATAACTGTTTCTTCTTAGTTTTTTCTTATCAGTTTTGTACATTACGGTTGTATGTTACATCCAATGTTGTTAAATTAATGTTTATTGCATTATTTCAGTTTCATGTGTGTTACCATGATGGTGTTTAGTGTTTGACACTGTGCACCTTTTATATGTTAATATTTAAAAGCTGCTTGTGATGGCCTTTGGTTCGTCATGTGACTTTCTCATCACCACCTGCTTTTGGTGATTATCAGTGTATTACAAAGGTACAAAACAGATTTCAGTACTTCAATAGGTTGGTATATTAAGATTATATCAGTTAATGAAATTAGGGTATTTAAATGTAAATTTAAGTCAAAACCGTAAAACTTCAAATGTTGCTACCGTATTTTTTATGGTAAAAATCTGACAATTACTGTTTTTTTACTGTAAATTTACAGACTTTTTTTACAGTGTAACCTAAATGACAATCAGTCAATCAATGCTTTAATAAATGCATGAATTTTTCATTTGCCAGGTGAAAATCAAAAGTCTGATTTAAGTTTAATACTTAAAACAAACCCTAACCTTAAGTTGAAGTGTGATCATTAGAAGGTTGGTAACATTTCCTCATAAAGGGTAGGCCCAACACTCTACTGATTTGCTAAGTGTACAGTACCTGAAAGTCTACTAGGGTGTGGAGAATGGAAATCTTGGGGGTTGGAACTGACAGTCAATTGCAGATAAGGGAAGAGAGAAGAAAGAGGCAAGTCGCCAGTGGCTGTCCTGATCTTTGATAGGTCATCTGATCTACTGATGACCAAACCGCACAACGGCTTCATGTTTCTCAAGGGATTACCAACAGCTCAAACATCCCTTCTTTCCTCACTCACTCTTTTTTTTAGTTCTGTAGCTTGTCCCTCTTGCTCTTCACACCTCTTTCAATGTGAAGAATTCAGTCCTGCTTTTCCTTTTCTTTCTTGACAGCATTGCTTCTCCTTTGTCACGTATAAGATTTCACCAATGCAGGCACACATTCACTCTCTCTTGCATTCCACTATACAATTTTTTACTGATTGGTCAAAGTTTCGAAGGAAATGCCAATAGCCAGTCGCCTTGCCTCATTAATGAATGGCATTACTCAGATTATTTGATGAGATACGAAAGGTCATCACTCAGCTATGTTCGGCATGAAGATGCAGCGATTAGGTTTTGAAAGAAAAAAAAGTAATTTCCGATAACGCTGTGGCAACAATAAGACATCAGTAGCAGTGTTTTTATAGTTAACTAAAACTATTAAAAGTCTATTTTTCAAATGAAGCTGAAATATAATAAAATATAAATATTTGATCAAATATATATTTTTTAAATTAAAAACTTTTCTTGGCAACTAACTAAAATAAATGTAAGCAGTAATATTACTAAAAAACAATATAGAAATATTTTTTTTAAACTTTAAAGAAATGAAAATGAAAATAGTAAATATAAAAATAAATATTAAAAAAGAAAATTACAACTATTAATAACTACTATATTAATAACTATTTGATTAAAAAAAACTTATTAGAATTCGAATTGTTGCCTTAGCAACTAAATAAAATAACTAAGCTTAGGTTGAGGTAGCAAAATGACTAAAACTTCTATATACAGCCATATAGAATTTTTTTTAAAAAAATGGTTGATACTAAAACTTAAAAATACCAAAACTTCAAATAAAATTACATTGAAAAATGAAAATATAAAAATGAAATCTAATTCAATATCATTCTAAATAATACATTAATAAATATGTGCTGAAAAATCAGAAATGTTGCCTTGGTAACTAACTAAAATAAATAAGTTTAAGTCAAATTAAAATATTTCTATCAATAAAACAATATAATATGTTTATTAAAACTGAAAATATAAAAATAAAAGCAAATTCAAAATATTACTAAATACTATAAAAAGTAGGTAGGTATTTAACTAGCTACCTAAAAAAAAAAAAAAGCCAAACATATAAAATAATCAGGTTACATAACAGTAGAATGGATTCAAGGAGCCAGTGTTTTCTAGTGTGCATTCAACAAAAGGTACATTTCATTGATAAAATCTTGAACAACAGACCCAAGCGTGTCAGAGAGACACAACTCTGAGGGTTTGTCATCCTTTGAATTCCAATCACTACTCTTTACGCAAGTCATTCAGACTTAACCAGAAAGTTACGGTTTGCTTGTTAGATGAGGACTGGGACCTTATAATTTGCATAGCTGTACAAACAAAGACGTACAAAAAACAGTGACATCCAGCGGTCAGCAAAAAAGCACTGAGATGTTATTGCCGGTCAAAATCTATGTAGGTGTGTTTGTCATCCGAGACGGTTTCTGATGCCGCCAAATTAGCTGACGTAAATACACAGAGTTTCCTCTTATCAGCAGTAATAACCACATCGACAGGTAGTAAGCAATTAAGAGACATGACCATTAGCCTAATTTAATGAGAGAGAAGGAGATACAGAGATGACGCAGTACGCATATTAAAGTTTCTGGTTTCATAGGGTGTTTGAAAGTGAGAAGGAGTCTTTTACACTATACCGTCAGGTGGAATGGTGCAGGAAATAGTTTTCTACCTCCTTGGCACACAGACACTCAGCTAATGATGTCACAATGCAGCAATACATTATATTATACTTCCTATAGGCTACTCGCATCCCATCTTCATTTGGGTAAAATGATGACTAAGTCTAAAAATCTAGCAGACTGCCTTTCTAGACTTCAATTTTAGGCATCAGAAATGAAGGGGATTTTTGCAGCGATGCCATAGAACCATTTTTGGGTTCCTCTAAGAACCTTAAAGTGAACAAATTTCCGGAAAAAAAACAAACATTTTAATCAGCTTTTTTCCATTATAAAGAACCTTCTGTGGAATGCAAAGTTTAGGTTCATCACTGAACCGTAGATTCCAATAAAGAACCTTTGTTTTTAGGATGCCCCAAAATACTGTCTATAATAACACATATGCCTGAAGATGGTTTTTAACTGGAAAAATTGCTGTTTGAAACCAATTTTGAAAAGCTACAAAAGCGTCTAATACTATAAAGAAAAAAAAAAAACATATGCCAAATATTATATTTAAACTTTAGATTAAAGAATAAACTAGTTTTAAACATCTGGTTCTCACATACTTTAACAAAAGATAAAATGCAAACAATGTAGAAAAAAAATGTGTTACCTTCAGGTGCTATTTTACCTGATTTGACCCTTAAAATTGACTTTTGTTGGTGTAACCTAAACAAATAATATTTTTAACTAGTAAATATGCCTGAAACAAGTCATAAAAATATTGGCCTATAGTTTCAAAAGTATACATGATATAAGTGACTTTCTCTAGGCCGTGTTTTAAAACTTAGTGAGCTGCCTACCTGGACAGCATTATCATAAAAAGATTTCTTTTAAGACCTAGACTCACAGTTTACTGCACCAGCACCTGTGTACACAGAAAGTAACTGAAAGGGAACATCTAGTTAGGCGGCACAATACAGTATAGGTTTGAGGCACAGCCCCTACTGTACAGTCCAGATACAGTGAGCCCTTATCCACAGTACAAACTATGTCTACATGTGCCCTACATCAAAGGGCCGCTGCTCTGTTGAAGTCAATGCTGTGTTGTTGTCACAAGCCTTACACACCTTGTCTCCACAATCATATTTCTAGTGACTATAGGCACTGTTCATTGATCCGGTTGACTCTTTCAACCCTGGGTCTCAACCCTATCCAGTGCCAGTCGTGAAGTCGTATAAATTATTGACGTCTTTGGCCCCTGACCCGGCAATTCCGTGCTTGCTACCTTAGACAGTCTTGAGCTTTAACCCAAAACTCCTTCAGACAGACAGCACGTGGATGGGTTAATAATAAGTAATGAAGAGAGATCTTCCATTACTTGAATGACTCTCCAAAACAGACACGACCGTGCAAACAAACTCAAAAAAAAAAAAAAGAAAAGAAAAGAAAAGGGGACACAGACATATACAGTTTAACAGCGTCCACTCTAGCGTTTCTCTCCAATGCGCAAAAGAGATTGAAAGGTTTGCGTTTCCAAACTGGCGAACGTGATACGCGCGCGCACTATCGCAGTAACGGCAATACCCGCTGCTCGCGTGCGCCATTAAAAATTCACACAGGAACAACTTTGCCAGTGCATAAAACCCCGTGGGGAACAATCTCAAAGTAGTTCTTATTTTCTTCACCTTGAAATCACGCGTGGATAAAACGCCTCTCTTTTCTGGCAAGTGTACTGATTTGGACTTGACTTGCTTTTGGCTCAGCAGACTCAAAATGTCATAATCTACAAGCATCTACACTTAAAGTTACTACAATTATGTTATAAATATAAATAAAAATAATACATATTTAGCATTTTTTTAAATCCTATTATGTATATATTTTTTTATTAATTTTTAAAAAATATTTAAAATAACGTCAACACAGTACTAATCTTAAAATACTAGCCTATATTCAATTTAAGCTACATTTAAAATAGCGTAAACTTCACAATTATCTTAAAAGATTATATTCAATTTAAGATAAGTTTAAAATATCAATGCTATTCAACAGAAGCACCCACTTAAAGTTTTCCATCAACGACATTGTAATTGTTCCCGCTTGCGCTCTTAATAAAACGTCGCCGTTAACAACGCGTCAAACCACATTAGTAACGTTATATTTACCTGTATATAGTTCGGTATATTCATAAAAAAGACGCATTGACTGTGTGCGAAAAGGGCAGATGTTTTCAGATTCATCGGGCTGAGGATGGTCGAAGGGTGTTCCTAAAACGTGGCGTTCACACGCTACGAAAACTTTTACATGTTCAAAACTACAAAGTTTTGTGTTTAAATAAGCCTGTAAGGTGAAAGAAACGTATTTTAGAGCACTTACCCTAAAATGGGGACAGCACGGATTGACACTTCGCAGTAGCTGCAGTTAAACCTCTTTTTTTCCTTTCCCTTTTCTTCCCTAGGCTACCTCAAAAGAAAAAAAAAAAAAACTTGTCAAACTCGAACCGCTGCCGAATCTCTTCCGTGATTTTTTTCGTTAACGTTTTTTTTTTTTTGCCCGACTCTGACAAATGAAAGGGCGTGTACCTGGAGGAGGAGAACTAGGAGACGAACTTATTTGGCTACTTTAAACAGGACGTTTGAGTTTTGACATGATTAAAAATGAGATATTTCTTATGTTTTCTACTGCTGTAAAATCAACAGTATGATTTCTGGTAGTTTCACACCAAATCCCACTGGGAATCATGGCAGTGGACGGAGAGTGTTGTCTGGGGCTTTAGTGGGAAGTACGAAAACTTTAACCCTTACCTGCACAATGTTTGCACGAGTGTCAGAAATTAACCAGGCCTCGGGGCAAAATTGTTTTACCGGTTACAATGTTTTATATATTTTAAAGCATTACAGTCGTATAAAGTGATGCATTTAGTGCCTCTGAAACATGGTAGGTGGTTTCTAGCTGGTAGCTAAAAAATTAAATAAATTAAAACACACACACACACACACACACAGAGAGAGAGAGAGAGAGAGAGAGGTTAGCTGGATAAAAATATTCCATAATGGGAAAGAGATAAAGACAACCAATTATGTCTTTAGTTTTCTAAATAAATGGCACTGTTTGTGTGATATTACTTTTTGAATTTTATATAATTAATTAAAGTGTGTCATGACACTTTACATATTTATGGTTAGAAAATATAAAAAAATTAAATTCAATCTTACATCTGAAAATCAATTTTTATCAGAATTCTTGCTAACAGGAATGCATTGTATTGCGATAAATCTTCAGACAGCCTTTAACAGGCCTCAGGGCAGACATATAGGCTAATGAATCATATCCCAATGCCTGCACTTTACTATGATTACCTGTGTTTACAAGAGGCACTGCCTATGTAAAGTGGTTTGTATTGACTGGCGTCACTTTGCGTGGGCTATGTTCATGCCTCACAGCTCTGATTATGAAAGTTCACCTATGACTTGATCTTAAATATATTTTATGTTTTTGTAGACACCCCACAGGAACTGTGAACGGTTCAGCAAGATTTAAACTCTCAGACCCCCGTTGCCACCTCATCAAACCAGTACGATGGGTTTCAAATTAAAATCTCAATGCATCTTTTCAAGCTATTTAATATCGATAACCAGTGTTCCTCGGGCAATTCAAAATTCTTCTGAATTTTTGTTTTCAGTTTAATATGTTTGCACTTGCAAATAAGATCTAAATCTCCCTTATTATCCAAAAGAGATCAACTCCCTTCCCCCAAGCCACACCTGTAAGCAAGGCAACTGGCGGCACCTACTTCATATTGTGTGGGAGATTGAATGTGTCAATAAGGATGTCTCGTAACTGACTGCTGTCTGGAGCTGAAATTGTTAAGATCTAAAACTAAGCCGCTGTGCAATCGGATAGTCGATGGCCTCGGGGTGGTGTTGGGTTACCATAAAATAATGCTATTAAATCAGATGCGTTATATTGTCTACACAAAAGAATGGGAGAGATTGGGGAGGGTGTGCAGAGAATCTTATATGACATGGTCAATAAAGAGGCAAGGCAAGATTACCTAGAGAATAAAACAATGCTTTCTTTTATTTGCCATCACCTGCTTTGGACAATCATTAACTGCGCAATGTTATAATTGCATAAGAAAGTCACAAGGTAAAATTAAAGTGATTTTCTTCAAGTTGACTAATACTTCAGGTTTCTTTATTGGCTAAAGCCGCCATGTTGGTTTGCCACACTGCCAATCAGCTGCCAGAACTCCAGGAAAGTCAGCTCTCCGTCGTTATTCTCGTCCAATGACTTCATGAGCTGATCAATGGTGGCTGGGTCAGAGGCATTCTGTGGGAGAAGACAAGATGGACAGGCATTTATACGCACTTGCAATGATAGTGTCTCCATCTAGTGGTTGTCACTGGCACTGCGCATTCTTTTCTGCTGACCTATTAGTTTGGGGGGAGTTCCTGTTCTGGATGGGCCAAACAGAAAATGCTCTGATGTGGCATTTTTCTATTGTATCCAGCTTTAGTGATCTGGTTTGGATGTAAACATGCTGAAAGCAGCAAGTTTGTTTTCATACTCACTAGCAGTATAAGGTCTCTCTCTGACTTCAGAGTTTTAGCATAGGAAGGATTTGTGTAATTTCCTCTACAAAATCACAAACACGTGACTCACAAGGAATTCTTTAGAGGACTGGGATGTGGTTAACTAATAACTCACACCAGACCTCTGAAATGGTGCTCTTATCCTTTTGGATCCGTTCTTCTCAGAAAACAGAATGGCCTACTAAACAAACACTGTAAATAAGGCCATTATTTCTTAAAATTATCTTTAATTTAATTATTTAAATAATGTGCTTATAGGTCACAGATGTAAAAAGAAGTCAAATAATTCTATAAAATGATTCTTTAGTAAAATTCTGCATTCTTATCCATTTTGGTTCATTTTTCTCAGAACAGAGAATACTAATTAAGCACTGGAATGAAGACCATTGTTTATTTATTTAAACAATCTTCAATTTCATTTTCTAAATATTGTTATTAAAAAAAAAATACAATTAAAAATATTCCACAGTAAGTTGTATAATAAAGTTTAGAAGATATGCTGTAGAAGATAACCATTTATTGTAGCTGTAAGCTCTTATAAATAGAGGTTCTTTGCAGCACCTGAGAGTCAGCAGACACGCCTCTTCTTATTAAGAACCATTTTGAGTTGGTTTTATGGTTCTGTGGAGATTTAAAAAAAAAGTTCTTAACATTACATTATAGTTTTTTTTTTTTTAAGATTCCTTATTCTTCAAAGCAATGATTTTATAAACTACTAAATGGGTTCTAAGTGGACCTTTATATTCAAGTATGTAGACCTGAATTGTGGAATATAGATATGAAGTGGACAAACCATAAGATATACTGTAAGCCTTTTGAGATATTACCTTTACAAAGTTGGGTAGCTGGGATGTGACCAGGCTCTGAAACTCTTCTTTGCTCAGAGTGTTTGCAGAGCCATCCTTCCCTGCGTAAGCCTTGAACTGGGAGACAAGCACGTTAATGGCAGATTCCATGATTCTTTGGGAGTAGGATAGTTAGGTGGCTAGAAAACAAAAGAGTAATTGACAGGTTACTCCTTGTTAGTAGTCAAATACCCATTTTGGGGTGTAAAAGTATTTCACTCAGAAATGAAGATTCTGAACCATTTACTTATAATCATCATATGACTTAGAGCTATTTAGCAGAATGTCTAAGCTTCTTTCTCCATACAGTGAAAGTGGATGAGGACCAAGAACACATGTGATCACCATTTACTGTCATTGTATGGAAAAAAAAAAAAAAATTTTGTTAGATGCCAAAAAGATGAACAGTGTAAGTAAATAATGACAGAATGTTCATTTTTGGCTGAACTAACAGTTTTAGGGCAAAAACGTACAAGCAATGCAAATCAAAAATGAGATTCAGTTGAAAACATAAATTATATCATATGCTTACCTGAGCCAAGGAATGATGTTCTGAGTAATGTTCAGATGTTCTGTG
The DNA here is from genome assembly GCF_012432095.1 of Onychostoma macrolepis. Classification (NCBI taxonomy): domain Eukaryota; kingdom Metazoa; phylum Chordata; class Actinopteri; order Cypriniformes; family Cyprinidae; genus Onychostoma; species Onychostoma macrolepis. The sequence goes on from NC_081173.1 coordinate 24,295,185, forward strand.
TAAATGACCACATCTCACCTTATATTCTCTTCATCTGATGGTCAAACTCAGCGGAAAACCAAAATCACGCCCACTGCTCCATTTCACAAGTCAGGATGTTCTTATCTCCTGCTTCAGTGTTTCCATAGCAAGGTAGTTTAGGCTCTCTCGCGCACACACATGCATTTATAGTAATCCAGACAACAAAATATGCCATATATCCAACAGACTAATAGCATAAAACCCACATTGTGCTTTTCGATACTGAGAAAATGAACTATTAATATTTGTTTGTGATTATTTCAAAGCATAACCTAACACATGAAGGTTGATTACTCTACACCTATCAGGTTTCCTAAATGTTGTCAATCCAAACATCTGTCATCAGGAAAACTTCATCTGATAACGCTGTCGAAACTTACTCAGCATCAACTGACATGCTGGAACAAATACAAAGACCTCACTAATATGTCTCTTACAGATCAGTTTTAGAGGTCAGAACTGAATGTGCTTTTATATAGAATATGAAACTAAAATTGTCAAGGTGAGGTATTGACTAAATGAGACTAGACATCCTCAAAGAATCACCGATGTCTGATTTGTCAGTTGTAAAATAAATCTCAATAAAGAGTAATTCTCATGGCGATGGTACATCATTTTAATAATCATCAAAAAATTGTTCATATTGATACATTGTGGCATTTGGTCTTGTATTACCTTTCTTTTGAAATGGTATTAAATTGTCTTTCACATTAAATATCATTGTGCCATATTATAACTTAAATTATGAGTTCCATTAAATAACTTTCTTCGTATTTACAAATTAGACAAGAAAAGAGCTAAATTCAATAGTTTTCATCCCAAAAGAGTGCAACAAAACAATAGCACAGCTGTAATCAAATGATCTTGATGATTCACTACAATGGCTGTTTTCCTAAGATAGAAAGAGGATATAAATAAATGTCCACATCACCCCAGTGCAAACAAAACCATTACTGAAACCCCCTCTATTTTCATTCAATGTGGTTTTGAGTTGATTTCAGAACCAGCATTCTGTGCTCACTAGTAAAGGCACATAAGCTAACATATCAAATTCCTAGAGGAAAAAAAATAAATAAAAAAACACATTCAAAGATTTTACTTTTTTGTACTTTACATTAAGTGTGAGCTTGAGTTGGGGTAGAAACCGAAAAGAAAAAAAAAAACGAACGTTTACAATGACCTCTAAAACCTCTGGCGAAAACAAAACTTAAAAAGAAACCAGTTTGACACCAGCTTAGTAAGCAAAATCATGGGGCAGGTGCAAAGAAACCAGGATTTTAATAATAAAAAATTAAATTTAAAAAAATCGGCTGGAAAGGTCTGACATTCTACATCGTTTTTAAAGTAAATTTTGGGCGTTCAGACAACTATAAAGGGACATTCTCCACCAATCTCATTGCACTAACCCAGTTTAGTGTTAATCTCGTTCACAACTCCTTATGTACTAGGTGATTGATCCATCTGCAAGTGAAGCAGTTTCACTCATGTGGCAACACTTAATGCTTAAAATGACTGACACTTTACACAGCAAGCAAGAGTCAAAGGGTCTGGCGTTGAAGAACAGGACTAACGGAGGTAGCTTACAACAAAACACCCAACGCACATGTGGGACTTCACTAATGACAAGACTCCAAAGGGAGAAACTCCTCACACACAAGGCATTAAACTACATCTACAGTCCGTAAAGTAACAGGTACGATTGTTTCTCTTTGCTTTCCTTCGCTTGGTGTATTTTTCCATCCGTTCAACCGAGTTTCTGTGGTTGGAGGCAGCACCAATTATGCCAAAGGGGCGGCAAACTGTAGCAGAGCCTCCTTCTCAAACTCCTCCATCTCTTCTTCGAGGGAATCATTGTCATGCTGTTTGTCTTCTAAACCATCTGCCAGATCTTCCAGGATATCTGCAACATCCTCAGCGAACTCGCTGAAGAGCATTCTGTCGTGGGCAAAAACACCGCCGCTGAAGAACTGAGCAGCGAGGCGGCTGAGAGACTCCTTGCTTTCCTGTGGAACACCATCTAGTTTGCTTAGGTAGACCTCAAGAAGGTCCTGAAACTCTACAAGCTTTACTGGAACAAGTCCCTCTGCATCAGCGCAGTTGGACACACCATGGCAGCCTTTGGCAGGATGTCGGTTCCTTCTGAGCTTCTCTTCTTGGTGTTTCCAGAAGTCTACCTGCTCATGGTGGTGGTGATGCTTAGAAGGTTTGGCCTCCCAAGGCCTTTCCTTCTGTCTCTTTTCCCTCACTTGCCTTCTCTCATCCCTCTTGTGGTCCCACTCTTCTTTGTACTTCTTGAGATAGTCTTTCTGTTTGTCCTTACCATGCTTCCACTCTTTTCCCCTTTCCACCTCGTCCTTCTTCCAGCGACTGTCATGTTCTTTCTTTCTGCCCCATTCCTTCTTTTCTCCTTTGTGCTCTTGGTGTTTCCTCTTCCACTCTTCCCGCTTGCCCAGCTGATCCACCTGTTTTGAGAGTCTTTTCTGCATCTCCACCAAGCTCTCCCTCAAACCCTGCTTGTTCCAGCCCTGTTTCTTCATTCCCTCCAGCCTCTTCCGGCTTTCCTCCAAAAGAGTTTTCTGACGCTTGAGTTCTTCTTTTTTATCCCAGTGTTTCTCAGTTACTTCTGGACTAGACTCACCAGTGGAAGGTGGTCCAGAGTCGGGGAGCTGTTGTGGAAGATCTTCTTGAACTGAAGGAGAAAAAGAAATAGTAGAATACACTGCATATATATTATTCCACATTTCAACTTTCAACTGATGTAGGGTTGAAAAAAAAATGGTTTAATTATAAAAATTCCATATCTTGTCTAAACAAAACAGTAAAACAGATTTTTGACATTTTTACTACAAGTGAATTCAGGCAGCACAATATTATAATGCGCACCGAGACAACAGGGAATATATGATAAAAGGCACTTATTTTGAAATTTGCTAAAAATTACATTCAGCAGTGTTATTAAATTTTTAGAGATAAATTTCCAGTCATGGTTATATGACAGGAAGGAAATCTAAATGTAAAAATAAAAGCCATTAGCAATCACAATTAAATATCCAACATTGACAGATACCAATAAATACATTTTAAAAAAATTCTAAAATCAGCTGATTACCAGTTCATAGGTTAGTTAATTAGTAATGTTTATCGTGTGTATAAATATACACTACCCTTCAAAAACTTGTGATTGGTGAGATTGTTTTTTTAAATGTTTTTGAGAAAAATCTCTTATGCTCACCAGGGCTGCATTTATTTTATCATTAATACAGTAAAAGCAGTAATATATTTTATAACATTATTACAAATAAAAAAAAAAACTGTTTTCTATGTAAAAAAATAAAATAAAAAAGTACTAATGTATTTATTCCTGAGATGTCAAAGCTGAATTTTCAGCAGCCATTACTCCAGTATTCAGTATTATCCTTCAGAAATCATTCTAATATGCTGATCTGGTGCTCAGGAAATATTTTTATTATTATTATCAGTGCTGAAATCAGCTTCGCATTTTTGTGATATTTTTGTAAAACAATGATACATTTTTCAGGATTCTTTGATTAATATAAAATTCATAAGAAAAGCATTTATTGTAAATAATTAGTACCATTATAGATGTCTTTAGTGTCCTTAGTGAATAGAAGCATTCATTTACTTTTCAAATATATTTTACTGACCACAAAACTTTTGAACAGTAGGGTAAAAGCTAACAACCTCATTCTCATCTTGTTCAATCTTTTGGCTGTTAAAATGTACATACCCTATCCAAATACATCCAAATTTAGATGCCGAGTTTTAAAATTCAAATACTGTTCATGTGCCATTCCCACTCTCTCATCATACCGGTAAGCTTTGCGAGCTCAGCAACTCTCGCTCTCAGCGTCTGTAGTTCTTCTTTTAAACCAGGCAGAGCAGACAGTTGTTCTTTCAATTTAGTGTTCTCATTTTCCAGCGTTCCCTTCTCAGTGCCATGCATATCTGCCGCCATTTTCAGAGCCCGGTCCAACTCTTCTTTCTGTGACTGATCAATGACAAAGACCATATCCTAAGAGTTCAACATCTGAAAACAATTTGCTGAAATGCGTTATAGACGTCACAACAAGACCATTTAATGGGAAAACTGCATTCACATAGAAAAAGAACCAAAAGACTTAGTATATGAAGTTTTCACTATTAATGCAATGAGATTTCTTTATGTCATATGGTCAAAGTTAGAGAATAGATGAACTGTGGACTAACCTCAATCTGAGCCTCTAATACATTTATTTGTTTATTCTCTTGAGCAAGTTTATCGAGAAGTTCCTAGAAACAGAGACACAAGTCAGAGGTGAAATTAACTTGTACATGTCAATAAAGAAAAAGAGCAAAGACAAAAAAAATAAAGCAATGCACAAACCTGGTCACTTAATTCTGTACCATCAAAATCATCTGCGGAAGAGAAAATAGATTTGTAACGTTCCTTGAGATTTCACAGACAAGATGAAGTGAATTACAAAACTGTTAGTGTCAAAAACTGCAAGTAAAAGTCGGTGTAGTTTATGCAACAGCAGTCACACATTTCTGAAGTTAGATTGTTTTTCACAGGCATGTTTTATCTGGATATATGAACCAGGTCTTTCTGTAACACACTGAAAAGTTTGGGGTCGGTAAGATCCTTTTTTGTTTTTGAAAGAAAGAAATTGTGCAAGGATGCATTCATTAATCAAAAGTGACCATAAAGGTATTTATAATGTTACAAAGGATTTCTATTTCAAATGCTGATCTTTTTTAACTTTCTATTCATCAAACAATCCATATTTTTTTAAATCACAAAAATATAAAAGCAGCACAACTGTTTAACAATGACAATAATAAGAAATGTTTCTTAAGCACCAAATCAGATAATAATTTCTGAAGGATCATGCGACTCTGAAGACTGGAGTAATGACGCTGAAAATTCAGCTTTGCCATTACAGGAATACATTTTTAAATATTAAAATAGAAAATAGTTCTGAATTAAACCATTTTTAATTATAATAATATTTAAAATAATTTTTAAACTATTTTAAATAATATATTTCACAATATTACTGTTATTACTGTATTTTTCATCACATAAACACTTTAGAAAGAGACATTTTTCAAAAAAACAAAGAAAAAAAATCTTAAAATGACACCAAACTTTTTTTTCTTCTTTTTTTTTTTTAAACACAAAAACCTAAACAAGTTGCCTTTTGATTTAGTAATCCTGGCATTCTCTACAAAAACGTAATGTCAGCAGAATCTCAGCATTAAGCCATTTCAGGGTGAGGCAGCCACAACTGAAACTAAACAACTAAAAATAGATGAAGCGTGTAATTTCTTGTCCCAAGTGACACCAAACTGCAGTCTGTTTGTTTGAGTGGCCTGAACAAAAGTGTAAATTTGGGAAGCTCCCTGCATGTTTGAGCACTGGAAAAGTGTTTGACAAAATGTGGCCCAGAAATTATACACTTCAACTTTAAAAGGGAAGAGTAGAAGCAAGCAGCTGATAAGCCCCTCGGTAAAGCAGTGCATTCGCAGTGATGATACAGGCTGATGATAGAGGCTGCCCTCAGGTAAATGTACCTTTTTTTCCCCACTCATTTGTTAATATTTGAATATGTGATGGGAACAAACTCTACCATCAGCACTGGAGGGCAACTCCTATCTACAGCTCAAATACAAGCATATACTGCCACCTAGCTCAAACTATGAACCTACCATCAGACAGGTCAACCACAGAACCTGGAGGCATAACAACATGAATGCAACCACTGAAAATGGGAAATTAATGGTCTTTATCGTATAATGAGGCGTGTACTCATAACCATCGGCTAAATATGAATTATGCACAACCAATGTTGACATCTGTTTTATAGGACCAATTACAGAGTGTGATTCAGATTTGTGACGTTTTAGATTCGTATCAATGTCACAAAAAAACTCACCGGAGAAAAAGAATGATCCAACACAGAGCAGGACCAATGCTCCCACTATCAGCTGATTCAAAGAGAAACCTCGTTTCTCCTCTTTCCTCACTGGCATGTTAAACTCTTCCTCTTCCTCTTCCTCCTCATCCGAGCTTCGCTTCAGCAAAATGGAAGGTTGCACATGTCGGAGCCTCAGACCATCATCATCCGCTGGAAGTTCAGCACCAAGAGATTCTGAACATTACAGAAAAAATAAGGCGAAATGAGACAAGCAGAAATATGGTAAAACTGGGTAGAAATATAAGTAATGGTGGAAGAAAAAAAAAACACTAGAACATGTATAATATATTAAAACTCTGTAACATTTACTCAAATTCAGTAAAATTCATTATTGAAATACATAAAGCTAAATAATTATAATACATTATGTATTACAAATACATTAAATATACTTAAATATTTATATAATTTATTTTCAATACATGTATATAGTCAGAATTGTGTATATATATATATATATATATATATATATATATATATATATATATATATATATATATATATATATATATATATATATATATATAGAGAGAGAGAGAGAGAGAGACATTTTATACAAATTATATACAATATATCATTATATGTGTATATTTAGTGATACATTTATTATTTGTTAATATTTATTTAAAATACATACTCTGGGTTGTTTTACTTACACACATACTGTATGTGTGGGTGTGTGTGTGTGTGTGTTATAAAACAACACAATGGCTAAATATAATGAAAATAAATTTATAAGTTGAAAAAAGATTTTCTTGAACATATGATACATGATAAACCTTTTCTGAACATCATACCTGGCTCTCTGATAACATCTGGGAATTTCTCTGGCATTTCTATGTCTTCTTTCTCAAAAGTAGGCTCCTCCTCAGTTTCAACCGAACCAATGGTTTCAGGGTAAGGGCTGTCAGGGGCGGGGCTTTCTATTGTGGAACCAAATCCTGTATCAGTCTCAGAGGATGGGGCCAGAGGCGGAGTTTCAGGTGCAGGATGAACATCAGCATGAATATCAAGCACAGGGACTGCAGAAGAATCACTGATTTCAGGGATGGGGCTCACAGGGACATCTGGAGAAGAGCCAATTCCTCTGAATGGTTCGGGAGTGGAAGTGATTTTGGCCTCTGGTTCAGGGGCGGGGCTTTCTTGGACTGGAACATGCTGGCCGGGGAAGATATCAGAAACTTCCTCTTCAGTGGGTTCATCAAGGACCGACTCCTCTGAAAACTGAAAGGCTGATTCTGTAGCAATGCTGAAGGGAACAGCACCCAGAAGGTCACTGTCAGGGGGAGAACTGGTGATTGTGTCATGGATGACAGGAGCATGGATCTCAGGATCAAACTCAACATCGGTACGACCAGACGCTGCCACTTCCTCAAAGAAATCTGGAGATGTTTCCTGGCAAATCTGGATATCGGACAACATACACTTGTTAGTCTTTTAGGAAGGAAACAGTTTGGCATTAAATAACAAGAAAAAGTCAATCTGAACTTCAAATTCAGATGACAGGCACCACTTTTAGTAGGATTAGTAGATAAACAGAGAAAAAGAGGTTTAAAATCAGATTCAAATATTTACACACATATACACATACATACATTATATATATATATATATATATATATATAGATAGATAGTAGTTGCAATCTGATCCAGTTTTAAGTTCTTTTTTTTTTTTTTTTTTTTGACATGCATGAATGGACATCTGAACAAACAAAAAAGACTTAATCACTTTCAAAATGGCAAAATTCAGAGTCCGGGTAAATTTAAAGACCAAGTCATACTTGTGCACAATGTGAACAAAGTGTACAAAACAAATACTGTGATATATATATATATATATATATATATAATGATAACTGAACGCCATGCGATTTACATACCCGTGGTGATGCACTGACCTGGTGACCCTCCTCTGACAAAACAGTCTCCACCATTGGCGTTTCGGGGTCATGTGACCTCACATCCAAAGAGCTTCCTGAAATAAACAGTTTCACATTACAAAATCTACAAATTGGTGTTACAAATATAGAGATGATGCCGTTTCGTTCAACGGATCCTATAAGCAGCACATTAATATATACTACAGTTCAAAAGTGTTTGGGTTTGTACAAATTTTTTAAGTTTTTATGTCTTTTATGCTCACCAAGGCTGTATTTCTTTGACCAGTAAAAACAGTAATATAGAGAAATATTAATACAACCTAAAATAACTATTTCCTATTTTTATATAATATAATTTATTCTTGTAATGTCAAAGCTGAATTTTCAGCATCATTACTCCAGTCTTCAATGTCACATGATCCTTCAGAAATAATTCTAATATGTTGTTCTGGTGCTCAAGAAACAATTCTTATTATATAATGTTGAAAACAATAGTGCTGCTTTTTATTTTTGTGGAAACTGTGACACTTTTTTCAAAATTCTTTGATAAATAGAAAGTTCAAAGGAACAATATTTATTTGAAATTGATTTTTTTTTTTTTTTGTAACAATCTTTAAAGTCACTTTTGGTCAATTTAATGTGTCCTTGCTGGATAAAAATATTAATTTCTTAAAAAAAAAAAAAAAAAAAATCTTAATGACCCCAAACTTTTGAACGATGGTGCAAACAAAAATGTTACTTTTTTTCCCCAATTACCAAAATAATACTGATACTTACTACTAATTAAAAAGTAGCATTAAGGAGCAATTAGGTTTATAACCTGCTATTTCCTCTGAAAGACTGGGTGCATCTCCAATACTCTCCGTCCCATCATCCACTGGTCCCGTAGGGTCCGCAGCAGCCTCCTAAAAATCAAACATGCACATCAGTATATCTGATTCATTCATACAAATCAGACAATATCACTGACACAAGCATTTTGATAATGTTTTGCAAACCTCCGGAGAGAGCAGAGTCCAGCTATTACTGGATGACCCGGTGCTACCGGTGCTGTTATCAGACATGGCCCTCTTGTGGCTCTGCACAGCACCTACATAATGAAGATAACCACAAGCAGAAAGATTTATTACCATTATCTTCTGTTCTGCACAGGCCATCACATTCAACAGAACTAGTGATAGCATACATTAATATTGTTGCAAGTATTGCACTGATTTCATAATTCAATCAACATTGTACTGATTTTGTACCATAATAACGCAGTCAACACATCCTATAACTTTAACATATTTACACTTTGAAATTAACCAGAGATGATCAATTACCACAAATATGCCGTCTTTTTTTTTTTTTTTTTGTGGATTGTCTTTTTGTTATATCTAATGGAATTGCATTATTAATAATCCCTAAAGCCACCTGTCTTCAGAGACTCATAACTCAACAATTCATATTGATTAAAACATGTATTCAAATTCAAGAAAAACATAAATAAGCATCTTTCAAAGAAACATTACTACTATATCCCGACAGCAAATGTCTTAAAAAAAACTTTGTCTCTAACTTTTCACAGCTCTGTCACTTCCCTCATAAGCAACATTAGAAACATTTAAAACACAAAATGACTACTAAAGGTTATTTTAATACATGTGTGATGTGCAAAATTTCATTTAGTCAACATTGTAAGATTTTACAGTGGCAACAATTCAATATATGTACTTGAGCTATAGTCTCAGTTCATTCATTCATTCATGCAAGCTAATGCTAGATTTGTCAATATGTATATTACATATTTGGCACAATGTGTTTGTATCTGACAGTGATGACAATGACATGCAAGGAAAAACACATTTTGAGAGAAAATGGAGGAGCCTAAACCCACGCACAGGTAAATACATCTTAAAATGAACAGGTTCACAAAACAACAATGCATATAAATGCAGAAACATAATTTGTACAGGTTGTTCGTTGCATTCCTCGAGAATCAGTGAACCCAAGCACACTTATTATATAATTCACACTGGCGCACTGTTTATCTTATTCGTTTAATTAGATAGAACCGATGTAATCAACAAGACAACGATTACAGCTATTACATAACAACAGGCAAACACAAGCCACGAACGATACACAAGAGACTGCTGCAGTCTATAAAGCCACACTCAAATGTGACCAAAAATGGTCGGACGGCCTTGCTGCATTCCTGGCCTATTGTTTATCGCGTTTAAATGGACATATTTAATTTGGTAACGCGCTGTCATAATGGTGATGCACAGCGTAGGCTGCGTATTTACACTGTGTACTGTGACCAATTCAGCGTTCAGCAACACCACACGCCATGCAGAATGAACACAACCCTCTTCCGCATGAAATAAGGATCCCTACCTACTCGTTCCAGATTATATACACGGATGCTGTTAAATAAAACGCTTACCGTGCTTAAAACGGCCTCAGATGAGTTGCGCACGCGTTATTCTATCCGTAATCGTTTTAATTTCACCACGAGCGATCCGTCTCGCGAACTTCGCAACTTCGGGAATTCCGAGTTAGCGTTTCTCTCCAATGGGACTCTGATAGCGTTCCGCTTAAACACTAAACAGCCAATGGGAATAAAGCGTCGTGTCGCGCATCAGACAGCCCATTTCAGCTGTGACTGACAAAGGCAGGTGAAAGTGACAATCTGAACGTGAAGTCGTTGACTTGAGGAGAAGTAAAGACTCCCAACAACATGCATTAACTCCCTATATATAGGGACAAGACATGTTCTCCTCCAGCAGTCTAATGACACGTCTACACAACAAGAGCTAAATCTGTCGGGACTTCCCAAATGCCTGACTGTTACAGCTGGACTGGCCTAAATAAACATTGCTCTTGTGTTGCAACATGTTCTTTAGTAGCTAATTAACACAAAGCAAAAGCAAATAGATATGTATAAAACATTGCTGTATTATATAAAAGGAAGCATCAAACAAAACAACCCAGTGGTTCCCAAACTTTTTTCCAGGGGACCCTGGGGAAAAAAAAATTTAACGACCACCCACCACCCAAAATAAGTTGTTAAGTTTTTAATAAATAGCAGAAACATTCAAATAACTACATTAACAATGTCATTTTTAAATGAAAAAAAAAAATTTTTTGTAAAAAAAAATAATAATAATTTTATGAAATAATAAACCTCGCATTTTAGATTTTAAACCATTTTTAAGAAAAAGGATATGATTCAAATTGAAGAATGATTAAATGTATTTGATCTGCTCTGGTAATAATTCTAGATACCTTATTATCCGAATTGTTTAGATTTTTAGAATGCACATTAGCTTGTTTTCCATTTAGGACAGTACATAAAATCGGGTTTGATTTTTGCATTGGTTTGAGCAAAAACTGCAGACAGGCTGAATGAAAATGTGAATCCACTGTCTGACTGCAGGTGGCGCTTATGGAACATCAGAAACAGGGCTGTGTATGTTTTATATTTAAGGAAAAGTTTACAATCGACAAGTCATTACCACAAAAAACTAACAGGTAATCAGGGGTGGAGTTTAGGTTTGGATTGAACCTGCATATTATCTTAAAGCTTTAACGTGTTTCGAAAAGAGGTCCAGGACAAAAGCACGTGACTGTTTCGAGGCCTACGAGAGACAGAAAAGAAGTGTTGCCATCAACAATGGCAAATATTTGTAAATATTTACTGCAAAATGATACATGAAGTTATAGTTATAAGCAAAGGGTAGCATCATTTTGTTTTCAGAACAAATGCCACTGGTTGATATTTGTCCTAATTAAACTATAAACTAAGAAACTAATAAATAAACTAATAATAAACTAATACAAATTTTAGGTGTAGCTTAAGTGTCTGAATAATTTTTAGGGTCACTACTGGTCAAAAACATTAATATTGTATTATTTGTTCTGTATAATGTATTATGTCTGGGTCTTGTATTCATAACAGCAACATTCAGCCAGGCCTCCTCGGTGCTCCTTTTTTTTTTTTTAAGCATATGGTGAGCATAAGACTTCCAGAATGTTCTACTGCCATTACAGAGGGAACTTTTTCAATAGGCAACTAGATCATTGAGGAACCACAGAACGATGAGTAATCACTGCAGCTCACTTCAAGTGCTTTGTGCCGTTTCTTTGTGCATACTTTCAGTGAACTTTCCAGAGCTCTTGCCAGTTTTATATTTCAATCTTACTTCTTTGACAGCAAAGAGCAGCTTGTTATAAACCATACAGAAGGAGATGGTAGACATTTGATCACCCTTGGGACTTTAGCTCAACACAAATTTTCATCAGTAGTGCTCCAAGGGCAATGAAAGAAAAAATGGCAACACACTCACAGGCTTAAACAGAGAAACATGAAAGATTGTAGAAGGAAGTAACTGACTCATTTTTAATGGATCACATAAACATGTGGTCAGTGCAAATTTACATCAAGTACAAAGAGTGCTATTGTCACAGAGGTTGTGTATTATACATGCATAAACATGTATAATATACATCAAATTAAAAAGAGAGAGCTGTATGCCAGAGCTGTCATTTAACAACCATGACAATCAAAAACAAATTATTAATTCATAGGTCACTCCTCCAACTCCAATGGTATTCCAAAATACTTGACAAAACAATAACAACATATTATTATCATGGCACGTTTTGTTACTGTTACCAGACTCAACAGCAGAATATCTGATATGTTGTAGGCAATTGCTGTTGTTGCATATCATACAAGACACATAGGCAAAAACTTTTGTGCACTCATGAAAATTTTTAAGATTTTGCCTTCATGACATGTCTTCCTTCAGACTAGAGGGGAAAAAAACATCAAATGTTTATTTTATTACACATCTATTGCATCTATTTGCATCTGTACATATCTTTAAAGGCAGTTTTCTCAAAATGGTGAACATTTATTTATATTTTTGGCTGTAAACAGTATTTTTATTTATGGAGCATTAAAATACATATCCAAATCTCATCTGTATGGTTCAACAAAATGAAACGAAAATGAAACGATGCTATTCTGAACTCTACGAAAAGTGCAACTCTTTATTTCTATAAAATAGTGAGGCCTTTATGAGACATCATAATTTCGAAATTTTTTTTTTATATGGAAGATTGTGCAAATTTGTGCATTTTTAATTTGATAGTGCAGTATTTGCATATTCAAACAACTTTTTCACGAAACGTGTAGTAGGCCTACAAAAATTGTCTTTATGTGCTATGATTAATCAACTGGGGAAGTATGGTGATATCAATTAGTTAATATTTTTATCTATTCATCTGTGGTCTCTTGCTCTAATATACCAGCAAGAACTTGTCATGTTTAGTAGTAGCCTAGTTGTTCTCAGTGGCTCTAGGTTTCTATTTTAGTATCTTTGTTCGTTTGAGATTTGTGAGGGCTTTATTTACACATATGCATAAACATGTAGGCTATAGCTAATATTTATAAACGGCGACGTTTAGATTGATTTGGTTTCAGAGATTTGTGCATTTGGGAAGGTTTGGCCGGACGTGCCACGTCACACAGCGTGAATCCATCTATTGGTCAAACAGAAGCATATGCTGCTCCTTTTTCCTCCCTATGGCAGTTTTACGCCCCAAACAGTAAATAATATTTTGCCCAATCAGCTTAACAAAGCTCATACCTTCGAGAAATACTTTTCTGTTTGTCATATGCATTTTTAATCGGCTTTGCAATCGTTTGTGGCAGTCGTTCCCTTTGTGTTGGTTTCTTTTGCAACACTTTTCGAGACAATGGAGTCTCTTCGCCATCAGCGCTTACAGCCCGGCATCGGATACGGAGCGAGCGCGACCGGGACTCTCCGGTCCCTGCGGCCCGGTGTAACCGGCACTCTTTCCTCGGCTCAGGGTTCTCACGTCTCGGTGTCTGCCTCCCCGGGGCCGCCGCCACCTCCGCCGCCCCTCCAGCTTCACAGCCTCGGGTCCGGTATCATGGGCAGCGGGTTCGGTTCGGTGGACATGTCGGCGGGTCTGGGTCTGTCCAATCCCAGCAACCCGGCGGTTCTGAGAGAGGCAGTGGACGCGGTGGTCCGGAGCTTTGCCAAACACACGCAAGGATACGGCAGGGGTATGTGGGGTAAACATGGACATGTTTTGCACATGAGAGCATAAGGGTCAATGATAAACAATGATCTTTTTTTTTTTTAAACAATTAAAATGTAAATGTAAAAAGTGATTAGAAATGTAAACGTGTATTCAAATTGGTTCTAATATTCAAGTTTTTATACATTTGAATTGTTTTATTTATTCACTATCAAAATATCAGTATTTAAAAAGTAATTTAAGCATCATATAACAAGTAGCCTAAAATAAAATTTCACATGCACATTAAACACACGTAAGAGTACAAACCTTTATTTTCACAAATTAGTTTTTGCATAATGAATATCATTACGTTTTCTTGGAGTTACTCAATTTGACCTGAATTTAACTTACCCTTTCTTAAAAATTACAAATATGATATTTAATATTCTATCTATCTATATCTCTATGTTTTTAAAATATTAATAATATATATATGTGTGTGTGTGTGTGTGTGTATATATATAATTTTTTCTTTTTTTTACACCACCTAGACATTGACTTTAAGCCCTCCAAAATATGATTTTTAATTCAGAAATTAAAAACTTGATAACCATAGGAGAGATTCTGATCCTCTGTATGAATTGCATTTTTAATGTATTTTTTAATTATTTAATAGACTAGATCTGGACAAAAAATGTGCCACTTAATTGACCCACATGCAAGATATTTCAAGCTAACACAATCGGAAATGTGTATTGAAACTTCTCACGAATTTGCTTAAAAAAGGGAATTTAATTCATAAAACATAACCCCTGGCGGTGTCTCAGCAGTAAGAGTTTTGAATCGTATTTCTTTTTTTTTTTTCCTTTTTTTTTTTTTTTTGCATAAAGCCTATATTTAGAATCATTAAGATTATAGATACCATTAAGATCATATAATATTATATTATTTAGTGTGGTTAATTGTTATGAAAATAAAGTCACAACTCACAAGTTTAATTTTCTTGGAATATATTGTTTTCTTTTGATTTTCAATATATTACCCAGAAATATTAAAGAATTATATGAAGTAATACCCAAACATGTTCTTCATGAGATGCGCTCATGCAGCTCCCTAACTAGACACCCAAGGTGTGTTTAAACATTTGAATCGAGCACTCAGATTGAGCCCCCTGACATGCTGACCTAATTACATTAAATGGATTATTGTCGGATAAGACTGTTGCCAGAGTTCTTTAGAGGCAGGCTAAGTGTTTTAATCTACCTCCGAGACACCTCAGACCGTCTGAATGCAACCTCCAAGAAGCTTAGCTTTCATTTGCAGAAGAAAGACCTTTATATATTTGTGCTTGAGTGTTACGTGCGGCTGTGATGATTTTCACATTACTCCCGTCTAAATACACCACCCTTATTTCCTGTTAGAAACTAGTATCCAAGCAATTCCACAACAACAGGCTTCCTTTAAATCAGCCATTCAATGAGCATGTGCTTTTCATTGTTTACTGACGCAGTCATAGTAAAAGATGAATTCATGAACTTGATTTGTAAAAACAAGTTCATAAATTTTCAATCAAACCTTTTCTTCTGTTGAACACAAAAGAAGATATTTTGAACCGAACAGTTGCCAATAGCCGTTGTCAGGTTTGGAACAAATTGAGAGCGAGTAAATGATGACAGAATTTTCACTTTTGGGTGAACTCTCTTTAGGCATATTAAAAACACCAGACAGACAATTAAACAAAGTTAAAAACTTGATTTAACCACAGAGGGAGCTTCTTCAACTTGAATAGAATTAGCAAAACTGAAAAATTAGTGCATGCTATCAGGTGTTTGATAATATGGGAAATGTGACTGCTGTTTCAAGGTGTTGTAGACTCTGATCTGATGGTCTTCTTCCCACAGTGAATGTTGTGGAGGCCTTGCAGGAGTTCTGGCAGATGAAGCAGTCACGAGGTGCTGACCTGAGGAACGGGGCTCTTGTCGTCTATGAGATGGTCCCATCCAATAGCCCCCCTTATGTCTGCTACGTCAGTCTCCCTGGGGGAAGTTGCTTTGGGAGTTTTCAGGCAAGCAATATTCTCTTTACATTTTCCAATGCATTTGTCTTGGAACTTCAGATCTTCAGAAATAAATAATTGTGTTTTGGTTGCCATCTGTGTCTGCATATTTTCTGCCTAATGTTCTCTCTTGAGGATCTCTTGGAAATTAATTCTGTGAGCATCTTCAGGATTGGATTACAGTGTGGTTAAATAGCATCTTTGATCTTCTCAGTTCTGCCCGACCAAAGCTGAAGCAAGACGGAGCGCGGCCAAAATTGCCCTAATGAATTCTGTTTTCAATGAGCATCCATCTCGACGCATCACAGATGAATTCATAGAGAAGAGTGTGTGTGAGGCTCTAGCCTCTTTTAATGTGAGTTCTCAGTTATCTCACTTTTTGTGTGGATTTTTGTTCCAGTTAAAGAGATAGTTTACCAAAAAATTAAAGTTCTTGCTTCATTTACTCTTTTATTTCTTCTGGGGAACACCATGCAGTTACAATGAATGGGCATTGGAGCTTTTAAAGGAGCATTTTTTTTGGTGAACTATCCCTTTAAGCTTTGTAAAAATATAAAGACATTTACTGTCACTTTTGATCAATTTAATGCAGTCCTTGCTGAATGATAGTACTAATTTCTTTTAAATGAAACCCAGAACCTTTGAACAATAATGTATTGTTGACATTGTTGACCTTTACACATTTGTATTTACTGTAGGGAAACAGAGAAGAAGCTGATAACCCTAGTACAGGCATCGGTGCTTTTCGGTTCATGTTAGAGTCTAATAAGGGGAAATCTATGCTAGAGTTCCAGGTAAGTGAGATCTTTATTGGACTATATGAAAAGTTGTAACTAACTGTACGTGTGGATTTGAATTTTTGGCCTTTTTCTTAGGAACTGATGACAGTTTTCCAGCTTCTCCATTGGAATGGTAGTCTGAAAGCCATGAGAGAAAGGCAATGCTCTCGTCAGGTAAAGACAAATATACTATTTTCAGTAATACTTAAAGAGTCATATCATGAGTAGTTATATCTACCTTCATCTTTTGAGATGAGATGGTTTACTCCACTATGTAAAAACATGCTGTAACTTTCAGATCTCAAAACTTCCTCCTCACTCCCAAAATACCATTCATTAAAACAATTCTGACAAGATCGACCATGTTTACATGTCAACAACAACTATTCTGAGTTCAAAAACTTGGCTGACTAGTCACAGTGAAATAAAAAAAAGAAGTAGCATAGAAGCTATTATTCTTAATACTAGGAAAAAATGAAAAGTAAAATTTAGGAAAGTCCACCAGACTTTACACTGTTCCTGACATATTTAGGATCAGAGAGATGCTGCAAAATGCAATAAATAAATAAATAAATAGTTAGTTGGAAAAAAAGTTTAATGAAATATATAATAAATAAAATATACAAAAAGCAAAAAAATATTCAGTTTAACTTGATATACTATAATAAGAGAAAAAAAAAAAATGAATAAAAAAACAATATAGACATTTAAAAAAACTAATAAAAATGACAAAAACACAAACAAATGCTAAAACTTTAACTAAAATGGAAATGGAAAAGGTCAAACTAAAGGTCTAAAATGAATTCAAAATATTAATAAAATAACTATAATAGTATCTCAATAATAGTAAAATAACACTGGCAAAAATGTTCACGAAAACTAAAATATGATTGCATTTTGAAACAAAAAAAAACTAAGAATAAAGTAATATATATATATATATATATATATATATATATATATATATATATATTCATCTTTCTTTTTTATTTGTTATTATTCCTTTGTTAGTTTCTTGTAAATATTTATTTGGCCCATTAATATGTTTCACTAACCCGTCTATGCTGTGTATAACAATCAGGTTCTTTTTGTAAACAGGAAGTGCTTGCTCATTACTCCCACCGAGCGCTAGACGATGACATGCGTACACAAATGGCCGCTGACTGGGTCAGTCGAGAACACGTTTTATCCAGTACCATCAATCGAGAGATGGCCGCCACCGAGCGCGAGCTGGAAGAGGCCCGTCTGGCAGGACGGGAGCTGCGCTTTTATAAAGAAAAGAAAGACATTCTGCTAATGGCAGTGGGGCAGCTAGGTGGGTCAAACACTACAACTCTGCCCTGCACATGCTGAAGAGTATGAAGACGTGTCAGACGTGGCATATGATTGTACCAGATAGCACTCCAAAACTCAAAACAGTGTGTATGTGTGTTTGTGTGTGAGGAGGAGTCAAAGAATCAGCATTTTGAATAATTCCACAGACATACGTTTCTGACTTTTTGATTTGAACATGTAAGGCATTTTAAACTTGAACAGAATTAAGCGCTATATTGCTATTATTACTATACCAGTATTATCCTCCAGTGTTATCGATCGACTGTACTGGCACATGGACCTAATGTGTCGGGAAAATCCGTTTTGAGGCCTTTTTTGCATTGTACTACTCATGAATCCTATTACATGTGGGCGCTGCTTTTCTTTTTAGCTGATTCGCCAAATCACTGCCTATTCGCTTTTCTTAGGAGATATAGTTGCATGGTCAAGTCACCTTTATAGCAACAGATTGATCACAGCGATTCAGTTGTTTTTAATATTCTGCATTTACATTCACATAATAGCCTTGCTCATTTATTTGCTACACATGTGCTTTTGGGGAATATACAAACCTTTGCTTTGTAATGTTAATCTTAAGTACGTTTATGTAAACACACATTTATTCAGTACTTTTAAGTTAACTAAACTTTTCCTCGAGAGCCAATTGCCTTAGCATAAACGTTTGCTAAGGAAGCAACCTCACAATGTTTTCATAAAACAGAGGTCAGATTTTCTCACACACTGTCATTGGTGAGAAATCCTTGCACAGGAAACATAGCAAG
This sequence comes from Onychostoma macrolepis, assembly GCF_012432095.1. NCBI lineage: Eukaryota > Metazoa > Chordata > Actinopteri > Cypriniformes > Cyprinidae > Onychostoma > Onychostoma macrolepis. The sequence goes on from NC_081173.1 coordinate 24,314,037, forward strand.
GCCATTTCCTCCAGCCGCCTTCTTAGCTACGTAGAAAAACTGAATCTGTGCCCTCGTTACATTGCCTTCTGTTACTTTTGTGATTGTAGAGCAATCATGCTCAAGGCAACATTTTATTTCTACCTCCTTTCTGAAAGCTTTTGTGAACATTTATGAGCATATGAGTGCAGATTTAGATTTGTGTTAAAGGAATAGTTCACCCAAAAATGAAAATTTGCTGATAATGTACTCACCCTCAGGCTATTCAAAATGAGTTTGTTTCTATATCAGAACAGATTTGGAGAAATTTAGCATTACATCACTTGCTCACCAATAGAGCCTCTGCAGTGAATGGGTGCCGTCAGAAAGAGTCCAAAGAGCTGATAAAAGCATCACAATAATCCACAAATAATCCATAATATTGATGTCTCTTCAGTGAAAAAGTCATCCCGTCTGAATCAGGAGAGAAATATGCACAAATCAAGCACAGTTTACAAGCAATAACATTTTAAAACGGTTCTAAATAAATATGTGAGTGGGTTTTGATATGAGATGGGATTTTTTTTTTGTTCTGGAGAAAGTGTTATTATAGATTATGGACCTTTATTTTGGTCAGAAGCAACATTTTAAAGTCAAAACACCTTAATTATGGATTTGTTCCTTACAAACATGCGGTTTTTCACTTCACAAGACAGTAACTGATGGACTGGAGTCGTGTGGATTGCTTGTGAGTTTTTAATCAGCTGTTTGGACTCTCATTCTGACGGCACCCATTCACTGCTGAGGATCTATCGATGAACAAGTGATGTAATACTAATCTCTCCAAATTTGTTCTGATGAAGAAATAAGCTCATCTATATCTTGGATGATTGGAGAGTGACTAAATTCTTAGCAAATTTGCATTTTTGAGAGAACTATTATTTCAAGATGAGCAATGCTTTGCAATAGGTTGCTTGATTCAGTGCAACAGGAAATAAAACCATATATTGCGTCTTATAGACACTTGTTGGTTTCCCAACTCAAAATGGTCCTTATAGCCTGTACTATGCTTATAAATTAGTTGAAATCATAAATATACAATCAAATATTTTAAAATGTAATCACATTGTTATTCCATCATCATAAATAACTGTATTATAACTGATCATAATGTGTTACTGGGTGAAGTGATGTTGTGAACTTGATTGTTAATGTTTTATCCCACCCATTTGTTTCAGTATTAGGGGCTACGGTTATGTCACCAGTCAGTTACCTTTCAGATCATTTTAGATCAGGAGAAAATCTGAAGTATCACTGCTTTCTCCTTGAACTGAAATTTAAAAGACTAGCTGCTAAATCTTGATACTAACATCACAATGATGCTTAATGTAGGATGTGCATGGTGAGAAACATCAATGATTGTCATTAGCCAGACAGATCTGAAAATGTACTTTTAAGGGCTAATTGTAATTATTTGTTTTCCATTGTAGTAGTACAGTAAACATCATAGTTTAACTGCAGAACCGTCTTAATTATTCTGGAAGTTTATAGGCTGGTATTATAAAAAGTGGTAATATAGACAGACTGTATTACAGTTCTTTACATTACATAAGAAAAAAGAAAGTACCCGCAGAGTTTGTCAAAAATGCAGCTATCACTGATAACCTAAAGCCCCCTTTCTTTAAACTTTCATAATGTGCAAGATCACTACAAATTATTTATTCATTTGAGACCATGTATTTTGTGAAATGACAGTGAACGTTTTGTGAAAGACGCCCATTACTAACAGTACAATTTGCAGTTATATTCATATTTCTTTTTCAGTGTAATTACCACGTTTCTGAAAATAATTTCTGAGTGTTCTCTCAAAGTAATTTGTTTGTATTTGTTTGTACCTTGTCATATGATTCCATCATATGCCACTAAAGTGTATTGAAATGTAAACTGCATTGCATATACATTGCATATTACATTGCATATAATTTTATACAATTTGTTGGGTCTTTTCCCTGCTGTTTTTTACACTCTTGTTTACCAAAATTATTTTTCAAATAATACTTAAGGTAGTGAAATTGAATCAGTGCATGTGAATACATTTTATACATTCTCTATTTGTTTTGTAGTCTGCCATTTTACATGTTTTATAAGATTTTGATGCGTAGCCAGTGTTTTGTTGATTTATATTCTTTACAAATCAATAAAGCAATTTCAAACTTACCCATTTCACAGGCTGTGGTCCATGAAGGTTACAAAAAATCTGAAAAACATAACCACGTCCAACATGTTTCACAGTAAATACATGTAGCCGGTATAGAAGAGACTTTTATTGAGCCAGGTCTTTTATTTTGAAACCGAATAACTTAGGTGTCTAGTTATATGACTACCGTTGTACATATTTATTATTTGTATATATATTTGTTTATAATATAATACAACAATTTGGAAAACACGTGTGTTGTACTATACTAGTATATTAAAGCAAGTACATATTCGACTCGACGTTCTGATTTTTTTGTCAGGCAAAATAAACAACCACCCATCTAGGGGTCCTTTAACATCTCATTGCATTTCATGTGGTTGGGGAATGCAAGGGCAGTTTGTGAGACATAAGTGCAGAAATATATGTGAATTTTGACAGAGTATTTATGCTTTGTTACGGTTGGTGGCTATGATTCATATTTCCAAATAAATACATTCGTTAATCTTCTATCGTAAAGTCTATAGTAATCATGTGGGCGGTCGCATCATCAAGGTTTGTCCTTCAAAGCTGCTGGAATCTTACAAATCTGAAATCTTCCTTGAGTCGAATACAGAATCTGTCACAAACAGCATGCAAGGTAAGCGGCAGGAAAACAACTGATCTAAATTGAAAACGCAGTGGCAGATAACATGCTGTTTTGCAATTCAGAATACATGATTTCTGACTGTTATTACTGTGACGTCGTCTGGCGAGTTGCACATAAGATTATTTTTTATATACTCTTTAAATGTTTGATGACTCAAACAGTTAAACTTTAGTTTATGCGTGCACATATTTAATGCGGATATATATATGTGTATACACACACACACACACACACACACACACATATATATATATATATATATATATATATATATATAGTCATGGCCAAAAATATCGGCACCCTTGGTAAATATGATCAAAGAAGGCTGTGAAAATTAATCTGCATTGTTATTCCTTTTAATCTTTTATTATTTTTTTTATTTATTCACAAACATCTAACCTTTCATTGGATAATAAGAATTTAAAATGGGGGGAAATATCATGAAATAAAAGTTTTTCTCAAATACATGTTGGACACAATTATTGGCACCCCTTGAAATTCTTATGAGTAAAATATTTCTGAAGTATATTCCCATTCATATTCACAATTTTGAGCACACGAGCGTGATTATGAACATTAAATTATCCAGCCATGGATATCATTTAATCATCCATCACAATGAGAAAAACCAAATAATATATTTCTGATGTGCAGCAAAAGATAATTGAGCTTCACAAATTAGTGAAGTGGCTTTAAGAAAAGAGCTAGAGCAGTGAAAATTCCCATTTCAACCATCAGGGCGATAATTAAGAATTTACAATCAACGTGAAATGTTACGAAACTGCCTGGAAGAGGACGTGTGTCTATATCGTCCTAATGCACGGTGAGAAGGAGAGTTTGAGTGGCTAAAGACTCTCCAAGGACCACAGCTGGAGAACTGTAGAAAATAGTTGAGTCTCGGGGTCAGAAAACCAGAAAAAAATTGTCAAACAGCACCTACAGCACCACATGTTGTTTGGGAGGGTTTCAAGAAAAATTCTAGCTCATCCAAAAACAAACTCCAGCATATTCAGTTATCAGACACGACTGGAACTTCAAATGGGACTGGCTTCTATGGTCAGATGAATCTAAAAAATGAGCTTTTTAGTAGCAAACACTCAAGATGTGTTTGGTGAACACAGGGATTAAAAGTACCCCATGCGTACAATGAAATATGCTGTATTTTTGATGTTGTGGGCCTATATTTCTGCTGGAGGTCCTGGACATCTTGTTTAGACGCATGGCATCATGGATTCTATCAAATACCAACAGATAAAAAATCAGTAAGTGACTGACTCTGTTAGAAATCTTATAATGGGCCATGTTTGGATCTTCCAACCGTACAATAATCCAAAACAAACCTCAAAAACAACACAAAAATGGGTCACTGAGCACAAAACCAAGCATCTGCTGGCCATTCCAGTCCTCTGACCTGAACCCTGTAGAAAATGAGCGATCTGAAGAGAAGAAGCACCAACATGGAGCTGGGAATCTAAAGGGTCTGGAGTGATTCTGGATGAAGGAATGGTCTCTGATCTCTTGTCAGGTGTTCTCTAACCTCATCAGGCATTATAGGAGAACATTTAGAGCTGTTAAACTGGCAAATGGAGGTTTCAAAAAGTATTGAATAAAAAAGGAGGCCATTAATTGTGGCCAATGTGTATTAGAGAAAAACATTTATTTCATAATGATATTTCCCCCCATTTTAAATTCTTATTATCCAATGAAAGGTTAGATTTTAGTGAATTTTTTAAATAAAAGATTAAAAGGATTAACAATGCAGATTAATTTTCACAGCCGCCATTGATCATATTTACCAAGGGTGCCGATATTTTTGGCCATGACTGTATATATTGGCGTCACTGAACTTTGGAGCTGGAATTGAAGTAAAATGCATCTACACCTTTTGATGTTTTTCTAAGCAATTATTAATTTAATCTTATTCCAGAAAACAGTTATAGTTGAACGCTGTTGGAAGGTTCCTTTATCAAAAGAGGGAAAGCCACCCAGACTACATCCCCGCCGACACAGGGTGTACCGCTTGGTTGAGGACACAAAACACAAAGCCCAGGACAAAATGCAGCTCATCCTCACTCAGACGGTGCCCAGTGAGTGCTTTTGCCTCATGAAAAATTGTTAAGTATGATTTCCAAACTGGGGTTTTTGACTAAATATTTATTTTACAGGGCTTGGTGGACGAGGCGACACCGTTTTTGTGAAAAAATCATTGGGCCGCAACAAACTGCTACCCCAAGGTCTGGCTGTCTATCCATCACAAGAAAATAAAGACATGTTTGCAGAGGAAATAAGGGTTAGTTTCATCTTCAAATCAGTTCATTTGTCATTAAAGAAATAGTTCACTAAAAAATGAAAATTTGCTGAAAATTTACTCCAGCCATCCAAGATGTTAATGAGTTTGTTTCTGCATCAGAACAGATTTGGAGAAATTTAGCATTACATGACTTGCTCACCAGTGGATCCTCTGTAGTGAATGGGTGCCGTCAGAATGAGAGTACAAACAGCTGATAAAAACATCACAAGTCCACACCACTCCAGTCTATCAGTTAACATCTTGTGAAGTGAAAAACTGCTGCAAGTTCAAAGTTAAATACATCTTAATGATAACTTTGTTTCTTACAAAAATATAGAATTACCAAAACATTAACTGATGGACTGGAGTGGTGTGGATTATTGTTATGTTTTTATCAGCTGTTTGGACTCTCATTCTGACGGCACCCATTCACTACAGAGGATCCACTGGTGAGCAAGTCATGTAATGCAACATTTCTCTAAATTTCTTCCAATAAAAAAAAACAAACTCATATACATCTTGGATGGCCTGAGGCTGAGGACTTTTTAAGCAAATTATAACTTTTGGGTGAACATTAACATCATTTCAAGCGTTCACAGTTTTCTTTTTTTCCTATAGCTACTTCGGGAGGGACGACCCGAGGACAGAGTCCAGACACGCACAGGAATGCTAGTGAGTTAACTTGTGTGTTTTCGACTATAGAACATTAATATATATATATATATATATATATATCTCTAAGCTGTTGTGTATTTGACTACAAAATTACATGTTTGATATTTTGATATTGGTTTCCATATGAGCTGCTTCATTTAGTCTTTGTGTTCATGTTACAGACTGTTGAATTCTTGAAGAAAACACAGCTTGAAGTTCCCATGCACACTTCAATTCAGTACTCGCTCACTAAAGAGATTGTTTGCAGACAGTTTCTTAGACGGGTAAGATAGAATTATTATTTTTTAAGTATATGTGTGTATAAAAATATTGCAGACCCACATTGTTCGCATAATCCAATGCAGTGTTTTGGGGTTTTTTTACAATTTGCTTTGTTTCTGTCCACAGCTCGGTGTGGTTGTGCCGACACATGCCTTGACTCTTCCAGAAGAACCAATCACAGGGCCTGGAGAGTACTGGTGTAACGTCACAGTTAGTACATTTACTTTATAATACAGTTTTATGATAATTTAGCTCAAATGCTCTCATGTAATTCATTCATTGCTTGCAGAACTTGCTATCTGAATGTTGTGTTTTTCTCTCTCAGGTGAACGGAGTGGACACCATCAGGGTGCCCATGTCTGTGGTGCCGTTTGTGGAGCCCAGTCAACAGCTGCTGATGAAGAAACAGGAAAAGCAAGAGCAGTCAGAATAGTGTTTTCTCCACTAAAATGCTTTGCAGGAAACGACTTGGAGAATATACACAAGGAATTTGTACAAATAAAATGATTTTTGTTTATTTCTTTTTGTGTGGTCTGTTTTTCTTATTTTTCAAACTTGTCCTAAAGAGTCAAAGTACAACATTTTTTAAATAAATTAACATTATCATTATCACACTATGTAAATGCTCACTTAGAACAGGGAAATGAAGTGCATCTAGTCAAATAAATGTAAAAATGTTTACTGCATGATGCATGATATACGATGTTCTTTGTCTTTAAATTTTTTTTTTTTTTTAAACATTTCACGATGGGATGACCCATATTGCTATATCACTGTCCACTTGTTTTGGTGTTTATTTATTACAACATAAAATCAAAATGACTGATGAAAGTGGTGTGCATAAATTACCAAATATTTACTCTTTTCACAAAGATGTGTACCAAAATACGTAATTTTGGGGAAATATAGGAGAAACTTGGCTTAATTGTATATTTAAAAATAAAAAGAATTAATATTCTGTATTTATTTATACATTTTTATAAAATATTTTCCTATAACATCAAAATACATAAATTTGGAGAGAAAAAGCTTTGGTTTTTATATATATTATATTATATTTATAAATAACAGTATTATTCCTACTTCAAGTAACCTAAATCACTAGGTTAACCTCTGACTGCTGCATTACTTTCATGAATTTTTTTTTCTTTCCACTATTTGGATATATTGAGATATATGATTCTATTATTTACATCTCTTCACATTATTTACACTACTGCACGATGCATTCATTAGTGATTATGTTGCGATCTATTACGTAGCATGTACTTAGAAGTATCCTTTCCTTCCAGAACAGCCAAGAGTCGATGTCTCACTTCAGAATGTCTGTATAGCATAGTTTTTAGCTGGAAGTGTCTTGTTCCAACTTCCACCTCATCAAAATCATTCTCTGTTGAGAAAGAAATCTGAAGTACCAAAATATCACTGCCATTTTCACTGGCTCATCTTGTCACTGCGTGTTATGTGATATGACAAAATATTCTGGGAAGCATCTGTTTGAAAATGGTTAGTCTGCCCAGATCGGGCTGTAAGAGCATGCTGTCCAAGTGCAGCAATAACTATTTTTTTTGGCATTGGACCCAATGTGCCACCTGAACAAACTTTCTGCCCTGCCAAGAGATATTTCTAACATACTGGTGATTTATCTAAATAAATAATTTTCAAAGAATTCTGCAAGTTAGACCTTCACAGTGTTCCATCCTCCAGGAACGACTGGGTTTATTTACTACAAGTCCAACCCATTTAAATGGGCTAAAAATCAGTATCAAATTCATATTCAGGTAATTGTAATTTTCGACATTTAAAAAAATTTTTTTTTTTAAGTTGAGTAAAACACCCAAATTCAATTAATATTAAATCATTGTTCAACTGAATGTTTTGTCTCTTAAACTCATTCCTGCATTTTGAGACATTTTTACACATTTAGCATTAAAGTCCTTTTAATCTTCTGCAGCTCTGTGTAAAAATATAGTAAATGTCAAATTATACTGTAAAGAAAATTTATTGTGCACAGGGTTATGTATTTTTTATTTCTGGCAGTGATATATGAACTATTTCACACATAAAAGTGTTTTTACACACAAAAAGAAAATTTTGGGATATTTCCTACAGTTGCAGTGAAATTGTTTTACTTTATTCATGGTTCTACCATTAAGAATCAACATTCATATGAAAACAAGCAGCTAAAAGACGGGAAGATTCACTCAAAAACTTTTTACAAGGTTTTTTTTTTTTGCAATACTTTACAATAAGACTGTATACATTAACATTTAATATTAATTTTGTATACATTAACATTAGTAAATGCATTTTCAACTAACAATAAACAGTATTTCTATATTAACACGGACCAAAATGAATAAACGCTATAAAAAAATCAGAACACATGGCATTAACTAATGTTAACATAAAGAACCTTATTGTAAAGTGTTTCCAGTTTTTCACATTTTCCATCATCGTTTTTATATATGCCACTGCTCACGATGGCAGTGTGGAAGACAAGACCTTCCCAAGTCAAGACATCCCAATCATTTAATAAACAAATAAATCATGTGAACCTACACAGCTACTGTTATGTTACAGGCGACCCAAAACCCAATGTAGTTCAAATGGAAAGATAGTATTAGGTAGACAATTGGTATCCATCTTAAACATTATAATAGCAGCCAATACTTCTTTAAAGTCCTCAGCTCCTCTCTGAAACAATACGAACTGGTATTACATCTCTGAAAGCTGGCAAAAAGATGACATTTCTGTATTGGCTGCAGTCTCTGACAAAATCTGTTCGACATTAGGTAGAGATGTGCACAACATCTCGATATCCAGTCCATTAGAATCCATACTTGGCTTGTGTTTGTCGTCGAGTCAACTTGTTTTCAGCCCAGTTGTTCTTGAGTTCCAGCTCGCGTTCCTTGGCCTGATGAATCAGATATGTGATTTGGTGCTTGCGTCTCTGTTGTCCTGTTGGCTGATCTCCTTTTTTCTGGAAATGAGGTGGAAAAGTCAGACTTTTTCTTTCATTTATCTCCTTCAAACATACAAAGCCAACAGAAAATGGACACTTGACGTGCTGCTCACCTTGCTGAAGGACTTGCGGGGTTCTGCCTCTGCTGTCATGTTCTTTGTCAGCCATTGCTTATTGCCACTCAGCTGATCGTCTCCTTTGATCTCCAAGAACTTGATTTCTTCTCTTCCACGATTCTGTTTGCCCTGTAGCCGCCGAAACTGAAAAAACACGCACAAAAAAACAAACAAACCAAAAAATGAGTTTGAGTCGTGATAACTCAAAACACCCCATCGCTATACAGAATTATACATAAATGAAGTATATATACATTAAGTATTATTCAAAGAAGTTAAATAAATACACACCTAAGATTAATATTTAGAGTTATAAAGTTAAAAATGTGATCAAAATTTCACTATTCAATATGACTAAACAATAATAATAATAATGATTAATTATTTAAATTACAATAATTCAATCAATAAAGAGATCAATTACTATTGCAATAATACTAGTGTACTGCAAGATTTTTAAAAAATTAATAATAATCATAATGTTTTATTATTTAAATTACAAAAATAAATTCATTTTACTAAAAAACATATAATACATAAAAATAAATTACTATTGCAATAATACTATTATAATGTACAATAAAAATCAAGAATTTAAATAATCATAATATGATCATCATTACATAAACAAATTAATATATGTAACCCTGGACCACAAAACCAGTCTTAAGTCGCTGGGGTATATTTGTTGCAATAGTCAAAAATACATTGGATGGGTCAAAATGATTGATTTTTCTTTTATGCCAAAAATCATTAGGATATTAAGTAAAGATCATGTTCCGTGAAGATATTTAGTAAATTTCCTACTGTAAATATATGAAAACTTAATTTATTGATTAGTAATATGCATGGCTTAGAACTTCATTTGGACAACTTTAAAGGCGATTTTCTCAATATTTTGATTTTTTTTGCACCCTCAGATTCCAGATTTTCAAATAGTCGTATCTCAGCCAAATACATCGATGGAAAGCTTATTCATTCAGGTTTCAGATGATGTATAAATCTCAATTTTGAAAAATTTACCATAATAACTGGTTTTGTGGTCCAAGGTCACAAGAAATATATACTACATATATTACATTACTATTGCAAAAATACAATTATACTATACAATAAAAAATGAGAATTTAGTAATAATTAATACATTAAAATGTTGTTGTTGTTCTAAATAATACTTTTACTTTATTGCTATTTTAATTAAAAAAGAAAGAAAGAAATATATTACTATTGCAATAATACTATTGTACTATAAAATAAAAATAATTTAATAACTATTATTATATCTTATTTCATTATTATTTCAATTACAATGTTACTACAACATATCAATACTATAAAAAAATTTAAAATGAGAAATTAAAAATACCAACAACAATGATTATTATGCTATTTTAAAAGAATAAAAAGAAAATTACAATTCTAATATTTACGTCTATGAGTGGAATAAATATATACCGTACAATAAAAAAAGAGAATTAAGTAGTAATAATAATAATAAATGTTAACAATAATAAATAAAAATGTTGTTATTGTTCTAAATAATACTTTTATTTTATCACTAATTAAATGACAAAAATTAAATTACTAAAGATTTAATACTATTGCAATAATACTATTGTACTGTACAATAAAAAATATTCTAATAATAATAATTATTATTATTATTATAGTTTATTTCATTATTATTTAAATTACACTGTTACTACTACAACATGTTAATATTAACACTATAAAATTAAAAATGTATGTGGGTCATACTTCAGCTTGAAAAATACAGAACAAACACATCCCTGAGTAATAGAGATGCTAAAAACAACTCACTGCTTCATCATTGAACAATGAAGAGGATCCCGAATCATCTTGCTCATCAGCCTCGGGGTTCGGGTCTGGGAAATATCCTTCACCATAGTAATCCTGCCAAACATACGCATAAAACATCAGCTGCTGACATGACAAGCAATATACTGGTGTATGAAACTTATTCATAATGACGGGTTTTACCTGTGGAGAAGTCTCTGGCAGTGGATTTGCAGGATACTGATGTTGATATTCTCCGCTCTCATAGTCTTGCGTTGCTCCGGCTGACCTACTGTAACTGTCTGCGTTAGGAACAAAGTCCAGTGGGGCGTCCTCCACACCGGGCGGAGGGTTCAGCGAGGGAACGTACTGCTGAGAATGCGGGTTTTGAGACGTCACAGGCTGTGCTGAGCTTTCCGGAAGGGAAAAGTAGTTCTCTGGAGCGAGTTCATCGTCACTTCCCTCTTCATCCGCGGCCATTTGTTTGGCTAGCTGCATCGCTGCAGACTTTGCAGCCGCTTTAATGGCGGATGGGGACGGGCTGCTTCCAGAAAGACCCTGGGACTTTGCTGGGGTCGCCTTCGGCTTATCCGACCCGGGGCGTTTGGTTAGGGTGTGCGGCAGCAGGGGCCGATCGGTCACCTTCACCACCATATTCTTAGGCTGGGGCAGCAGAGAGGACAGACCTCCACCTCCCTGGAAGAATATGGAGAAAATATTATTATTTACTATTATGTAAATCCACCCAGACCATTTATACATTCACGTTTTTTAACATTATGATGAAAAATGGGCCATCGCAACAATGCTGTGGGAATGATGCCACAACCAACAGCTCATTAACATATGCCTTAATCATTATTCATGAGGGAAAGAACTACAATCCTATGAAGCATTATGAATGACATCATTTAATTAAAAATGAATTATATTAAACAATCGATTTAAACATTTTGATTATGTGTACAGAAACAATATATTTTATGTTTAATACAAAATATGCATATTATGCATACAAATATTTAAGTAGTTTGAGAGCGGAAAGATTTGCTTGTTATGATTCTCTTGTCAAATGATTAATCGCATCCAAAATAAAAATTTTTGTTTACATAACAAATAGCAGTGTACGGTTTACATTTATTGTGTATATATAAACACACACACATGCATGTATATATTTAAGAAAAAAATATATTAAATATATGTATATATATATATATATATATATATATATAATATAAATTATATGAATAAATATATAGGTGTAAATACTTTCAAAATATATACTGTATGTGTGTGTATTTATATATACATAATAAATATACACAGTACACACACATATTATGTGAACAAAAACTTTTATTTTGACAAAAGATTTTTCATTTGACAAAAGAATCATAACAAGCAAATCTTGTTATGACAGCACTAGATTCTTTGATTGGTGGAGATTTCCAGTAGCCCCTCAATGCAGAACAAAGATGGAGACGGTAGGGTTAGGTATATGTAAGGTGGGAGGAGTTGTATCTGGATCCAACCTCGCCCCCTGGATCTTGTGTTCTGCAGTGAGGACCACCTCGAGATTGCTTATTACATCTGAGATGATTTGAAAGATGCCAGATCTTCTAATCCTGATAACTGATCTCTGGCTAATTTGGCTCTTCAAACGAATTTGCGTATTAGATTAAAATATCTGGATTAAGCTGTCTAAGATTACTGTGCGTTCTCGTGTTCCCCGAAAAGGGCAGATGTATCGATACTCGAAACCACGATCAGCAATGCAGCGATTGGCTGGCGGCAAGACAGCAACGTAATGACATCATATCATTAAAAAAGACACCTGATGAAAAAAGTTTACACATTTCTGGACTTTTATAAGGAAACAGCCAAACGAACAAAACTGCACAAAAGTTATAGGCTAATAGATAAATTAAATGTGCACTGTTTTTAATTTTTGTGTAATTTATTTACATGATTCCCAATTATTTATATTCATGATTTCTAGTATTTGTACAGGTTTTACATTTTTATTTCAATGTTGTAATTAGCAATTCATTTAATTTTATCTTTGAAGCAGATTTCTTATGTGACAGCATTAATTAAAGTTTCTTATCTGCATCTCCTGCGCTCCATCAAGCCACTCCCATAATAGCTGTCACCACTCAAATTAATGCATGACTCAGATTAACTGTACTGCATGTGTGTAAGACTCCAATACATTTATAAAGTAATTATTTCATCACTAATAAATCTTTCAATGAGTAAAACTGGCTGTGTCTATAGTATTATAGACTACACAACATTGTTATATTATTTTCAAATTAGTATTATTTTAAATTATTGTCCCTGGACCAGTAGCGTACTCTTATAATAAAGTAGCGGTGGCTGGGACATGTTTTAAGTATCAGTTCTGCTTAAAAAGATGCAATCTAATCCTGTTTACATGAAATAAACCTCCCGAGCAGGTTTAAATTTATGGACCTGTTGCTATGACAGCAACTCCCTGATGAGAAAAAATGTTTTTTTCTCACAGGTCTGTTTTGAATGGTTTATAAATTAGCATTAAAATCCAATTCACGTATGGAAAAAAATGAGGAGATTTTTATTCAATAATTTTTATATCTAATTATAGACAATTATAAAATCTAATTATAGATATAATATAGATATTTAATACTATGTTTATATATTTAACTATTAAAAACAGCTTTTTTAATCCTAAGGATCACATAGTTCATTATAAATAATGTATATTTAATAAATATATTTATATCTAATTATAGACATTTAATATTTAAGGATGTTTTTATATTTTTAAATTAGCTTGTTTAATTCTAAGGGTCAGAAAAGGGAGAAATATTCATTTAAAATTAAATTACAGCTGTTTTGGTGAAGGAAAAATAAAAATAAATAAACTTTACTCTCAATTTTTTTTTTTTTTAAATCCATAACGTTACCTGAGGAGCTGATTTCTTTCGGACGGGCTCGTCATCATCAGAGTCAGACTAGAACAGAAAAACAGCATCAGTCAGAAACAGTTTCAGTAAAATGATTTGGCATTAATAGATCTGTAAAACTCACATCTGCTGGTTTTATTTCGGGAACGGTGATTTTAACGGGTTCTGCGCGTTTCTTGGGTTTGGGCAGATCCATACTCATCCTCTTAGGTTGAGGAGCTGATGTCTGATCCGCGGTTTTCGGTGCAGGCAGAGACGCGAAGAGTCCGCCGATCTTGCCCGCGGGTCGAAGAGGTGAAGCCGGCGATTCATCGCGATCACTGTCGTCGCTGCTGTCGTACGCTACCAGAGACATCTCCACCGATCAGATCAGATCAGTTCAGTTCATAAGAGAGTGAATCAGACACAAGAATCGCTGACAAGCTACTTTTGCATCACTTTCATCAAAGCAGCTCCACTGATCGCATATCTTCCTGTACTCCTCAGAAGTATTGTGTGTAAATATCTAATAAATGCCAGCTCTCAACACAAATGACAAATTCGCCTCCAGAGAAATTAACGCTTGCAGTCGGAGCTGTGCTTGCACTGGAAATGCAGTTTTTAAATTAATATTTTCCCTGCAAAACGCGAATAACACGTAAATATATTAGTCTAAACAAACAAGTGATAACTGTTAACGATCATAAACCGTTCCTCTCTAACCATTTGACTCATAAACATTTTTTTCTTCCACCATCGTGAAATATCTCCTCAACATCCGCTGCACCGTTTCACAGGATTCCGCGACACTGACACCAACTGGACTGGAGTGGAATCTCATCAATAAACATGACCAACAACCGTGACTATAAACCAATTAATTAATAAACTGATGAACAACTGAAAAACCCCGAATGTTATTATACAGTGCCCTCCAAACAGTAAAGTATTGGAACAGTAAAGACAAAATTGCTCTGTTGGCTGTGGAGTCAAGACATTTTCAAAGATGATTAAAAGATGAATATGAGACAAAACTACAGAATGTCACATTTTATTATTGGGTGATTCAACACATAGATGTTTTACCAGCTCAGAAGTTCAGCACTTTTAGAGTTTCGTCCCTCTATCTGATGTGAGCATAAGTACTGGAACAGTTGACTCACTTTCTGAGTGATCAGTTGTGTCCTGTTGCATTATTAAAAGCAGGGAATGTGTCGTATCAGTTATATCCATTACTTCTGCATTCTGAATCTTGCATTCGATGATGACAAACTAGGGTGAAGATGAGGAGCTGACTCTGAGAGAAAAGCAAGCAATTTGGATGCTAAAAGAAAAGAGGAAGTCAATTAGAGCTATAGCAAAAACAAAGGGCATGGAGAAATCAAGAGTTTGGAAACCACCAGCGACACCAGCAACCAACAACTACCTGATCGGCAGAGAAAACAACAGTAGTTGATGACAGACAAATCATAAAAGCTGTAAAAATGAACCCTAAAAGACGTGTCTGTAAAATCACCAACAACTTCCAGAAAGCTGGGGTGATGCTCTGACAATCTACTGTCCTCAGGAGACTTTGACACAGAATTACAGAAGCTACACAGCAAGATACAAACCTCTGACCAGCTCCAAAAATAGAAAGGCAAGATTAGAGTTCGCAAAAAAGCACAAAGGTGAGCCAGAAGAGTTTTGGAACTGTGTTTATGGACCGATGAGACAAAGATGAACCTTTATCGAAGTGATGGGAAAGCAAAAAAGCATACAGCCTCATCTGTAAAGCATGGTGGAGGTGGTGTCATGGGATGGGCATGCATGGCTGTCTCTGGAACAGACCCTCTCAACTTTACTGATGACTTAATGTATGATGACAGTAGCAGAATGAATTTGGAAGAGTATAAAACCATCTTGCCTACCAATATTCAAGAAAATGCCACCAGATTCATTGGGAAGTGCTTCATATTGCATCAGGACAATGACCCAAAACACCCTGCCAGTTCAGTCAAGGAGTTTATAAGGGCAAAGAAATGGAAAGTCTTAGATTGCCCAAGTCAATCTGCAGATTTATATCTGACTGAACATGAATTTCACCAGCTGAAGAGAAACTTTGCAAAACAAGCAACAATTGGAATTGACTGCATTAAAGGCTGGGAAAAGCATTTCAAAGGATGAGAGCAAGAGTCTGGTGATGTCTATGGGTCCCAGACTCACTGCTGTGATTGTGCGCAAGGGATCTGCAACTAAATAATAGCTTTTAATCTTTTATATCTGCCTTATGTTCAACTGTCCCAATACTTATGCTCACATCAATGAGTGGGATGAACTCTAAAAGTGCTGTTCTTTTTATTTGGTGAAACGGCTAATAATAAAATGTGACATTCTGTAGTTTTGTCTCATATTCATCTTTTCATCATATTTGTAAATGTCTTAACTCCACAGCTAACAGAGCAATTTTGTCTTCACTGTTCCAATACTTATGGAGGGCACTGTAGTTATGATAGTCTCGCAAAAAACATAACTGAACCATAGGCCTACTCGAGAAACTCTAGATCGAACCCCTATACATAATGTTTTTTTTAATGATATTTTATCATAAAGAGACTGGGAATTGTTAGGTAGATGGACAGACAAGACAGATAAACATATTTTGTTGTTGCTAAGACAAAGATGCTAGTTTTAAAGTTGCATTTGTTTAATGCTACTTCAGACATCAGCTGTAAACACATTTGCAAAAAATTCACCTAAAATTGAGTTAGGCACTTATAGTCTGTTTAAACAGTGTCTACTACTTGTTCAGTAGAGGCTAGTGTTTGGGCAAAATACTGAGTGGGGTTGGTAATATTTTTTAATGTTTTTGAAAGAATTATCTTATGTTCACCAAGGCTAAATTCACTTCATAAATATAGTAAAAGCAGTAATATTGTAAAATATTAATTTAATAGAAAACAGTTGAAATTTCTGCAGTCATTACTCCAGTCTTCAGTGTCACACAATCCTTCAGAAATCACTCGAATATGCTGATTTGAAACATTTGTTTTTATCATCAATGTTAAAAACAGTTGTGCTTAATATTGTGGATACTTTTTCAGGATTCTTTGATGAAGAGAGTTCAAAACAGCATTTATTTGAAATGGAAATCATTTGTAACATTACAAATGTCTTTTTTATCTATCAATTTAACACATTCTTGCTGAATAAAAGTGTCAATTTCTTTAAAAAATTATATATATATATATATATATATATATATATATATATATATATATATATATATATATATATATATATATATATATATATATATCGTACAGACCCTAACCTTTTGATTGGTAATGTACATTTGTACAGAAAATAAGCCATGTGTATCAGCTGGTAGCATGTGTTTGTGGCATAAAAGCAAAGAAACCGTGTAAAACATTTAGTTGGGTTTAATGACAAAGCTTGCAGAACATACAATATTTCTCCATGATAAATTATCTTGCTAATGTTGTTAAGCTCAAACACACAGTCTCTGTGGTAACTCAGTACCAGTAGCTTTTACGAGGCTTTCCATCTTCCTGAATGTTCATTTTCTCCATAACTTCTTCCTCTAGGGTTTTCAAAGACGGTGTGTATGTTTTCTGAAGCGTATCTTCTGGTGATGTGTCTTTGGGTCCATCTGCAAAGTACATAAAACACCCTCAGATTTCTGATAACTGAGCCATATTTAAATGTCTAAAACTCAAGGAAGAAATGCATTCAGAAACACCACCTTTCCACTGCTGGGGAATGATGCCATCTTTTCTCTGATAGACTGGTTTGGGAATTATCCGTCCTGTCCTGACAGAAACACGCACTCTCTCACCCTCTTCAGTGTATCTCCACTCGATATCTGTGGGCTTCCTAAGAAACATTAGACAGAAACGCATACATTAAGAGCCAGATGCATTGCATTGTTTTATATTTATTACTCTATTTCATGTTTGATGCTCACCTGTCAGTTGGGTCAATTAATGTAACATCCTTCAGCAGCAGAGGGGCTTCACTGGCGATGTAAGTACCCCGGTAATCTCCAGATCTGCCAATATACCTGTAATGCTGGAAAAGAGCATTTGAAACAATTCAAAATGATGCTTTGCAATGAAATTATTACTAAAAGAATCTTATTAAAATAATTTTTACTCCTACCGTGTTCAGGCCCTCGAGTATGACCCAGTTTCTACGTCGGATCACTTGAGCAACTTTGCCCTGCTTTCCTTTGTCCTTTCCAGACAAAATCTCCACCTGATTTGAATCAGATTTTAATGGTATGTTCTATAAATATACATTGTAAAATAATACAAAACATGCAGAATTTAAGGGTTAAATGGTGTTAAAACATCCACTACATCTTTTAGATGCCAAGGCCCCCAGATATAATGATAGGGACCTCATCCTAAAATTTAAAAGGCACGTATATATTTTCACCCATTAAGTGTGAAAAATGATTGTTCTGTATTGTTAGATGTATTATTTACTATGATTTATCAATTTTAACCACTTTTAAAAAATATATGTTTAATTCTATTTTAATTACCAATTTATTTTATACATTTTTCACCACTGTTTTTCTGTAAACCTACTAGCACTCCAGACCCCAGTGGGCTAAAACGTGCTTCTCCTCTGCAAGCAGTCAGGTGGGTTAAAAATGGAACAAAACGTCCACTAAATATTAAAAGCTTTCAAGGTGCAAAAGACAGGAAGGATCACTTACTGTGTCTCCTCGCACGACATGCCAGTCTTCATTTGCAATAGGTTCAACAAACACCTTTCTTCTTTTCTTGCTGGGTGGATTGAGCCGCTGGGCTGCGATCGTCCACGGTCTGTTTGTGCCATAACGATAATCGTGTGGAAATGCAGCTTTTGCTGCCATAGAAAGCAACGCTGTCAGTCTCATGCTGCTGTGGACAAATAAATAAATAAATCATGGAGACACTTAAAAAGATGCAGATAATCCATAAATTATATTTGAAATCTACACTCAAATTAATCTATTTTGTGCACTTCTATGGTAAAGAAAAAAAAGAGGGGATATATTCTTCACTGACAGTTTGTAATGCTACAACGGCTTTGCAACCAATGTTTAAAGGATTATGCGTGACGCTTTTGTACGGGCCCCTTATAATACAGTGGCATTCTACCTACCTGAATTATTGCTGCGGCTTTTAGAGGTACATTTCACTAAAAAAACGGCATTAATTTGTTGTAATCATAAATTCTACATCCACAAGGGTCAACCTTGTGTAGAACATGCGCTACTTCCTTTTCCTTTCGAGCCAAGCGACGTAGATGTCAAAATAAAAGTCTCGATTGGCA
The DNA here is from genome assembly GCF_012432095.1 of Onychostoma macrolepis. Taxonomy (NCBI): domain Eukaryota; kingdom Metazoa; phylum Chordata; class Actinopteri; order Cypriniformes; family Cyprinidae; genus Onychostoma; species Onychostoma macrolepis. The sequence continues at coordinate 24,333,206 of NC_081173.1, forward strand.
GCGCAAGCTTTCAAAAAAGATATATATATTTTTTTAATTAAAAGAAAATTACCGTTTAAAAAAAGAGTTATTTTAATATGTTTTAGGGATTTATAATAATTCAATAAGTCTTCCTGAGATACAGATAAAAATGGTTTTGTTGGCAGTGGCACTTTTAAAAATATAAAAGTTTTCCTATCCATGAGAAGTTATTAGGGGAGGGATATATGTTTTTAAGAATTCCTTTTGGAAGAATGGGAAAGCATAAATACATGGCTCTTAATTTCTCAAACATTTTTATCAAAAATATGTCACTGTATTACTGCAAACTGGGCTCGGAAATGTATCAATTGTCAGCAAATTCTAGATGATTTTATTTGGTAAACAACACAAAATAAATTCATGTGACATTAAGCTTATTTAAGGTGTAAAGTTGCTCTTTTCATATTCCTAGGATTGAGTCGAGCTTGACATTAAAGCGTGAGCTGTATTAATGATTGACAAGATGTGTTCATAAATGTAGTGTTCTTGCTTTTACAATTAAGTGTTCCTGCTTTCAGTACATAAAAGTAAATGCCAGGTAAAGACTTGGGCAGTGAACAATTCATATTACAACAGTAGTATTTATTAATACCAATTATTGTATTAATACCACCATACAAATCCATAGTATGAATTTTCAGCATTTTAAGAAAATACTCATTGTTTTGCCATTAACAGTCGTTTATGTTTTATGAAAATGTGCAGAAAAATGAGAGCTGCCTGACAGAATATTAAAAGGACTCTCTTTTTTTACTCGCATAAAACCATAAACCAATCAAATCGCCTTTTCATTCTGTATCCAAGTAGGATGACTCAGCCCAGCCAACTAGCGTCGAGCTTTGCTTTGTAGTCAGGCAGACATAACACAGTCGTCCAATCACAAAATAAGCCGAAAGGGGATTTTTGCTCTATATTTGTCTCAGGTAGTTTCTTTTTCGTTTATAAAATAAACGGTACCATTATTTTCTATTCGAATGAGATATTGTACTAGGTAGATTTTATACAATGATAATTGGTATAGTTTATGACAAAGGCCAGATATTTTAACGTAATAATCGAAGGTTTTCGAGGCGTAAAAGTGTGGCTAGCTAGTGCTATAGCAACAGTCATTGGCAATGATATTAACGATAGCTAGCTTGTGCATACATATACTAAAAATGAAAGTTATTTTTGTTTTTACAAATAATGTCGTTAAATTACGAATTATATTAAGTAGCTGTTCATTTATGTCGGTTTCGTTAAGTCGACGTCTCTTCGGCCTGTTCGAACTCATGTTAGCCTATTAGCTGCTATGTCATGCTCACTTAAACTAGGCTGCTGTGAGGTTTATTTCTAGTGATCAATGAGCATTGGCGTTTGAGAATATGGTTAACTTGTGCTAAAATGAGCTTTTGGTCATAAATAACCAATGGCTTCGTCTAGTTTCTGGTTGGTTGGCCTTTCAATACGCCCACAAAGAGATACACATGGGTGTAATCAACCAGACCTGTGCATGTCTCATATATGCTAGTCGTATATTAGATTAAATCATGCATTAAAGTAATTATAAGTGATCGGATTTGCTCCTGGCATCATGCATGCACCGGCTGAAAGCATCAGTTTCTTATGTTGAGATCTTCATTGGGCGCATGTGTGCTGAATATGAGGAAATGTCTGGACTGGGGCAGGAAAAACAGCCCTGCAGTATTTGGGCATGGTCGCTATCCGATTGACCTGACAACAGTTTCATGAGTGGCTGTATTTTCGAAATGGGGAAAAATATCTTGAGCGTTTAGACGTGGGAGAATTAGGCGCTTGCGTGGTTTCATTTTGTGTTTACAGTCTGTCGCTGTACGTGTAAACCTGGCCTAAATATGTCAGTTTGTAGTGAAACTGATGATCATTTACAGTCATGTGATGAATTGAATGTTTACCAGTAAGCAGCTTGTTCTAAGACTGTTTTAACATATTGCTTGCAGACTTTAAGTTGTTGTGCATATTAAAGAAGTACTATAACACAAATGTGCTTTAAAAAAAACAAAAACACCACTTAATACTACAAATATGGTCTAAAACGGCAACATCCTACAACTTTTACTATTGACTTTTAGTTTCATAGATCTAATGTGCAAAGTTATTGGATGTAGAATAAACCTCTCAATAAAACTAGAGTTAGTTTACTTTTTAAAACACACTGTTGCATTGAAAGTTATCCCAAACCGTACTGTGGACACATGCTAATGCCTGCCTCATGTTCTAGAGCTTCAGGTCCAGGAGGGTTCTGAATGCGGTTTGATAGTCCGGTGTGGTTGAGACATGGCAGAAGATCAGTTAAAGGCAGACGCCTCGGCTGGGGAGGGGGAGACGGAGCCCAGTATGCTGCTGCAGAAGCTTAAAAGCAACATTTCGTAAGAACCATTTATCTTTACTCTTCCTTCATTGTGGTTCGGATAGAATGTTAAATCTTTATTTTCTGAAGAAATGGTATATCATGTTTAAAATTAAGCAGAGTGATGTTTGCAGAGCTGTAGCATTAAGGGAATAGTTCAAATGAAACGTTTGTGGAAAATTTACTCACCCTTAGGCCATCCAAAATGTGGTGGTGATTGTTTCTACATTGGAACGGATTCTGAGAAATTTAGCATTACTTTACCTGCTTACCTATGGATCCTCTACAGCCAGAGGTCTCGAACTCAATTCCTGGAGGGCCACAGCTCTGCAGAGTTTAGCTCCAAATCACACCTGCTTGGAAGTTTCTAGTGATCCTGGGGCCTGTTTCATAAAACAAGTTTACCAAATAAGCCAGTCAGTTATTGTTAGTTGATTTGATTCAAAATAAGTCAGAATAACTGAAATAAGCCTAGCTTGTTTGGTAAACTTGTTTTATGAAACAGCCCCCAGAAGATCTTGATTAGCTGGATCAGGTGCGTTTGATTAGGGTTGGAGCTAAACTGTGCAGAGCTGTGACCTCCAGGAATTGAGTTTGAGACCAGGGACCTGTACCATGAAGGTAGATGAACAAATTCAGAGTTATAGGATAAGTTTTGAGTTGACAAAACCAAACCACTCCAATCTGGCTTTGTTGGTACCATGAAGCTGATCATCAACTTTCTCTGTCAACTCAGGCTTGATCCTGAGTTAATGGAGCGCGTGCATATGAATGTGTGACATCAGCAGTGAACAGCTAATCACAACACAGAGCAGGTGTGATTCACTTCTTGCGAGAGAACCAGCGAGATTCAAAACTCTTTTGTTAAAGGTTAAGAGATTAAAGAATATGAGGATTTTAAACGCATTTCCACTGAAGTACTAATCCATGAAAGAGGACAAATAAAGGAAACTATCTTGCTCTATCAGTGCAATCACAAGTGTTTATATAGTTGATAAAATATAGGGATAGAGACACAAACATGTAAGGTCACATGTAGCCATTTTTAAAGCATTATCTATTGATTCTACCACCTATTTATATTACATATGATCTGTATTAATATTCATTTAAAATAAATGCTTTATAATAATTGTTAAACTAAAAGTGCTTGTGTATAATGGAGTAATAACAATATAAATCATATTATAATTATATAAATCATATGTAAATTGCAATTATAATTAAAGCCAGACAATTTTGTTGTATTTTTTTTTTTTTTTTTTTTTTTAAAGGTACTTCATAGTGACCTTTAATTTGTAGGAAGAGAAACTGGGGGAGTGACTTTTTTTTTTGTCAGACATGTGTCACTTTGCTCACATCTGATCTGATTGGTCCATTTTCAGTGTGAGATCTCAAACCCAGAACATAACCTGCCCCGGAGCAGGTTAGCCATGGAGCGTAAGTTACTATGGCAATGAACGCAGCTAAAAGCCAAGCCACTTTCATGGTACCTAAAACCCAGGACTGGTGCAAACTAAACTGAAGCCAGCTAATCCGGCTTCATGGTACAGGCGCCAGTGCTCTACAGTGAATGGGTGCCATCAGAATGAGAGTCCAAACAGCTGATAAAAACATCAGAATAATCCACAACACTCCAGTCCATCAATTACAGTCTTGTGAAGTGAAAAGCTGCATGTTTGTAAGAAAGAAATCCATCTTTAAAGCATTCACTGAAGAGGATCCATTGGTGAGCACATGATATAATGCTACATTTTTCCAAATCTGTTTTGATGAAGAAACAAACTCATCTATATCTTGGATGACCTGAGGTTTAGTTAATTATTAGCACATTCTTTTTTGGGGTGAACTATTCTTTTCAGCCCGAACCCTTAATGTCATTGATGTATGCACTATACATGTCTGTATGCAGATGTATATGTAAATATATGCACATTCCATCTTTTCACAGTAAAAATGTACAGGGCAAAGTGGACAAAATTTTGGTAAGTTTCTTAGAGGATAAAATAACATGAAATGTTAGCCTTCTGAGCTTTTATAACTGTCTTGTTGTATAGTATAATATTTCACACTCATTCAGCTTATTTGTGTTTTTGAGCACATATTCTTGCCCTTATTCTGTCTTTCTCCCTGTGACATGTCTCCTCTCAGGAAGATGTACAGCGTTTCTCTGACAACGACAAGCTCTACCTTTATCTACAGCTACCCTCAGGTCCAGGTGCAGGAGAGAAGAGGTACATAAAATCACACAAGTATACTTCAGTCAGCCTTGATCCACTTTTTAAATCTGTATATTTTTTGAATGTATAAATTCTGAAAAATCAAATCTGAGTAAATTAAATTATTTGATGTCCCTTAATTGTATTTTATTTTTTAAATCCCAGCGAATCAGGCTAGCTAGAAATATGACAAATGTGACAAGAAATATCGAACGTGACACATGTTTGCAAACTGCTTCTCTGTGTGTACCCAGTGGTGAGTCAAACTCGGTCAACACAGCAGACCAGCTTCACACCTGCAACTGGATCCGTAGCCACTTGGAAGAACATCCTGACACCTGCCTGCCTAAACAAGATGTTTACGAGACATACCGGTAAGGACTGGGGTGTAGAATAGGCACACAAGTCTCTTAGACTGAGTTATAATTCAAAGTAAACACTTTCTGGCTGTTTTCCTAGACCTTTAATGGTCCATTATCTGTTTTTTTCTGTCCATGTTTGCAATTTGCCACAAAATATAATGATTACTTACTGGTTTTGATATCTAAACAGGAAGCACTGTGACAACTTACAGCATCGGCCTCTAAGTGCAGCAAATTTTGGCAAAATCATCCGAGACATCTTCCCAAACATTAAAGCGCGAAGACTGGGTGGCAGAGGACAGTCCAAATATCCTTTGGTCTCTAACTTCATTTAAACTGTATAAAACGTTGACAGATTTCTAAATATTTGACAGATTTAGATGGCTTTCTACACATCGTCAACACTTTTGATACAGTTTTTATCTTTAATGGTTTTATTTAGAGAGGTTTTCAAGATGTCTTTATACTGTACTTTTGACAAATAAATGTCATCTCATGCTTTAAATTCATTCAAATAATTTAACTAAATTCAAACTAAAAGTCTTATTGTTTTATTTAATGAAACCTAATGTATTGTTCAGTGTCCCTTAACATAAATGCCAGCACATACTGCTATAGTGGGATACGTCGAAAGACCGTGTTAAACATGCCATTACTGCCCAACCTGGACCTCAAAAATGACCCGGTATGATTGTCTTCTTACTGCTGACTTTTCCTCTAAATTGCTTTCACAACATTAACATAAAATAGGTCAGTGGTTTTCAACCCTGTTCCCCTGCCCCCACACACACATGGGGTTGAAAGCCACTGATATAGGTTGTCAGTTATATTTTGTCTAGAAGAAAAACATAAGTTTATGCTTAAAAGTTCTGTTTATGTATCTATGTGATGTGCCACCTGCAGTCTGAACTGACAGAACTGGTGCAAACCTACAAGCAAGAGGTCACTGAAGCAGCCTGTGAACTTATCTGTGACTGGGCCCAGAAGATCCTGAAGCGCTCTTTTGACACGGTGGTAGAAATCGCACGCTTCCTCGTACAGGAGCACATCGTCAACCCACGCTGCAGCCAAGCCGAACTTGTCACTTCAGCTGCTCTGGCAGGTACGTGCAAGTGAATAGTAAGATGACATTAAGTTTTGCTCAGCATTATTGTGGTGTCATTGATGTACTATTATAGTTATTGTTAATATTTTGAATTAGATTGTATTTCTTGTGCTTTGGGCATCCCGAGTTCAAATCCCAGCTGAAGGATCATTCCCGATCCCACTTTTTCCTGTCAGATTTAAACTGTCCTATCATAATAAAGGCAATTATAAAAAAGTAATTGTTTTGTTTTTTATATTAGTTTTTTAAATAAGGTAGATTTTATTAAGTTTGTTTAATTTGAACTATTTTAGTAGTTAAAGCTGCAGTCCGTAAGTTTTGCCTCTTTGTCGCCATCTCTGTTTGAAAACCTGGAATTGCAGCCATGTGCGGAATTATCTTGCTTGCGTGAGTTGTGAGTCGGCACGGGATGAATCTAATGTTTTGAGGTGAATGTGTGGATATTTACTGTACTTCACAATCACAGATTCTAGCCTACTACGTCTTGGAATATATGACCCAAATAAGAATATTCACTGGCTATTGTCATCTGAACAAGTAAGTAGCAAGTCTGCCACGTTTGTTCTGACCAACTGAGGAAAAAAGCATTACCATAAATCGCGCTACCAATGGTGATTAAATCTAAAGATCGGTTAGCTCATATCACATCAAACGTGCAAATTATTATTATTGTTGTACTTTATTCTCAAATTATTAATGTTAACAACATCGGCATTGCATGACTATGAGTATAGTGTGTATTAGCGTGTAGATTTCAATTTCTGTACAGTCTAATCTAATTGTCATACAATTCGAATTTCATATTAAGACATTTTTTTAACACAAAAAGCAAACAATGCTCCCTTCGAACTGGTTTTCTGTAAAATAAAAATCGTGTGTAATCCCATGCTATCTGTAATCAGAAGCACATTTAAAACTGGAACATAATTTAATTTTATTCACATGTTTCATAAATGCATAATCCTTTCTGGATTACAATCCACCATCAAAATGATACATTTAATTATTCTAGCTGCTGTGAGAAAAGGCTATAAACGATCCTCACATGCGATAGCCTACTAGCTGGGACAACTTCTTTATGTTTACAGACGTGACGTAATGACGCAGTGCCATGCTCGAATTTCCCGCGAAAACCTACCCATACCGCTCAAATTAGAAAAATTTATTATAAGCTTACTGTGAATCGGGCTAAAGTAAGGCGGTTATGTACTTGCTCAAATATTGATTTCTGATCATTTTTAACCCAAAAAAAAGTTACGTACTGCAGCTTTAAACTAAAGAAAATGAGAAATGTTGCATTGGCAACTACATAAATGAACACTTTTTAAAAAATATATATTTTAATTGTTTTAGTTAATAATAGCCCTGATTTTGCTACAATGCTTTAGGAGTGAAGCTACATTTATGGTTTGTTTTTTGGTTTTCATAGGCGGACCCTCCAAACCTCATAAAGTAATCAAAAAGATTCCAGCAGCTTCCCGAGCAGGTGGAGCAGAAGAAGATAATGTCAGTGCAGAAAATAAGGTAATACTGATCTGAAATTTTAACATTTCAGATTTTATATCTGTGCGTCTGCCCCTGAATCATTTTGATTCATAAGTCAATCATTTTTGCACTAATCTCTTGAATGGAGTATCATCAAATATTTTTGTATAATGACTGTATAAATCATAAGCGGTATAATTGATAATAGTCCCGGTCAATTTTTAGATTTCCTACATATCTGTGCCACTTTTATAGTTCTCAACTGAAATAAATATGTAATGGCCTTTTTTTTGGTAAACCACCATATCAAAAATGGGATAATTTATAATCAGCCAATCAGTTTCACAGAACAAACCCAATAAGGGCATGCTGATCACCTTGTCAGGTTTGTTTTATGACAGCAGTATTGTATACTATAAATGGTAAATATAGTACCATTGTGATGTTTTTGGCAGCAAAAAGAGAAAGATGGTGTGGAACAGCCGCCATCCAATAAGCAGCAGGTCAGTGATAAACCAACCAATAAGGTTGAGTCTGCTCGAGTGGAGGCTTTTATGAAGAAGCTGCCTCAGCTCCTTCCCAGAGGCACCGTTCCAGAGAAAACCTCCCCACCGTGTCTTGCACCAGCCGATTCGGGCAGCGTTCAAGTCACTCTGCCTATCACAGTCGCAACGATACCCTCTCAACCAGGCGGCACCGTCCCTGTCATGATTCTGCCATCAGGCATGAGTCTGTCTTACCCAGAGCGTGAGAAAACATCAGTCACGGTCGCCACTTCCGCAGCTCCGACTCCAGTCGTCCAGAGAGCGCGACCGGCGGCTCCTAAGCGGGGCCCTGACCCCACCACCTCAGTGACAGCTGTTGGTGTTGCTCCGAAACGTAAAAGAGGACGACCCAGAAAGCAAAGACCAGAAGACATGGCACCGCAGCTGCCGTCAGCCCCAACCTCAAATCCAAATCCAGCTTTGCTCACGAGAGGAGTAATCCAAAAGGCCTTGCCTTCCTGTGCACCTGCCACTCCTTCACAGCTGGTGGAAATATTGATCCAGGACCAGCAAGGCTTGATGCTTAGCCAACTTCCGACCATCCAGGAAGTGACAGACGCTGAGCATAGAGGTGTAGTGGTGCAATGTCAACCTGCAGCAGAACCTGAGAAGCAGCAGTCCGTCCTGCTAATGCAAGGGCCCAACCAACCGGGTTACGAGCTGAGCCGCAGGATGGTCATCCAGCGTGCGCCGTTATCCAGAGAAGGAAGGGCAGCTCCCCAAGAAGTGCCACAGTCCACCATTTCGTACCTCCCGCCGGCAATGTTATTAGAGGACAGAGGAGAAGTGGAAATTACTCTGACTCCTGTGGAGCCACAGGTCGATTCCATGCTAAACTCAGCCGGTATTGCCAGCTCCTTCTGCTCCTCGTTTGGAGAAACCCCAAAACCAGACGCCCCATAACAGCAGCCCAGCACCCGACTCCCTGATCTCAATGTGCAATGCCTTTCCAGTGCTTCTGTGAATTGCATACTAGTTTGTAGTCAAACTGAGGTATACCATCTTGGCTGAGCTTGACGGGGTGTGTCTGCTTTCTGTGTAAAATGATGTATAGAAGTAAAACCTGTCATTGTTGCCTTCAAACAGCAACTACACTCATATTTTCATATGATTAATACAAAACACAAGTGAATTCCTGAAGACTCAGGAGTGCTTTTGAAGAGTGCTGGAGTGCTTTTGAAGAGATTATGAATTTAAGTGGCCTAGAACAAAAGTTTAGACTGTTTTGACAAGAAAGAGTGAATTTTAGAGCATTGAAAACTGAAACGAACAGATATACTCACAAATAACAGTCCAATCTGGTCCAGCTCAGATTTAAAACGAAAGGACATCTAAAAAAAAAAAAAAAGTTACCAAGGAACTGCTTGCCATCTGTTGGCGTTTTTTCACCATTCTCAGTGCCATAAGAGGGCAGTTGGTCTTTTTTGCTCTAACCGTCTTTGCATGTTTGTGTTTGTAAAACATGAATTGAGACATTTGAGTGTGTTTTCTAGCTGTTCAGATGACAAAGAGTGGTATTACGGGTTTGCAACTTCAGGGTTCTAAAAAAAGTCCCTCCCTCACCCAGTGAATGGGTTTATAGTTCAGCTCTGTTTTTTTTAGACGTCACAAATAACAGATATACAAACTTTGAAATTACTAAATCAAGTTGCTGTTGTGAAGGTCGAGAAGACACTACTGGTTCAGATGGTGCACAGTGTAGGTGGCTGGAAAAACAGAGACCTCTAAAGTCCCTTTAAATATGCAAATGAGGTTGTGATTTCGGGATTCTTCTCAAAGCCCCGCCCCCTGCGTTCAGGTGTGTCCAGTTGTTCTCTTACAGCAGCGTAATTTAGCACTTAACAAATGTAAATAGTTTATCCGTGAGCCCAAAAGACTATCTTCATAGGTAAAGCGTACCAGAACTAATTTAAAACATTTTATTTTCCAAATCTATAGCCATTGTCACTATATTGCTACTATGGAATATTATTATTAGTTACTAGTAAAGTGTGCACCGTCACCCTAAAAGCATGTACAAAAAATTAGAAGTTGAGACGTTAAATTTCTGAAATTTGATTCTATTATTTAAATTTAAACTGAAATATGTACTAATTATTTATTTATACAAATTTTACAAAGCTTGAGCCACAACAGCATCTTTTTGTGTAGATTATCATGTCTTAAAGGAACACTCCACTTTTTTTGGAAATAGGCTCATTCTCCAACTCCCCCAGAGTTAATAAATTGGGTTTTACCGTTTTTTAATCCATTCAGCTGATCTCGGGTCTGGCGATAGCACTTTTAGCATAGTTTAGCATAGATCATTGAATCCGATTAGACCAGTAGCATCGCGTTCAAAAATGACCAAAGAGTTTCGATATTTGTCCCATTTAAAACTTGACTCTTCTGTAGTTATATCGTGTACTAAGACCGGCGGAAAATGAAAAGTTGCGATTTTCTAGGCTGATATGATTAAGAACTATACTCTCATTCCGGTGTAATAATCAAGGAACTTTGCTGCCGTACCATGGCCGCAGCAGGTGCAGTGATATTACGCAGCGCCTGAAAGTAGTCCCCAGCCAGGTACCCAGTTATAATATAGCTGGGGACTACTTTCAGGCGCTACGTAATATCACTGCGCCATGGTACGGCAGCAAAGTTCCTTGATTATTACGCCGGAATGAGAGAAAATCGCAACTTTTCATTTTCCTATTCAAGTTTTAAATAGGACAAATATCGAAACTCTTTGGTCATTTTTGAACGCGATGCTACTGGTCTAATAGGATTCAATGATCTATGCTAAGCTATGCTAAAAGTGCTATCGCCAGACCGGAGATCGGCTGAATGGATTACAAAACGGTAAAACTCAGCTTATTAACTCTGGGGGAGTTGGACAATGAGCCTATTTCCAAAAAAAGTGGAGTGTTCCTTTAAAGGAGAATTTTGCTCTATTTTTATAGCCTCAAAACTGTTTTTTTCTAGTTGTTTTCAGATATTACACTTGATCTTAGCCAAAAATCCATTAATGTGAGTTTAAAAAAAATTAATTCGCAATGTAATATTTTTTTATTTGAAAGTAAATTATCAATGGAATGGGAAAATAGATTTGTTTGTATCTATTTTATGAATATTATTTGATGTGCTTCAATTCAATTTAAAGGTATTGAAAGGCTATGGATTGGGGGAAAAAATCTCCTTTAAGGTTCAAGCGCAACAAAGGCTGTTGATGGTTAATAGAGGTTTAATAGGCACTTAATTTAAAAGCAAAGCCACTCCGATTATGTATAAAGAGATTTGAAATCAGATGTTGCTATTTATTCAGATATTGTAGTTATATATGTGAGATGGGAAATGACTAGAGGTGATCATTTTACTATGGATTAATGGTGCTTTAAAAAGCTAAACGGGTTTAACTAACAACACAAATGATTGTGATTCACATGGCAGTGATTTCACCAATCAGCAGTCTGACTGCACTTAGCATCCACTGCTCACTGGTGCTGATTCTGGGTAGAATTACCATAGTACAATGGTGGCAAAATGGCAACTGGCTGTCAGACAGCCTGCTAGCGTTGCGTCAGCATAAATTACATTTAGGCTCATGAAATGAATGTGCTATATATGTCATGTTTAATTCTGAATTAATTTACTCAAGGTTTAAAGTTGGACTCTAACCAAAATTAATGGAAATCTTTCTTATAATTACAGGAGCTTTTATTTTGTACATTGTGATGTTGTTAGGGCCTGTTGCTTTTTGATCATTTGTGTTCATTATAATTTCTCCCTATTAAAGGAATAGTTCATCCAGAAATGAAAACTCAGGCCATCTGAGATGTAGATGAGTTTGTTTTTTCATCTGAACATTTTTGGAGAAATGTCGCATAACATCACTTGCTCACCGGTGGATCTTCTGCAGTGAATGGGTGCCGTCAGAATGAGAGTCCAAACAGCTGATAAAGACATCTGAATAATCCACACAACTCCAGTCCATCAATTAACATCTTGTGAAGTGAAAAGCTGCGTGCTTCTAAGATACAAATCCATCATTTTTAACTTAAAACCATCACTTCTGCCAAAATACAAATTCATAATCCATCATAACGCTTTCCTCAGTGAAAAAAGTCCATCCTCTGTTGTTGTCTCGCATAAAAATCCACCAACGTATTTGTTTAAAACAGTTTTTGCCTGTTTTCTATTGTAAACGGTGCTTGATCTGTGCAGATTTCTCTCCTGATTCAGATGAGACAACTTTTTTTATTTTTTATTTGTTTCTTACAAACATGAGCATTTTGGTTGACGATGGTAATTGATGGACTGTAGTTGTGTGGATTACTTGTGAATTATTGTGATGTTTTTATAAGCTATTTGGACGGCACCCATTCACTGCAGAGGATCCATCTGTGAGCAAGTGATGTTCTGATAAAGAAACAAACTCATCTACATCTCGGCTGGCCTGAGGATGAGTACATTTTTGGCAAATTATTCCAGTAAAGGCAGTGCACAGTTCTAATCTTCTGCCACATTTGCAGTCTTGAGATTTGAATACTAATGTTATATCTGAATATCCTGACAACAGCAATTCAGTATCCTGTGAACTAAAATATATAAAAAAAAAAAAAAAACATTAAGAAAACTTGTAATTTACATTAATAAACTGCAAACAGTTAATGAAGTAATTCATTTCGACCGTTCTAGATTGCAACATTCAAAAGAATGACTCAACAGTGGGACGTTAGATTTATATATGAATCTAACAAATTGCATAATGATTAAGGAATGGATGAAGGAGCGAATAATCAGATCTGTAGCAGCAAAGTACTTGTAAAGTGATTGAAAGCAGTTTAAAAAGGTTATTTCATGGGAATAAACATGAAAACATTTGGGCATATGATAGTGTATATCCGTTTATGGATATATTATTCATACCCTCAGTCCATTGACAAACAATGTCTTTTTTTGTTGCAGGTACAATGTCACACCACAGAAATGTAACATGTTCAGTACAACATAGTGCCTCATACAAACCACTGTGCTCTGTAAATATCCATTTTCTTTGCATTATTTATGAGGTTGCGATTTCGCTCTGAAGCATGGAGTGGATTGTTTTAATCTTTGGTAAAGGCTCTCAAAACTGTTGCCCTCAAAAAAAAAAAAAAAAGGAAAACCAAAATGACACACTGATCTCATGAGTGCGTCGAGGTGACGAGCGTGTGTTGTAATTACCCATCAGTGTTGGTAATTCTCATGTTTCATTGTGACGAACTCAAAAGAAACCAATTAACATCTCACCGAGTCATGTAGAATTGTTAATTAGTCGCGAGAAATGGGTTTTCTATCAACCCCGTGGAATTTGCATAAGTGTTCATTTGTTGTGCGTGTCAGTACTATGCCATTTTTACCAGACATCTAACATGTTTAATTACCACCTTTTTTAGTCAGTCCATGCATGGTTTGTGTATTGAATATGTTTTTAAAGAGTTGTTTCAAAGGATCTGATATTCGTTTGGAGTTCGAAAACATTTGAACCCTGGTGTTTGTCTTGCACTTTAATTTTCTTAACGGAAAGCACACAGGGGGAGAAAAAGATGAAATGCAGCACCTTGTATGTTATTTGTTTTTGTACTTATGAGGTCTTCTTTTTGAAAAGGTTTGCTTTTTTGTATTTCGTGTTTTTTTTTCATGTTAAAACTGTACAATTGGACATCTTCCATATAAAAGAAAATGAAATTATCTCTGACTGTGAGCACATTTTCATAAATCAGCACTAATAAACGATATGTATGATGTGTTTCTTTATATCCATGTTCAATGCGTCATGTTTAAATGATACACAATTGTATTTAAATGTGTGAAATCGTCTTATTTCTAAGGATACAGATAGATTTGAGTTCAGGTTTACTTTGAGTTGACCGCGTAACAGTCAGGTTTTTTCCTTCTGCTTTATCACGGAAAATGTTTTAGACTGAAGATATATTGAAATTATATATTTTAAATAATTAGTACTATAAATAATATAAATAATTTAATAATATAAAAACAATACACTCTGTTCAAAAGGTTTGGGCTGGCAATATTTTTTAAAATGTTAATATCTTTATCCTTATCAAAAATACAGTAAAAATTGTGATATTGTGAAATATGATAACTCATGATAAATTAGTTTTCAGCATCATTACTCCAGTTTTCAGTGTCACATGATCCTTCAGAAATCATTCTGATTTGCTGCTGAAGAAACTTTTCTTGTTTATGTAAAAAAAAAAGCTAAAATAGAGCATTTTTTGTAGGATTCTTTGATGAATAGAAAAAAAAAAAAAACAGCATTTATTTAAAATAGAAATCTTTGTAACAAATGTCTTTACCATGACTTTTCATTAGTTTAATGTATCGTTTTTGAATAGAAGTAATTTCTTTTTCTAAAACAATTACCCCAAACTTTTGTATGCTTATGAATATTCCTTGTCTGATTAAAATCAGACTTTTGACACATTAAAAAAATGGGATTTTCCCCCATTTAAATTTCCCCATAGTGACACTAATTCTCTAAATCCAAATGTACATAAATTTGTTACATTGATCATGTGTCTCTTTGTACAGCCAGCCAGACGTCTTCAATTAAAGCACATATGCTCTTTTATTTTTGATCATCAGGTTTGTATTAGACAAAAATGCAAAATAGAAGTATTTTCACAAAAGCTCTCAGATTTTAGAGCCAATTGTGCATGTGTTTATGATAATACTGAACTGTGTACGTGTGCAAAATGATTTTGATGACTCTTTGCATAATACCAATATTCCAGACGTTTCATAAATCAATGGTCACACATTTCCTGTTAACAGAGGTGGCTTTTATTAGCTCAGCTTACAGGATCCAGGGAGCTCCATGGAGTCCTGTGTACTTAGTGTACTGTACATCACTTTGGATGAAAAGCCAATGACAAGTAACTATGTACAGATCAACTTGAGACAGTAGCATTTCAGTGTAATATTAAATTCTTATTACAATACCTGATTATTTACCATTACAGTCTTCAATCTTTAATGGCATAGTTAGGAGCTCCATAGTAGCACTCAAACAAATGCTCATTAGTGCTTAGAAACAATTGCTACCTTTATTTGGTCCAGTAGACAACGATGAGCAACAGTTCAAACCATGAGGATAAAGGAAAGGCGAAAACGAGGGGTCAACTGTACTGTAAAGGCAGGCTTGGCATTGGGACGACAGGTCTGCTAAGAGTGAAGTCCCATGTTTCAGTAGTGGTACAGAAGAAAAACTGGCTTTGAGAGTCTGGTTATGGTGGTGAGTGGACTCTGATCTAAAGAATACAACAATCAGAGTCATCCTTCTTTTCCCGGCGCCTTTGTCCTCCGTGCTGAGTTGCGGCCTGACCTCTCATCTGCAGGAATATGAAGAAAGAGTTCAGTTTCAGTAATTCTTCTGAATTTTGTCACTACACTCCTGCAGAAACCTTTAACTGAATGGGGAAAAGTTTACAAAGGGCATCTGACAATTGCTTTAGGAATAGTTTTTTTTACCTTTCTTATGTATCTCTTGGAACCTGTGGAAGTTTTTTTGGGAGCAATTTTGACTTTTTTTATTCTTTTCTTCTCAATTTCTTTTCTCAGAATTGTGAGGACAAAAGGCAAAATTGTGAGAAACTGGAAAAATTCTGTATCTCAACAGAATTGTGAAAGAATTATTTTATTTATTTTTTAATTTTTTTTAATCCTATGGCAGAAACAAGCTTCCCTACCACATCATGACAGTTCATAGAAAATTCTTCAAAATATCAGAAAGAATCATACAGTTTTGTAACAGCATGATGGTGAATAAATGATAGCAAAATTTTCATTTTTGGATGAGCTATACTAACTTTTTTTTTTTTTTTTTAAAGAAATTAAATTTTTTTTTTATTCAGCAAGGATGCATTAAAATGATCAAAAACAAACGTAAAGACATTTCTAATGTTACAAAAAATTCTATTTAATCTATTTCTATTTTTCTATTCATCTAGAAATAAATATTAAGCAGCACTGTTTTCAACACTGATAAGAAATGCTTCTTGAGGACATATTAGAATGATTTCTGAAGAATCATATGATGCTGAATCCATCACAGGAATAAATTACATATAAAAATGTAAATATATTTAACATAAAATGTTAAAGTTGAAAACATTTCTTTTAAATTGTAATAATATTGCACAATATTTACTATTTTTGGACCAAATAAATTATCCTAAGAGACTAATCATAAGAGACTTAAAAAACATTTTTAAAAAATGATTTAACAGGAAAGTACTTTGAGACAACGAAAACAAATATATGTGTAAATCATTCATGAATCTACTCTTCTGTAAATTGCTGCACTATATTGAATACAACAATTTACACACCGGTTTGTAAATGATTTACTCAGACATTCATTCTGCTAGGGTTTCATGCACAAGCGTTTCCTCCTGGAAGTACCTGTCCTGCTGAGGGCTGATGCTGTTGTGTTTGTGGCTGCTGGTACTCCTCCTGCTGCAGCTGTCTGGCCAGCTCAAGATCACTCATGGGTCCAGGAGCTTCGCCCTGCTGCTGCTGCAGGGACATCGCCACCAGATAGTCCTGGATAACACATCCAAACATTCACTGAATCGATCTTAAACCAATGCCAACATGAAACGGCTTTCTCAAATTACAAATTTCTGAATGAAACAGAATAATCGTTGGGTAAGGATGTAGATTTGTTTTGCATTGGCATTTGATTGGATCATGAGGAGGTGGAACATGTCAGGCTGTGATATTATTGGCTACTCTTACACCTACATGATAGGAAAAAGCAGGCAAAATCTTAATCACCTGGTCGATCTGCATTTGCTGCTGTTGTTGTGTGGAGGGCTGGCTGGCTGCTGAGGGTTTCTGGGAAGGATGACACAATCTGAAGTCTGAGTCACAGAAATTCCCATCCCCCTCCACATTATGGAGACTCTCCCACACCACGCTCTCCTCCTGCAGGAAGCCCTGATCTGTGACCAGCAGGTAAAGGTGACCCTGCAAATTCAAACATTGAACATACTGTTCAATGGTCAGCAGATATACTGCTGCTGACCAAATAACAGTGACAAAGTCATTCGAATTTCAAATGCATCTCAGTAAGAATTTGAACGTAAGCAATTCAATGAGGTTCAAGTACCATTATCATATTATCATACAACCCAAAATACATTGCTTTTTTTGCTTGTAGTTTACTGGATTTACTTAAAGGGATAGTTTGCCCAAAAATGTTAATTCTGTCATCATTTACACCCTCTCCACTTGTTCCAACCCTGAGTTTCTTTGTTCTGTTGAACACAAAAGAATATTTTTTGAAGAATGTTGGTAACAGCTGAAGGTAGCCATTGACCTCCGAAGTATTTTTTTCCATACTATGAAAGTTAATGGCATCCAGCAACCTACTGTTTCGTTTCCAGCATTTTTCAAAATATTTTCTTTTGTGTTCAACAATTGAAAAAAAATTCAGAGTTTTCTGAAATGTGATTTTTAAAAATGCACATAAGGCATTATCTAATTAAATGTGCATATTAACATTTTTTCAGTACAACAATCTGAACAATATGAATATTTTTGTTTCATTTTGTTAACACGTTAGACACTATAGAGAGGATTTTGGATATATATATATTCTCTATCAATCTGAAACAGACAGAAAAAAACACAAATTTTTACTGTTTGTTGAATAAAATCTTAAAATCACGTCAATTATATATCAATAAAATTAATTTTGGTGTATGTAAGTGCAACAGAAGGGGAGATTTTTGGCTCAGTGCAGGAGGAAAAAAAATAGCATTTTGAGAAAACAGCCTTTAAAGATATGTAGTTGTTGAACTCCACAGTTCAAAATGCAGTTACTCAAGCTAAATGTTTCACTTGGGCTCAAAAAAACATAAGCAAATAAAGACTTCTGTGCTATTTTTGCTATAAAAATCTGCATTAAAATCTTTTTTTTTTTTTTTTTGGTGGTGGTGGGTTTAAAGCGGCTTGATGCTGCTTGAGTTGTTATAATCAGCTTAGCTGCTATGGAGAGTGTTGGTGTGGGAAGGCTGCTAAACACCTTGTGCTTTATCATAGTGCTGAAGTGGTTGTTCCTGAAAAATACAGACAGTTCTCCCTCCTTGGCAGTCGTGTTGAGCTCACACAGGCCGTGATACGACAGCTGGGTTGCTGTGGACTCCAAAAATTGCTCTGCTATCAAACCTGTCAACAAACAGAGTAAGACTTACCATCAGCCATTAATACAATGCTGAGGAGTCCACACACCTGTGATATACAATGTCTGAGCCATTTGTGTATAAGAAATAACATCAAATATACCTTCACTAACTTGACTGCTATCTGTCGAGTGCTTGAACTCTATGATCTTCTCCACCAGTTGGTTGTAGCTGAGTTTGCCCACTGCAGACACCACCTCAGGACTCTGAAGAAGAATGGAGTACTTGTATTATTGTTTGGATACACAGAATTCACGTTATATAATGTTTCTGCTGACGTACCTGTGGGTCGACAAGCCAGCCGTGGTAGAGCGGAATGTCAAGCAGATCAAAGACGATGCATTCAGGCGTGTACTCAAAATCCGACACACCTGTAAAACGCACATTAACGTCGAGGCCTGTGGACAACTTTGGCAGCACAGCCATTGCGTCGCTCATGTTCTGTGAAGGAAATGAGAAATAAAATAAAAACTAAATCTTTTGAGACAAAAATATACATGTTTATATATATATATATATATATATATATATATATATATGTTTTATTTGAAATAGAAATCTTTTGTAGCAATATAAATGCCTTTACTGCTAAATAAAAGTATTAATTTCTTTAAAAAATAAACCTTGATTATTTTTGTTTGCAATTCTCAAGACAAGCCAATAGCAGACTACATTCAGAAAAAAATATAAAACATATTAAACTAAATATGAGAGCATTAGCATTATCATGCATAAGCTTGATTGATTTTATCGAATCCAACAAAAAGGAACAGCAAGGGCACATGAACAAAAGGAGGCTTTCATTTGTGCATCTATAAGCACAAACACACATTGTAATTGTTGGAATTGTTAATGAAGGGATCACAAGCCTTCATTCAAAGATTGAAGGCCTCATTCACTGATTGTATATGTCTTTTGGTTCTGAGGTTTTAAGCGCAGCCCATCTGCTTAACATGTTAATAATATTCACTAGACATGTGCAGAGCTGGGCCTGTTACAATGGTTCTAGGATTGACCTGCTGGAAATTGAGCTCCATGCCTTCTGCTTTCTCCCGCGGTTTGATGGACAGCACACATTCACCTACAACGAGAAAAAGTTAGGCTTAAGCATTTTAAAAACACTTCAGCTTTCTGTCAAAGGCTGTGTGATTTGAGAAGTGTCACCTTTTCATGTCAAACATATTTGTATTGTTTGTGAAAGCACTTCTGGTTTATCTCCCCATCACTCAGCAACATAACATCCTCATCACATGTTTATCTTTCTAGCTGTGACCTAATAAGAGGTGATATACAGTGGCTCCAAAAAAATATTTGGACACTTAAGCCACACTTAAAATGTCATTGTATCAGAGAAATCAGTTGGTTAATAGGCATTTTAAGAAAATGGATAAGAAAAGTTAAGAGATTTTTCTTTTCTTTTTTTTTTTTACAGTTGCCACTTAGTTTGAATTTTGTCATGTAATACAATGCAATGACTTCAATGTGCAAACGTTTCCAAATTCATTTTATGGACACTGTAAAAGAAAACCTACACCCATAGTTGATCAAGAGTGGTAGTTAAAGGAATAGTTCACCCGAATATGAACATCTGCTGAAAATTTATTCAGGCCATACAAGATATAGGTGAGTTTGTTTCTTCATCAGATAAAGCAGGTGTAGAAAAATCTAGCATTACATCACTTGCTCACCAATGGATCCTCTGCAGTGAATGGGTGCCGTCAAAATGAGAGTCCAAAAACATCACAATACTCCACACGACTCCAGTGAAGCAAAAAGCTGCATGTTTGTAATACACAAAGACTTATTCACTGGAGGAAGCATTGTTCCTTAATGATGGATTTATTTCTTACATTAATTGATAAACTGTTACTGATCAGTGATTACTTGTGGATTACTGTGATGTTTTTATCAGCTGTTCGGACTCATTCTGACGGCACCCATTCACTGCAGAGGATCCATTGGTGAGCAAGAGATGTAATACTAAACTTCTCCAACAAATGTTTTAGATGGCCAAAGGGTGAGTACATTTTCAGCAAATTTTCATTTTTTGGTGAACTATTACTTTAAACATCTGGACTAGTAAGGATTCAAAGCCATCGAGGGGTCAGAAAGTATTACCATTGTGTCCTTGAGCGAGGCACTTAACCTAAAAGCATCTTCTAAATGACTACTTACACAAAGAGCAGAGACTTAATGATATACTCCGTGATTGGGGTGCCATTAATGGTACTGAAACACAAATGTTTTCACACAGTAACCACACCCCTCCTTCTCAAGTCACATCAGCCATCTGTTTCCAACCATAAAGTTTACTGTGGTGCATCACTAGAACTTATTACAGTCCATTACCACGATAGATGAGCTGCTGTGTGCACTTTGTGTTTTAATGTAATTTGATATAATTTATTTAAACAGATACTGCATGTCCAGTGCTCTAAAACATCCTACCAAGGTGAGCCATCAGCTCTTCAGTGGTGACCACTTCCATCTGAGCCGGCAACTTCACCTGAAGAATCGACACAGACTTCATACAGTTCATATTTTACATACATATATTGATCTAAAGTACATGCACAAGAAATTCACAAACAAATACTTCTGCTTTTAGTCACGGCACACCCTCATCTACATTTTTCATTCTATTTCACAACAATTTTTTTCTTGAATGTGTTATCAGTATTTTACTGTAACCAGAAATAGTGTTTATATAGTAACACACAGGAACAGATAAGGAAAGTCATGAGTCTATTACTAGGTCAGTGAAAAGTCGGAAAAGCAAAACAGTAATATTGTGAAATATTATTACAAGTTAAAATAACTACCTTTAATATATATTTTATATAATATATTATTTTATACTTTAATATATTTGAAAATTTATTTCTGATGTTAAAGCTGAATTTTGAGCATCATTACTTCAGTGTCACATGATCTTCAGAAACCATTCTAATATGCTGATTTAATGCTCAAGAAACATTCCTCAGTATTATCTGTTGAAAACATGATGTGATATGTTTTTTTAGCATTCTTTCATGAATAGAAAGTTCAAAAGAATAACATTTATTTGAAATAGAAATTGTGTAACATAAATGTTTTTACTGTCACTTTTGATTAATTTAATGTGTGTCACTGATGAATGAACATATTAATTTCTTTAAAAAAAAAATAAAAAATCAGGTTAGTAAGATTTATATTTCTACATATGTGACCCAGGACCACAAAACCAGTCATAAAGGTCAATTTTATGAAATTGAGATTTATACATTATATGAAATAATATATACGAACAAATAAGATTTCCATTGATGTATGGTTTGTTAAGATCGGACAATATTTGGCTTGCCTTATCAAACACCACACATAATGTACTTGCTTTGCTCCATGTATTTGTACTCAACAGCTCGACTATGACAAGCAGGTAATGCTAAATGGCTTACCTTCCACCGCAACAACAGGATGTTCATGATGGCAATCAGGGGGCAGGGTCCGTTCTCGCTCTGTGTGATAATGGCCGTCTTCTTCTCTTTCCAGGTAATCCACTTCACAAAATAATACGCCGGCATGCTAGGCTCTGATGCCCTCGCAGCCCCCGCACAGGCCCCTGCGCTCCCCTGAGAGGGGACTTGGTTGCCATCCTGAGCAGATTTGGACGCAATCAAAGGTCCATCAGGAGGAATCCCATTAGTCTCCTCGGAGAACTCCAGACTGGCCATGGAGAAAGTGGGTGTCACCTCTGATTGGCTGGGCGTGTAGGATTGGCTATTGAGGATCTCAGATTCATCGGTTTTGTCTTGGCTTTTACTGGTCACGGACCGAGCCGCTTTAGCATCATCTTCAAGAGACGCTGTGGTTGTAGGAGGTTCTTTGCATGTTGTGAGGTCATCTTTCATAAGGTGAGAAATACTCCCAGAGGATTGCTCAGTATTGGTGCCACCCTCTTTTTGGCTGATTTCCTTGTCCTCTGGTCTAGCAGCAGCAAAGTCCTCATTTTTGGTTGTGTTTAACTGCTGTCCCCCCGAAACGCCTATAATTTCACCATCAACTGTGTCTGGGCAAGGATCTGCCATAACCTGACGGGTGAGATTGTGTGCTTATAATTAACAGAGCCAATTAAAGTTGGGTTGAAAGCAAATATGATTTTCAAAATCTTCAGTTGCTGATAAAATAATAATTAAAAAAAATATCTGGCAGTGTCGGCTTGCTTTACCCAAAAAGTAGATTTTCTCTCTTGCACGAAAAAGCCAGATATATTACATCAAATCCTTCTTAAGTTAAAAACTTAGTACTTTCTTGCTTTCATGCGACTTCCATCACTAGTATGTGGAGGACAAAACTGTTAAAGAGGCAGTTTTTCGGCACACCTCTGCCTAGCCCTGTTGTTTTTGAATTGCCTAATTGTGGGAACAGCTGAGTCACAGGGAGGCTATCTGTGGACGCACACAAAACATGTCAGCATTTACAAACTCTACATGTACAAACCAGAATGCATTACTGTGCAATTCTTACGCAGACATAAAAATATAAACCTTAGAGTTACAATAGTTTGTTTGGCAAAACTATTTCATGCATAATATTTACATAGCCTATGTTTAAAGACCCTTAGGTTTAGTTTTCACCTGATCACCGAAGGGTGACACTCTGGAGGTTAAGAAAGTTTTCTGATCTCATATTGTGAACTTCACAAACTCTGAAACAAAGAGAAAGAAATTTAGACAAGATTCACTTAGTAAAAGTGCAAATGACCAATTGTTGTCAATTTATACAATAGACACTGCAGATGAGGTTGTTAATAATAAGTTAACTGCAACACAAGGATTGTGTCCTTTTAGAACAATAAGGTATTTATTTGCAAAAGACAACTTCTCTTCTACTCAGTACAGTATGTGAGTTCATAAACATACTAGTGTGTATTAACAATCTTGATAAGAGTATAGCGGTTCACCCTGCATTAAGAGCAGCAGAAACTCACCATAGCGACCTTTCTGCAGGTCTTTAAAAACGTTCTTCTTTGCCACTAAAACAAACACAGTAATCCAGTGAAGGTGTCTGGCTGAAATCTACAGGCTTTACTGTCTATCCGTACGTCTGGTACAGCGCACGTCTCTCTTTCCGTAATCTTGTTTTTGCCTGTCTCACTTCCGGTGCCTGTGTTTGTAAACAGTGACGTCACGTCGGAAGCTAATATACTCTTTATTACTCAGCGGTATTTTCTCTACTAGGCGAAGTGTTTTGTTAAGTCACACTGGCAAAATTGCTGCTGTAAAATGTTTTGATATTTTAAGACGTATGGGATATGAATTATTATCAAGTATCTAGTGGCATCTCGTGGTTGGAGGACGGAAGTGCAGGTTCTATCTCTAGAATAGAATAGAATAGAATAGAATAGAATAGAATAGAATAGAATAGAATAGGATAGAATAGAATAGAATAGAAAATCTGTCATCAGTTAGTCACCCTCATTTTTTCCAACCAATACGACTTTCTTTCTATAGTAGAACACAAAAGGAAATGTTAAGAATGACAGCTTTATTTACATTCACTGTATGGGCGAAATGATGCAATGAATGAGGAATGGTAACTAAGGCTGTCAGTCCCAAACATTCTGCCAAACATGTCCTTTTGTGTTCCACAAAAATAATGACAGAATATCATTTTCTGTCTTTCTTTCTTTCTTTCTTTAGAACACATCAATAAATACATTTTATTATAAAACCCTTTCGATTTCAGCAATATCATTTAGCCCTAATTTAATTATTTTATTTTACTGACTGCTTTGCAGCAAGCACAATATGGTACAAAAATCCACATTGGTAACACTTTACTTGAAGGGGTGTACATAAGACTGACATGACACCTTAATAATCACGACATGACACATGTCATGAATATGAAGGAGGTTTTATGCATGTTTATGACAACTGTCCTTTTTAATGCAAAGATGACATTATTTGACCTACCCCTACCCCTACCCTTACCCCTAACCCTAGCCCATAACAAAGACATCTCAAACAATGTCATCTTTGCATTAACTGAGCGAATGACACTTAATGACAGTTGTCATAAACATGCATAAAACCTCCTTCATATTCATGATATGTGTCGTGTCATGATTACGAAGGTGTCATGTCAGTCTTATGCACACCCCTTCAAGTAAAGTGTAACCTCCACATTGAGTGAATGTTTAACTTTACCTGTTAAACAGGATTGACTAAGTTTCTCTATAACTGGGAACGAACTAAAATCTAGTGTAAATCATTTATTTTCATCTCATGTGTTTGTATGAGTTCTGAAGCTTGTTTTTTTTTTCATGCAAGTCACTCATTTCATGTAGCAACTTATTATTATTATCAAATTAGGACTATAATACAATATTGAATATTGGGTAACACTTTATTTTAGGTTTATTTTAGATTGTAAATTAGGGCTAAATGACTAGTTTCTTATTAGCATGCATATTACTAGAATATTAGCCATCTAGTAGTTAATAATGAATAAGTGTTCCCTATTCTAAAGTGTTACCGAATATTCTGTATTTCATAACAGGGATGATATTGATTAATAACAATATACTGTGTTATATTTTTGCACTCTACTTATCTAAAAGCTTCTTCATATTGCTGTAAATATCTAACGTGGTTTTAATAACCTATTAATCTACTGAATCATTTACAGTCTGTGCATCTATTCTCTAAATTAAAATAAATATTCACACACTAAAGCTGAGCATTTTATTCTACTGAAATTATCAATACTTTTCGATTTTGCATTCAGGAAATTCAGAGAGTGGGAAGAAGGGTCAATCGACCTGATGGACGCTGAACTCAGCCAATCAACAAACAGACGACTCCACTTGGAAATTAGAAGAAGGGGTCGTTAACAGATGCAAATGGGGACCACAGATTGTAAAGACACCACAAAACAACTAACGTACGCCTATAAATGCAGTTACTGATTTTCACTGTTTCATTAGAACAATAGATCAGCCACGCCCACCTGACCAGTGCACCTGTCACTGGTCCCCCTCAATCGCCACAGAAGGTGGGCGGGGCGAATGCAAATCTTCCAGGACTGTCGCTAGTGATGTTGGGTGCGGTTGGTTCATGCTGAGCAGCCGGCGAGAAGATTGAGACCAAACAGGGTGCATCTTCCATTCTTCTTCAAATCCGAATTACTATAAACCAGCTTGTAATTCAGAGAGAACTGATCTGATCACATACAAGGGGTATGTTCTTTCAATTGTTGCTTTTGTTGAGCAATATTTCTGAAATGATTTTGGTGTTCCATCACATAGGCATGATGTCCAGACTAATGAATAATATGACCTAATTTTTCAGTTAAAAATAAGAACGTCTTTTTCTAGTAAATGTTTTTGCTTGAGGCCTATTTAAGGTTAGTTGCGTGTAATCCATTCTTACCACTGAACTGAGGCAATGCTTTGTCATGAGATGCGCCATCACTATTTTTGGGGCTGCGTCTTTTAATAGATGTGCATGTGAGATGCTGAAAAAAACAAAAACAAAAAACCTTCCAGGCTATTCCTGATGGTCCTTCAAGGACCTCATCCACCGATTGTCTCTGAAATCTGGGCGTATACCGCCGCTGCATTGTATGGCCAGAGCTAAATCACCCCACGACGCCACAGTTAATTAGAGCGGCTTCATTATAATCATTGGCTTTTTAAAGGTTTCATATATTTTTAAATTGCAGCTTCCAAATGATATATCTTCTTTGTAATGAAAAGATAATGCTACTTTGTTATTATTCCTGTAATGTCTTAAATCTTGCATCTAATTATAATATATTAATATGATTAGATGGCAGAGGTGTGGACACCATATTTACTGTAAATCATTGTTTATTATTACTACTTTTATTATAGGCATAATGATATTAAGTTGTTTTTATAGTACAACATATATACAGTATATTTCATTTAATTGTAAGATCTTAAATCTTGCACCTAATTATAATATTAATATAATTAGATGCTTAATATGCAGACACTATCATATAGATTATTCTTGAATATGACATCTAGGATTTTTGTTGCCACAACATTTCTATTTTTTCTTATTTTATAATAATCATACTGATAACAAGTCGTCAGCATTACTAGTTTTACAATATATTTCTCATTTGACGTGTATGAAATGTATTTGCACATGTAAATTGCTTTCATTTTATTGTAAGATATTAAATCTTCCAGACGATTCTTGACCATGATATTTTATTCATGATATATTGATCATTTGATCATTTCTGCTTTGACATGCATATTAAAGTTATTTTACATTTAAATTGCTTACAGTTAATTAGCATAACTTAAAATTATTTTAATCAATTTTTAAATAAAAAAATTAGTACAATAATTATAGTATAATTGATATATTAGTTCATTATAATTGATATAATAATTGTGCTTATTATTTTATATTAGATTTTAGCCTTTGGCCTGCATATGAAAGTTGTTTTACAGATGTAAATTGCTCAAGTTTCCCTGAAAATAGCAGGTAACTGAAAATAGCTCAGGGGGAAGTCAGGAGCTCCCTGACGGAAAAAGTAAACAGGATTTTAAATAGCAAGCAATGCAATGTATTCTTTGAAACAAGTTAGTTGAGACTGTCTTATGTAATTTATGAATCCAAATGAATATTTGCTTGGCAGCAGTGCAGTGCTGATCTTTTAATCTCTTCTTAATGCGCAGATCGAAATGTTAGACACAACCACCAGCCAGTTTGACTCCTTCCTGTTTTGGAGGCAGCCCATCCCATCACTGGACCTGTCGGAGCTGGAAGACCTTGGCATTTCTATACCCAAGTCCAAGGAAGCAAAGTCGACCAAGAGCTCCCAAAAAGCCTTGGGACAGGAGGAGGAAGAGGATGTGGAGCTGATGAAGTACTCCACCTTCAACTACTGGAAAGAGCCCATCGCTAGTATCGATGCCTTGGATTTCAGCCTGCTGTTATAAGACACTGCAATGCAATTCTCAGTTCCTGCCCAAATCTGTGTTTAATGCCACTGTGGTTGCACTGATTCTCTACTCCATTCTGATATTGATGAATACAAGAGTCATGTATCATGCCTTTCTTGTTAAACCATGTCAGTAAACTATGATAACTGGGTTCTTGTTTGATTAAACTAGCAGGGCATTACTGAATATGGATGTATTAGTTACACTATTTAGTATCTCACTGCCCTGTAGACTCTGTGACTGATCAATTGGCCATGAAATAAGATTAGGATATCTAGAATGATCATAATCTGCCAAATTCACTTCAAGGCAAGGAGATTTAGAACAAATAAGAAATCTAAAACTGTATAATATTATTGTATGCCAAATGATTTGTAATATTAATGCAAACAGTAATTTATTAGTTTAAACTGGAATCTCACTGAAAGGGGTTTTTGTATTGAACGGATGTCCATGTTAAAATGCACAACTAATGCTTTTCACTGTTTTTCCCCATTATGTTTGATGACAAATGTCAGATGCCAATTAAAGTGAGCTTGCTGCTAAATGAATAAAAATGCTTATGTATTCATGTTTCATTTTTAGAGCTAAATAGATCATATTTATCAACACTGACCACAGAGAAATTGAGACTTTACAGCATTACACACAAACATATTAAATTTTTTTTTCAATGCAAAAGTGTTTTAGTTCTAACTTTGCAACTCAAACTTGAAGTAGATTTTGGGCAAGATATATATATATATATATATTTTCATTTTAGGTTTTTTTCTGTGGTTTCCTGATAAGCACAGGTGTTTTGGAACACATCTGGGTAGCAGTGTAGAAAAGCAGAAAACTGCAGATAGAGGTTGCAGTATTAAACATTATACCAAGCAAAGTTATTCATTTATATCACAGTTCAGATAAAGACGTAAATAATTTACATACATCAATAGTCAGAAACCAATAAAAAAATGATTACCAGAAAATTTAGTCATACATCTCAACTTAATATTTTGGTAATATCATATGTATATATAATAAATAGAAAATCAAGTAAACATAAAATCTATATATTATATACAATGTATTTATAAATCAAAATATTATTTTTTTAATCTATACAGTTAAATAGGCTCTGCCTCAAAACCAAGTGAGCTGACTACCTAGTCAGCATTTTTGAGCACCCTAGGCTCGTGCAGGATTTATGGTGTTAAAAGGCATCTAGTAGGCTCAAGTATGCTGTCTGAGTAGGCAGCTCACTAGGTTTTGAGACAAGTCCGCGGGGTCTGAACGGCTTCACTTTTATTTCCGGGGTTAAAGCAGCCGCCATATCTGAATGCGCTTTAAACACACAGACATGTTTATGTTCAGCCAGTTGAGAAATACAGCAGGAAAAACTATATAGTGCTTTAATATCACACAATATACGTCCGACAGACAGGGTATAAAGGTAAGTTCAATATGCACGGATCGCATTAGTTTGTGGCGCAGATGGAGGATGTGTGTGATCAGCTCGGCTCTATATTTGACTCCACATGGCACATGAGTTTGGCATGTAAAATACGAGCTTTAAAATCGCAGTTAGATACTTAACGTTACCCACTAATGCATTTCATATGTTTTTAGGTATGTGTTTTTAGGGATTCGTTTTTATAAGATTCATTCGCTCTCTGTTATTTCTGTTTTCATTACTTACGTTGTTGTTCATTTATTCACTTTTTTTTGAGTAACGTTATCAGCTTGTTTGCTTATAAGTACATTGTTCTGCTGATTACTGCACTAGTTTATGTGTTTTTAACCATCCTATGAAAAATAAACGCAAATGGCTTGTCGAAATCTGTGCACGATAGATTCTGGACCGATGAAAATAGTTGGACAAGTTGTAATACGAAATACAGATATCTTTAAGGAGTTGGAAACATTATTTTCTTGTTTTATTTTTTTAAGTGACATTTTTAGACTTTGAAATGTGAATGAAATATGTATGTATGTAAATATATAGGTCAATTTGATAACTGTACTCTGTTAATTTGATACACATCTCACAGTACAAGTCATATTTACATTTAGTCAATCACTACATTACTTGACATGAAGTTAAGGATGTAGCTTAAAACTTATTATTGGTCAGTGGCAGATGAAAACTTTCCCTATTCCAATATATCTCTGTTAGATTTGTACACAAGCATTATCATCATATAGCTAATAATACAGGTTTATTACCATTTAATGTCTATCTGGTTGCCTGAATTAATGCACTCACATCATCATCATATAATACAATTTTATTATCATTATGGTATTTTTAATGTCTGTCTTTGCCTAGATGTCATTGGTGGATTTGGGAAAGCGTCTTTTAGAAGCAGCTCGGAACGGTCATGATGATGAGGTCAGGACGCTGATGGCCAATGGAGCTCCGTTCACTACAGACTGGGTTGGTCATGTTATCAATAATGTTATTATGAGTTAATATAATTATGGGCTTACTAGCCTTCACAAGAAACAGCATCATGAAAAAATCATGAGCCATGTTCTGACTCATCACGTGTCATCAATATAGTCTTCTCGTGACAATTTACATTGACAAAAACCCTGCATGTAGAATATGAAGGCAATTATGCCATATTAATTGTTGCATTAAAAACCATGTTTTATTGTATATAGCCTACAAATGATAACACAATGTCCTTTCAAATGAAAATAGATTTCTGTGCTTGTACAGGGTCGATGTAGACCGATCCTATTAAACATTCATACATATGATATTTAGAAAACTTTGAAGTATCAGGGAATTGTAAAACTGAGACTTTTTTTCTCCTTTTCTTCAAACCTGTAAATTCATATTCTCAGCTAAAAATTTGTTGCATAGATATATACGCATACACACAAACCTACAAACTGCTTTGGCGTATTTTCATTTGGTTGTCTCTTAACATTTTTTGCAGCTTGGAACATCTCCATTACATTTAGCAGCCCAGCATGGTCATTACTCTACTGCTGAAGTGCTGTTGAGGGCGGGTGTCAGCAGAGATGCCCGAACCAAAGTGGACAGGACCCCACTGCACATGGCGGCCACAGAGGGCCATGAGGTTATTGTGGATTTATTAATCAGGGTAAGACGATGGTTGTTTTTGTTATGCTTTTTTAATGTACTAAACATATTCCTAATCTCAGTTTGTTAGCTGAGGAGACCGATACAAGTCTCTTAAAGGGTTCATTGGATGCAAAATGCACTTTTACATGTTGTTTGAACATAAATGTGTGTTGGCAGTGTGTGTACACAACCACCCTATAATGATAAAAATCCACCCAGTGTTTCTTTTTTTTTTTAAATCTACTAAAATCTTTACCACTTTCTCAAATCAAGCCGTTCTCAGCTTCTCGTCTGTGTGGCGTCACACAGACCCAGGCCCCTCCCACGATAGTTGATTGACGGTAGCGTTTCAGCACAGACTGGTCTAGTGTCTTACCTTAGACCCGCCCTGGGTTAGCTGTCATCAGTCCACCATTAGGTGCGTTCCACTTCCTGCAGCACTGCTCAGAGCGATCGGCGGCTGACTTGAAGCAGTGCATGCCGGTTAGAAATTTAGTCTGGCTTGAACCGGCGGCGATGCCACGTCACTATCACGTGTGGCATCAAAGTACCGCGATAGCGTTTCGAGAACAGCCGGCTGACTCAGCTGGCGCAGTTTTTTCAGAGCGACTGCAGGAGGGCTGATGACGACACAGCTGTTTCACGATTGGCCAAATTCACCACGTCAACAGTCACGTGTGTTTCTAATATCTTACCAATACTGCTCATAAATCTGTGTTTTTAGAACAGTAAAAGCTTTTTTACTGTAGTCGCAATGTTATAATGAGTCACGTTTATCATAAAACACTGATGAAAGCATACATACCCCCACTTTATTAGTATTTAAATAGTATATATTTACATTGAACTTGTATTCTTGAGCAGATGGCGCTGTATTAAGCAGTATATAAAAAGTGTTTCTGTCGCTCATGAAAATGTTTCTGAAACGTCTGTGTATTTGACAAATATTGCATTTTATTCACTTCATCTGTGATAGAGTATGCAAACACCGCATGAGCATCACTAACGGGAGCAGAAAGTGTCCGGCTTGACGTGTCAGTTTTCAAATCCGCCCGCGACTGCAACCGGCTACTCTCGCTGATCGCCGTCTGTAGCCGTGCTTCAAGTCGAACGCACCTATTGTTTCGATGCTGGAGCAGATGTAGACAAGAATGACTCCTAAGCAATTGAGGTGTTTTGTTGTTGGATGTAATAATGAACATAGCAGTCGTCATTTACTCCCGACATCTGAGCCGCTGAAGACACGGTGGATTACATTTGTTTGTGAAGGAAATGCGCCCAGTCGATCTACCTAAATGCATCTATGTTCACGCGAATCATTCGTGATCCAGCTTCACCTACAGAATCGAGTATATGGTTTATGAATCTTTGCAAATCGCCTTTCCTAATAATGTGCTAATTAGCATGTTTCGCAATGAATGCGGCTAAAGTTTACGTCTCTCAGAGAGCGGCTCGGAAGAGAGGGGCGGGGTGAGCAGAGCTCATTTGCATTTAAAGCGGCTTGCTCTGAAAAGAGCTGATTTTGACAGGGTAAAAAGGGTGTTGTTTTACTACCATTGAGAAATTTTAACCAAAGTATGTTATAGACTTTTCATTAAGACCCTGAAGAATCATACCAACTTGTGGAAAATGGGCATCCGATGACCCCTTTAAATTTCCTTTTTATGTTTTAGAGTGGTGCTGACATCAATGCCAAGGACATGTTGAAGATGACTGCTCTTCATTGGGCAGCCCAGCACGGCCATCACAACGTCGCAGAGCTGTTGATCAAACATGGCGCTGATGTACACGCCCTCAGCAAGTTTGACAAATCAGCTTTTGATATTGCGGTTGACATACAACACGTTGAACTTATACAACTAATACAGGTTTGTTGTGTTCGTGGAAACCATTACAGAGTTGTTTCAGAAATGTTAAAGATGTTAAATCCTCTTTGTGTGTTTTAGGAGGGAATGCAGAATCAGGTGAACAGGAATGCCGAAGCGTCAATCATAAACGGCAGCTCCACCCCACAGTTCATCATTCAGGGCGTCCCAAACATCCAAGGGGGAGTCGTCAACCTCACTGACTTGATCAAAGCCAACTCGGGTACGATACGTTAACTAGAAAATAAATATGGAATGGAATAATAAAAATGTTTTTTAAACTTAAATAGTAATTAAACCTACAATTGCTTTTTTTCTCTTGATGTTTAGGTGACACAGAGGAGGCCATTGCTGTCAGTGCCTTGGACTCGAGTATCCAGCAAGTGGTCAATGAATCAGGTCAGAGGGTCATAACCATATTAACAGATCAACATGGAAATCTGCAGACAAATGGACTCGGCCAACCGTTCTTTGTCACAATGCAGGATGGACGACAAGGTATGACTTCCTAGACTTATTTTGGATTTTGAAGAGAACTTCTCAATGTTACAGTTTTAGATTAATATGTAGTTTGGGGTCGGTAAGTTTTTCCTGTTTTTGAAAGAAATCTCTTATGTATGGCAGCATTTTAGCACAAAAAAAATCAGATTACGAGAATAAAGACAAAATAAGTTGAGAATAAAATTAAAATAAGTATCAAGTTGTAGCATTGTGAGATTAAAGTCATAATATTTTGAGAATAAAGTCAAAATTACCAGTCGTAACAATACAAGAGTAAAGTTGTAGAAATACAAGATTAAAGGCTGAATATTTAAAGAATAAAGGCAATTACCAGAGGAAGAAATTACTTTATTGGGCGAAACAACATTTTTCTGTTAGCTTCGATGCAAAATGTATTATTATTATTTTTAATGTCACACTGAAATGCTGTTGCATTATGCTCACCAAAGCTGCCTTTTAGTCAAAAACAGTAAAACAGTTATATTTTGAAATACTTTTTACAATTTTAAATAACTATTTTCTATTTGAATATATTTTGAAATGTAATTTATAAAGATGGATTTTCAGCAGCTATTAATTCAGTCTTTAGTGTCACATGATGTATTGAAGAAATATTTCTTATTTTCAGTTTTGAAAAACATTTTTTCAGGAATCCGTTATCAATACAAAGAACAGCATTTGAATCAATTTTGATCAATTGAATGCTTGCTAAATAAAGTTAATTCTTTTAATTATTTTGTTACATTCATTCATTTCCAGGTATAGTATATTTTCACCACAATCTTGTACTTTTCATTAAAGGTGTTCTTGTTTTATTTATTTTTTTATTAGTATTGGCAGTTCAATCCAATCAAA
The DNA here is from genome assembly GCF_012432095.1 of Onychostoma macrolepis. NCBI lineage: Eukaryota > Metazoa > Chordata > Actinopteri > Cypriniformes > Cyprinidae > Onychostoma > Onychostoma macrolepis. The sequence continues at coordinate 24,366,814 of NC_081173.1, forward strand.
TAACAGAGGAAGTGGTTGATGACTCCGAACCTCCTGCCCGTAAAAGAAGAATTGAGGTTTCATCCAATAATACAGAGACCGGTGAAACAGTGAGTGTAACTAAATGTAAAAAAAAAAATTTTAAGTACTGAGTAATATTCATTAACTACATGTACTGTGACATCTTATAATAAAGTGTTACCAAATGTACTATTGCATGTTGATACACCCTAAGAGCAAAACCTCCAGATGTTAAAAATCACCCCACCCCATCTTGATCTTCTCTTCAATCTCCAGGAGCATCTCCAGTGGCAGTTACAGGAAGCTAACAGGAAAGCTCAAGCCTATCGTCAGCAGTTGCTCCGCAAAGAGCAGGAAGCTGAGGAGTACCGCATGAAACTGGAAGCCATGGAAAACGGACAGAGCAACGGCACCATGGCCCTGGACCAGGAGCACGTCGTGTTTGTGCAGGAAGAGGTCGGAATCGAAGAAACAACGGAGGGAGAAGAGGAAGTAGTCATGTTTTCAGAAGGTGGCGTAGTCATCAAAACAGAAGAGATCGACTCTGCGGACGAGCAGATAACTTTAGTGGAAGCCACGGCAGGTCACACCGAAGTCATTTCGTAAAAGAAGGCTCAAGAAGGTGTTGGACTCAGTACTCAAGCAACCAAAGAGTGCATCAGCACAGTTTTGCTTTGGTTCATTTCGACAACTTTTTTTTTTTTTTTTGCCAATTAAGTCCTTTTTGTAATTTATTTCCTTGTTCTGTTCAGGTTAATGTTTCTTGCTTTTAAATCAGCATTCACAAAGAAACAACCAAAATGTGCATCATATGCACGCACACACACACACACGACCAGGGAAGATGATTCTTTCTGGGAGTCTGTATCTGTAGTGTCCTTAAGTGGTCACCCCTGATTTGTCCTCGATGGGGTTCAAAACAGCTGGAAAAGGTTCACTCAGGATGGAACTCTTTGCAAACTGTATGTTTTTGAGCACCCTTAGAAATGTAGCTGCCTTACTTAGACAGTTTCATCGCTTTTGTAAATAAACAGTGAAACTTCATCTCAGAATGCAGCAGCGTTATGTTCTATGCATTGGAAGTAAAATAATGCACCAATTTCAAGGATTTGATTTGTAGGTGATCTGTTCTTTTTCTGTCGGACAATTTTAAAATCTATAGGTCAATTAAAAGTGCCTTTGGTCATGTTTAGTTTTCACTCATAAAGGATTTTACGTGAATTATTGCATATAGTATTTGTTTCAGGGGGTATAAAGTATAATTCCCATTAATTGAACATTTAACTCACATTCCATGTGTAACTTGTATTTCTTTCTCTATGTATAATATGTTTAATTACTTTGAATCTTAAGTTGAGAGCTCTTGTGAACAGTGACAAAGTGAAAAGCTTTCACAAATGTAAAATGTCTAAATCCAATATCAGGGTTTTGTATTTTATAATGCATAATGTGACCTCCCTGAGTTATGAAAAAATAAGTGATTTCTGAGGTGCGTGATTATCTGACATACTGATATCCGCAATATGTGGCGAGATCAGAAGTGATTTCAATTTATTCACATTTTGTGCTATAAAACAGAAAATGGTGGCAGTAAATGATGTTTGTTAAGGACATAAATGTCGTAACCTCAGCAGAAATGGTCAATTTTAAACAGTTGAGATGCATAAACGTCTCGCACAGGAATTATGTAATTATTTGCTATTTTAACCATTCATAAAATTATGAATGTTTCTTTTTTTTTTAGACGTTACCATCCTCACATTGTAAACATGAGCCATAGTAATATACTGGCACTACAAGTTTATGGAGCTACACTGGTGTAAATGCAAAATCTTGAGCTTTGAGTTTCCCCCACTTGTGTTACGTGCTTAAGTGATGTATAAAGCTTTTGACTTATTTTTGATTAAAAATATTACAATGATCAATTTATGGCTTTTGCGTACATTTTCTTTTGCTCATGTCTTATACAACCCAGTAAAAGAACATTGTGCACACAACAACGCTAAATCAAAAGTTTGGGGTGAATAATATTACATTTAAAGTCTCTTCTTTTCACCAAGGCTACATTTGCAAAACAGCAATTTTGTTATAATTTAAATTTATTTTTATATTAATAGTTTTAACATTTTAAAATGTCATTTATTTCTGTAACGCAAAGCTGAATTTTCAGCACCACTACTGCAGTCTTCAGAACTTCAAATAAAATAATAATAATAAAATGACACGGTTGTATAAAATTGTTTATTCTTGCTAATTCTGAATGGGTACATTAACCAAAATTAAGAAATCAGTATACAAAGAAGCAAGAGAACCATCTATCAAAGTACAGAATGTAAATAAAAAATGACAAAGCTTTCAAAAAGGTCTTCACATTAGGGTTTATGGGGGCATTGGTGCTCTCACTGGACCCCTCGGTGGTGCAGGAGGTCGTGGTGGCAAGGGAGGCCCTCTCTGAAATCCAAACGGTGGGGGTCTGGGTGGGCCGGCACCATAACCTGGAGGTGGCATTGGCGGAGGAGGTCCCCTCATACCTGGATGCATTGGTGGACCTGTAAAATATGGGAGGAATTATTGCATATTGCATTACGTCTATTTTACTTCCATTAAAAGCATAACAAGGCACTACTTCACACACATACCCATCGGGGGACCAAACGGTCCTCTGGGAGGGACACCCATGGGTGGAGGAGGCATGCCGGGTGGAGGTGGTGCTCTCTGTTGAGAAGATCCAGGCGGACCAGGTGGGGGAGGCACCATTCCTGGAGGTCCTGATGGAGGCATGGGCATGGGCGGCATTCCTGGTGGATTCATTCCTGAAGGAGGGAAGGGCGGTGGTCCCGGTGGGGGTCCTGCGCCCCCACCCTGTGGTCCAGGAGTACCTGGTGCAGGAGGCATGCCCATACTGGGTGGCATCCCATGAGGCATTGTGCCAGGAGGAGGAACAGGTGGGAAAGCACCAGGAGGTGGCATTCCTGCAAGAGAAATTCACAAAAAATTTAGACACAAAAGACATTTATTGGACCAATAATGAGAAACAAATATTTTAAAACATATTTGGGTCCAAGATGCTTATATTGTTAGAGTTAGTTCACTCAAAGACTGAAAATACTGTCATCATTTACTCAGCCTCATTTTGTTGATATTTGTTGACTTGATATTTTTGACAAAACATGACAGGTTTCCGTCCCTCCATTGAATGTCAAGGTAACCAAAACTTAAAAGACCCCCAAAGTTTATAAATGCATCATAAAACAAATCCGTAAGAATGGAGCAGTTTATTCCAAGCCTTCAGAAGAGACATGATCATTTTATATGATGAACAATTTAATTTAGGCTAAACAATGATCGACACACAAACGTGATGTGCTAGACGTATGTGTCAGTCATTGTTTACATGTAAATAAAAGCCTAAATTAAATAATTTATTAATAACTGACAAATTTTGCAACATTTATTAAACTAAACTGAATCAATCAATCTGACTCAAGCTGAAAAATGACAATACTATCTTATGTAGAGCTGCTTATAGCTGAAATTAATATTTTTTTTTTTTTATAATTGATGAACATTATACTGTTATGGAACTGCATTATCACTGAACTGACTGGAGCTGAATAATGACACTATTGTCTTTTTAGAGCAGAATTTGTCTTCGATGTGAAGTAGTTTCATCAATGATTCTGTTATTTTCCAGTTTAATACTATGAAGCTACTTTAAAACAATCTGTATTTTATAGAGCACAATATAAATAAAAGTGACTTGACTTTCAATGAAGGGATAGAAACTTCTGAGGTTTCATTAAAAATGAAAAATGTGGGTTTCAAAGATGAACCAAAGTCTTACGGGTTTGGAACGACATGGGGGTGAGTAACCAATGAACACTATCCCTTTAACTAACCTGGAATCGGCATCCCTGTTCCAAGAGCGGTCATGACCGGTGTAGGAATGGAGGGAGGTGGAGGAGCATCTGCGAAAAGCTGATGGGGACGATCGGCCTGTGAAAGTGGATTCTGGGCGGCCAGGAGGCGCTCTGCAGCTGAGCCATGCCTCTCGCCCTTTGAGTCTTTCTTAAAGGCGTATGAAACCGTGATGGGCCGATTGCAGAGATACTGGCCATTCATGGCCTCAATAGCTGCATCGGAGGCGTCAAAACTTGCAAAGTTGATGAAAGCATAACCCTTCGAGTTGCCCGTGTCCGGATCTCGCATGATCTTCGGTGTCTGAAGGATCACGCCGAAAGCGCTGAAAGTGTCATAAAGCAGTTTCTCATCGATCTCAGGGTCTAAGTTGCCAATGAAGATGTTGGCGCCGACGTCAAGGTTCTTGTTGTGTGCCGAAGCCTTGTTGACTCGTATGGGTTTGCCGTAAAGTTTGATCATGTTCATGATCTTTATGGCGTAGTCTGCATCCTCTTCGCTGAGGAACTCCACAAAGCCATAACCTGAAGAACGGAGAGAAATCTCAACTTAAAAGCATGCAAATGGTAGAGTTTTGTTTTTTTTCCTCTGAAGGTTTAAAGATAAGGTAACTCACCCTGGTGTTGTCCTGTTACTCGGTCTTTGGGCATGTGTGTGTTTACAACAGGACCAGCTTGCAGGAAAAGCTCCCATAACAAAGGTTCAGAGACTTTCTCATCAAGACCACCCACATATACAGTGGCATCTGAGAAAAAATAAATAATTAAAAATTAAAAAACATGAACACTGTTGCATTGGACACAAAGGCACTTATAAAATAAAATACACATTATTTTGATTATTGTTTCTACTACTAATAGTATTTATATGTACATATTATATTAGTTTGACACACTTAACCTAAATTAAAACCAAAACTTTTCTTTATTTGCTTTTAGCAAGCATGTTTAAATGAATGGAAGTAAGCGACTCAATGCTAATCGAGAAAATATGAAAAGCTTAAATCTATCCATAGTTTTCCATACTTTTCTTTTCTCAAATATAGTCCATTAAAGTATCCCTACGAGTTTATATTTATTAAATTTACCTTGATTTCGTTCTGAAATCGGTCCCGCCGCCATGATGAACCCGGCGTGTGTCCTAACGGAAGTGATTCGCTTTCCTCTGTAGCGATTCGCGATTCAATACAACACAACAGCGCCACGTTAGCGCAGTGCTGCCGCCTACAGGACAGGAGGACGAACGTTATCGCTATCGGCTGTTTAATTCTGATTTACTGCGTCCTTTGCTCTTTTGTTGTCACATCACTTAATATTTGTTTTTAATAAAATGGAGCCAGAGCAGTGCTATATCAGTGTTTCAGGACCTGTCTGTGGCAACCCAATACACACCACATTGTTTATCATACAAAAGTAACAAAACTATGGAAGCCCGTTTCCGCCACTGAATAAAAAAATAAAAAAATATTTAAAATATAAAATATATATAATATAAAATATATATATATATATGTTCTGATGTTCTCAAAATTGCGACTTTATATTTCACAATTATGACTTTATAACTCGCAATTGCAAGTTTACATCACCCAATTCTGAGAAAAAAAATGTCGCAATTACCTTTTTTATTTTATTTTTTCTTCGGTGGCGGAAACGGGCTTCCATACAAAACAGTCCTCCAAATCAAACATGTAGTGTACATTATTAATATATAATCATAAGCTATACCCAACAATATGCAAGAATACTGACATGGAAATGCTGCATTAGTTGTAATTTACCAGCCTAACATGAAACAAACACTGGTCCAAACAGGTCAATTTGCAACAAAATAGAGTTTGCGTTTTCATTCACAGCATTTGTATTGAAATAGGACATCTCTATATATGTCATAAAACATATTAAGTGAAACCCCTTTATTTTATGTATACAGAAACTGAATCTGTCAGCAGGAGTTGTGAATGTGACAGGTTTGAAGAGTAGCCCACACTCTCAGAAATAAAGGTACAAAAGCTGTCACTGGGGCGGTACCTTTTCAAAAGGTACACTTTTGTACCTATTAGGTTCAAATATGTACACTTTAAGTACTAATATGTACCTTTAAGGTACCAAAATGGACCCTTTAGGTACAAACATGTACCTTTTGAAAAGGTACCGCTCCAGTGACACCTTTTCTACCTTTATTTCTGAGAGTGCACATGTTGATACAGGACAGCTGGTTTTATGACTCAGCTGCATGTCGGGTTTACAGACATACAAATTGGATACATGTATCCTACTGTTGGACTGAGAAAGAACTGTGATTTAACAGTTTTGTGTGAGAGTGTGAAGAAGTCACTCCCATTGTGTGTCAGTAGTTCTACCTGTTTCACCTGCTCTCCCACCCCAACCCAACTGTCTCAAAGAGGAGTCTGGCCGTGTGGAATCTGCCATTAGACCAGCACAAGAATGAATCGATAAAGCTTTTCAGAAACCTGAGCATCTGCTTTTCTCCTCCCAGTGGATTTCGAGCTAGAGTAACACGTAAGCAGTACAAACAGACTGACACATTACTGCTAGGGTGAACATGGGGACAGATTTAGCCTACAACTTTGTCTTCAAAGGTAAGTTTGAATCAGTTGACTGGAGATCAGATTTGATCTCAGACAGTTTTTATGGTCTGAATGATAATAATAATAATCTTTAGCATATAAAAAATGTAATAAATTGGTTATTTTGTCTTGTCTTTTCCTGTGTTTCTATTAGAGGCATGAATTGTATTAATTTTGTGAATTAGAATCAAAATTAAATCACTTAAAGTAAGCGAAAAGGTTTTTGTTGTCTTTCAGTGGTTTTAATTGGGGAATCAGGGGTTGGAAAGAGCAACCTACTGTCCAGATTTACCAAAAACGAGTTCAATCATGACAGCCGTACAACCATTGGAGTGGAATTCAGCACTCGCTCCATTCAAGTGGATAGTATTACCATCAAGGCCCAGATCTGGGACACTGCAGGTCTAGAGCGCTACAGGGCGATTACCTCAGCGTAAGTCACTCATTTCCTCATCTCAAAATATATATTCTTTAATCCTAAGGATATATCTATGCACGTTCACATGAATCCTTATTTAGGATAATGCTAGCTGTGGAATTTGTAGTGATTGATTTAGCATCACACCCAGAACCACTCCTTTTTTAGTCTGGGAAACAGTTAAAAGTATAACTGAAAACAATTTTGTTTGATATTGTGTCATTTTTTTCAGGATTCTTTGTTAAATAGAAAATTCAAAAGAACAATTTATTTGAAATTGATGTTTTACTTTATTATACATTTCTTTATTGTCACTTTTAATCAGTTTAATGCATACTTGCTGAATAAAAGTATTAACTTCTTAAAAAAACTTATGAATGGTAGAGTGGATCTTATGTGAGTACTTGTGAAAAGTAATGCATTATGTTGATTACGAACAAGGACCTTTCTCCTCATTTTAAACAAAATAATGAATCGTAAAGCACAATTTGAGCCAATATCCACTTCCTGTTTATGCATATGTAATAATGAGTATTATGTCTCTTGTAGGTATTACAGGGGAGCCGTGGGTGCGCTGCTGGTTTATGACATCACCAAGCACCTGACGTATGAGAACGTTGAGCGATGGCTGAAGGAGCTGTATGACCACGCTGACCCTCACATAGTAGTCATGCTTGTGGGAAATAAAAGTGACCTGGGAAATGTACGCACTGTGCCAGCAGAGGAGGCGAAGGCCTTTGCAGGTGTCAATGCATTTCACAACTCTTTGTTTTAGACATTTAAGCCATCAGGGATGTCAGACTCAGTTCCTGAAAGTCCACTCTTCTGCAGGGTTTCACTACAACCCTAATTAAAGCCCAAAGCAGCTAATCAAGGTCTTCAGGATTACTAGAAACTTCCAGGCAGGGGTTTTGAAGCTACACTCTATACAGGACTGTGCCCCCCCAGGACCTGAGTTTGACGCATGTGCCTTAAGGGGAGACACTACAGGCAAAAACACTGTTTTTTTATGCACCTGTCAATTTTGAGATTTTGGGCTTTTTGGTTTTTCATAAAGTGTTTTTTCAGACTAGTAGAACGAAAACATCCAAAAGACACTGTTAAGTGTTTCTTTTATAGCACTTTATCTATTTGTGTCAATAGATTTCAATTACAATACATATTTTTAAAGGCCGTTTTCTCAAAATGAGTTTTTTCTCCTACACTGAGCCATAAATCGCCACTTCAGTAGCACTTACACACACCAAACTTTACATTTTTATTCCTGTCTATATACTGAAGGTTTTTACAGAGGGATTTGTTCATATATAATTTGCTTGATTATATACAACATTTTAATCGCCCCAAAATTGTCAAAATATAGTGTTTTCTGTCTGTTCTAAGTATTTTCTGAATTATGGAGTGACAAAATGAGATACCCAAAATTCTCTGTAAAAACTTTTGATTATAATATGTCAAAAAATTAAACAAGAATTTTGAAACTGACTTCATCCAGTGTTTAGATTTTTGTACTAGAAATGTATGCAAATTAGTGCGTATTTCATTAAATAATGCCTCATTTGCATATTTAAACCTAACATTTTAGAAAACTTGTAATACAAAAAATGTTTGCAATTATCAATGTAATCAATCAACTAGGTAAGTAAGGCGATAACTATTAGTTAATTTTTTTACCCTATTCACCTGCAGTGTCTCGCCTTAAATGATGCTATTCCAAACCTGTGCAACTTTCTGTCTTCTGCCGAGCACAAAAGACGACATTTAGATTTTTTTTTTTTTTTTTGCATGTACAATGAAAGTTAATGTTGTTTAGACATTCTTCAAAATATGTGACCCTTGACCACAAAACCAGTCATAAGGGTCAATTTTTCGAAATTTAGATTTATACATCATCTGAACAATAGGACAATATTTCAGTAGCCCCTCACTGCAGAACAAAGATCCAGGGGGCGGAGTTGGATCCACATACAGGGGGTGGAGATGGGTAGGTTTAGGGGTGGGGATGGGTGTGTTTATGGATCAGGGGGTGGAGACGGGTAGGTTTAGGTCTATGTAAGGTGGGAGGAGTTGGATCTAGATCCAACTCCACCCCCTGGATCTTGTGTTCTGCAGTGAGGACCATCTCCAATATTTGGCTGAGATACAACTATTTGAAAATCTGGAATTTGAGGGTACAAAAAAAATCTAAATATTGAGAAAATCGCCTTTAAAATTGTCCAAATGAAGTTCTTAGCAATGCATATTACTGATCAAAAATTAAGTTTTGATATATTTACAGTAGGAAATTTACACAATATCTTCACGGAACATGATCTTTACTTAATATCCTAATGATTTTTGGCATAAAATAAAAATCGATAATTTTGACCCATAAAATGTATTTTTGGCTATTGCTACAAATATACCCCAGCGACTTAAGACTGCTTATGTGGTCCAGGGTCACATATCTTCTTTTGTGTTCCACAGAAGAAAGAAAGGTTTATGACGCAAGTGTGAGAATTTTCATTTTTGAATGAGCTTTCCCTTTATTTTAATTATCTTTTATGTTTTATTTATTTTATAAAATAGAGGCCAAAGGCTTACTTTTTATGGAGACGTCCGCATTAGATTCAACTAATGTTGAATCTTCCTTCCTTGAAGTTCTAACAGGTGAGTTTGCATTTTACTTTAAGTCACTGATTAACACTGAATCACAGCAAGATTTATACACTCTCAGAAATAAAGGTACAAAAGCTGTCACTGGGGCGGTACCTTTTCAAAAGGTACATGTTTGTACCTAAAGGGTCCATTTTGGAGCCTTAAAGGTACATATTAGTACTTAAAGTGTACATATTTGAACCTAATAGGTACAAAAGTGTACCTTTTGGAAAGGTACCGCCCCAGTGACAGCTTTTGTACCTTTATTTCTGAGAGTGTAGGAAAATTACACTGACAGGCAAAAGTTTGGAACAATTAAGAAGTTTTTACAGTGTGTTCACCAAGGCTGCATTTATCTGATCAAAACTACAGTAAAAACAGTATTATTGTAAATATTACAATTTAAAATAATTGTTTTCTATTTGAATATATTCTGAAATGGAATTTACTCCAGTTTATTTCTTTCAGCATCATTACTCCAGTCTTTAGTGTCACATGATCCTTCAGAAATCATTCTAATCTAAGTTCTTTTAAGTTTTAATATTTCCGTTTTTAATGTATTTTTGATCAAATAAATTAAGCCTTGGTGAGAATAAGAGACTGTCAGAAACATTTAAAAATGATAATTATTCAAAACATCATAACCAGTTTATACTTTTAGTTTAAAATCCTTACTTTAAATGCATAAAGATGGTGTTCATTAATGTTTCCTTCGTCAGCAATACACAAGAAAGTTGCTAGTAAAGAGGTCACCAGAGGCTCGATCAGCGCGGTGACTCTGAGTCAGACTCTGGGCCCCTCCAGCGAGTTTAATGAGGGGGGACGGTCCTGCTGTAAACTGCTGTGAACAGATGAATGAACATCCAGACAAAGGCATCAAGAGCAAAACAAAGACTTTTACCTGTGACATGGATCATGTCATACCTGCACGGAGGCATTTCTTCATACTTGACCCTCATTGGATGTCACATCAGTCGGCAAAATGGGAGGGGGCCGGCATTTTTTAGCGTTATTGTTTTGTGGCTTGATTTTTTTTTTTTTTACTTTTTTTTTTTTTTAAAGATGTAAACAGTTGAATCTGATAATGTAAGATAAGATGTGTTCTTGGCAATTATGACTAGACATGAACTTTAATTACTTTGAATGAAACACAAATGGGTTGTGCTGTATTATAAAGCTATTTATATGGTGTGAAATGAACAAAATTTCTATTTCAGTGCTGACTTCGGGTCTATAAATTACAGATAAAAATATAAACCACTCAATCTTTAAACAAAGTAAATAATATCTTGAACTGATCTATGATACATTTTTACAGTTATGCATTTCTCATGGAAAGAATCTTCATCATTTATTTTCCAAAAGGGTGAGAACTGGAAAAAGCTCTGTACACTGCTGCAGCTTGCAAAATTCATTATATGAAATGAAACAGCAATATTTTAGTCTTAAGACCTTATTCAGGCATGAAAAAGGTGCTGTTTTAATAAATGTAAGGAATTTTATGCAAGCTACAGCAACGTGTGGCACTTCATTTCTTTGTTCTACACAACTGCCCGAGTGTGTGCTGACTTGTTTTTCTATAAAAATATTAACATAGTTTTAGCTTTACTTATTTTTGTATTTTTACGTCATTTGAAATGTTACATGTTTCCATATGTAAACATGTAACATTATTATATTTAAACATGAAACAATAATGCAGTAATTATTCAGGCTTAGTCATTAAATCCATAACCATCAAAAATGTATGATTTGACTTTAATTTGATGTTTTTATAAATTCATACATAACTAATTAGAGTGATTCCTCCGAAACAATCTGTAACAATCCTTGGCAATAAGGAGTTTCACAATTACTGACTGACACTGATTAATCAAGTCCATATCTACCCATTACGAGAAAAATGGAAAAATTATTCAGAGTGTTAAATCAAAGTTATAACCCAGGGATTTTTTTTTTTTTTAATTAGTGACACAAAAATGACTTGAAGGATTTACTGCTCAGTTCAACTGATAAACACAGTCAGTGTCTGGGTATTGAGGCAGATTTAGCTGGTACTTCTGCTCAAGTGCAGGAGGAACGAATCGTCCTCCCAGGAAGTGGTAGCGTCCTTTGAAGTGATTGGCTGCTTTCTTAGGGGCTGTGAGGGAGAGGAGCATGTCAGGCTGAATCCCATCAGGACAGCCGTTCTCCACATCCCAGCCTAATAAGTGAAAGAAATTACACATACTTTGTCACAATCAGAAGACATTTATGATAAAGTAGTCGACTTACTGTTACGAGGCATTTTATTCAATAAAAGATGCTTGTTGGCTCATAAATGCAAAAAACACCAAATCATTTTTTCTTCTTCTAAATGCTTAGATTGCAATTAAATCAGTGTTTATTTCTTGCTCAATGCGATGTGTGTGTTCTCACCTGAAGGTATGTCAACGCTAGCAATGGGCACAGTGATCTTCTTTAGCTGGGAGAGGATGTCACCGAATGGCTCTCGCACCGCACCCTTAAAACTGAATCCAAAGATGGCGTCCACCACCAAATTATACACTTCATCAATCACATCAGCCTAAAGACAGCATGATGGGGAAATACACAACTGTTACACACATCAAAAACACACTGCTGTTCAAAAGATACATTACTGTTTTTGAAAAAACATCTCTTATGCTCACCAAAGCTACATTTATTTAATCAAAATACAGTAATAATATAATAGTTACAATAATAGTTGTACTACTCACATTTTTGTGGAAAAAGTTCTACTTTTTTAGGATTTTTGATGAATAGAAAGTTCAAATGAACAGCAATTATTTGAATATTTTTTTTTTTTGTAACGTAACGTTTGTAATGTAAATTTTCATCAATTTAATGCATCCGTTTTGAATAATCCTAAATAATAAATAAATAATTACTTTGAAAAATCTCACCCCAACCTTTTAAACAGTAGAGTACATATACAAAAAGTACAAAATACATTTTTTACATACAGGTAAAAAATATGAAAGATTAAAATGTCAGCTTGTTGTGCAAATCTTGAGCAGCTGGTACATTCATGGCATTTAGCACATTATTTTACCATAAATTAATGAGGAGGAGGAACCCATACAAGGGCTAAAAACATCTGGCCCCCCTACAGTGTGAAAGATGTGATATTGACTGCTGGGGTTGTGCTGTACCTCAGGCATCTCTGTCAGGAAGGATATATCCATCTTCTCACACTGGGTGGTAAGATTCTGGAACAGCTGTTTGCTGGGGCGCTTTGGGTACAACACAGAAGGTTCATATCCCTGGGAGATTCACATGCAATATGAATAACGTCAATACACCTTCATAAAATATTAAGTGTAATGAAGGAATGATTTATTTTCAGGTATAACATGAACTCACAAACAGTTTGAGATGTCTAGCACAAACCAACCCATCTCCTCCATTATTTCCTGGTCCACAGATCACCAGAACTCTAGGTGGACTCTTGAGCAGTGATTGTAGAGGATAGCCCTATGAAGCAAAAACTGATTTTAATGTGTAAAATGCACCACATAGAGTAAGCTGTATTTGATCCTTTCTGCATGTTGGTGGAGCATCAGAAGTACCTTTGACACAGCCGTGGCACAGCTCAGACCGGCCAGCTCCATTAACTGATCCACACTGAAGCGGTACTCGTTGAACAGCTCCTCGTCAATGTGCTGAGCCTCTTCTTGCCTATAAAAGAAAGATTAGATAAAAACAACCATGTTTATGCTCATGCAACAATAGTAACACTAATAAATGCAGTGCATTAACACTCACCCCAAGTACTTGATTGTATTGGCCATAGTGCAGGCCTGTCTGTGAGCGAGATCTTTACTGTAGATGGTGCTGGCAACACGTGCACATGCGCCTGTATGGGTCAAGACAGAGCCTCCTCGTGATGACACAAGAAGACCGATACCAAACAGAGCTCGAACTCCCAACATTCACCTGGATAAAGCACCTGAACACAGAAATACATTAAGAAAGTTGTCAAGAAATTATGGTGCATGTTGTTGATTTCTGCCTACATAGAGAAAAAAAAAAGAGAAAAATCTTGCCTCATCCTTGGAAATACAGTAATAATTCTGAACAGAGAAACCTAATAATCTGCTGCCCATATATTCTAAAGTTGGTCACTCATTATTTTCTGGTAAGGAGGTTGTTGACAGACATATCCAAAAAGTTACTGAATAGATATGCAATACATTTTCAGTGTGTAACGAGGGATTAAAATAATATAGTCATTATATTAATTACATTTATTTTAATATAAATATATACATATACAATATGCATAACTAATGCATAGGCTACAACTCAACCTGGGCATATTAATCACGAGAAACAAATGATATTACACATTAAAAATAATATTTTAGAACAGTTTATCATGCTACCATCGGGTCAAAAAACTGTTATGGGGAGAATCAACTTATATAACGTAAATATAAAAAGCTGAAGCATTCAGTACCTGTTAGCACGCTCTGTAACAGTCGCTAACACCAAGAAATGCTCAAGACACCGCCGGCAGAATAAAAACAGAACAAAAAAACAATCCAGTTACAACTTTACAGGATATAAACATGCAAAAGTACATTAAACAGTTAGGATACTTGCAGCCCTCTGCTGCTGAAACCCAAACAATATCCGGGTTAGTGAACTTGAGTCGCTTTTCATAATAACAGTCTGACTTTTATGCAATCTTGTTAAAAATTACCCAAATCAAATCCAATTTAAATAAATAAACAACAACAACAACAACAACATAATAATAATAATAATAAATTATAATTATTCATTCTTATAATCATTTGCTATAATTAGATTATAATTTCTTCTCTTTGCAGGACATAAACAGTGTGGATGCACATATGTTTGAAAATAGGGGGTCGTTGAAATTATTCCTTGCCTTTTCTGTGGATGTGTCCTTGAATATCATGTATATGTAATGTTTCCTACCAATGTCTATTTGTGGAACATATCCGTGTATTTAGGCTTCACATACTTATGCTCAGACCAGGTCTCGTATTGGTTGGATCCACACCCCTTTACCTCAGGTTGGGATGGTATGTTCCGCTTGTTTAATATCGCGCTCGGAGCGTTAATGCTGGCATAGTGTGAGTGATATTCTGTGGCAGGTGCGATCATAAACACTGCATGAAATATCTATTCAATATTCACTGGATATGCTGACGCATTACCTGGCTTAAGGTAAGCGCGAATTAATTCTAAATGAATGTTATGTTATTTAATATAAGAATAAGTTGTTGAATATGGATGTAAATAAAAAACGAGGGAAAATACACCGAATTTCTATAAAAGGAAATTTAACTTGAACCTGACTTTTTATAAGGGCACCACAAAGGAAAGAATAATGGACTTTTTTCTTGGTTTTGAATGACAGGAGGGACATTTTGAGGATGCCCGAAATGTTTGACAATATGTTGTTTTATATTATAACTTTAACTGCAGTTTAGTTTTATTTGAATGCATTGCATTTAATGTATTGTTTATTATGTGATTGTTTGTCTTTGGGCTAATATAATTTAAGGAACCCAGAGAGGAAGTTCACATCCTTTATTTATTTATTTATTGTTTGTTTGTGTGTAATTCAATTGAAGACTCCTTGTGGAAGACTGGATGTGATATCTGCACTGATTCAGTATTAAGTTTCCAGTTAGAGATCACTGTTAATGGACAAAAGTCACTTGTTTATAAGAAGAACACATGTTTGTATTTGAATATGCAAGCTTTTTTTCCCTTCTTTATCATAATTTTATCATGCAATTTTAAAAATAATATGACCTTGAATCTTGCATGGTATGAATAAAGCCATTCTGCTCTGATAGTATTCCTTCAAGTACCTTGTTACGTGAATATGGTAATCATTCAGTACAGTGGTATATATCAAAGTACCAGTATTACCATCTGATACAATCAAAATGCTATTTGAGTTAAAGTGTCTCAGAATGATATTATTTCATTAAGCAGCAGTTTTGATGCAAACTCAGTGTAATTGAAACTCAGAGATGCTGTATCACTGTTGGTATGTCCTCATTGATCGATTTCCAAGCAGCAGGGTTTTCACATCCAGGCAGACACTCATGGAAGGCTGCCATGGAAAAACCCAGTGAATTATAATGTCTACTCATAGCTGCTGTCTATAAATTACCAAAGAGTTGACGGCCTGTTTGCATGGCTCAGACACATGCTTTAAAGATCCAGCCACTGAAATGACTGAAGAGCAGTATGCAAAGAGCAATGGCTATGCACTCACAAACTGAAGTGGCACTGTAATATCAATCTATCGATGAGTGCTGGGTGCATGTTTCTCTCTAAATTAGCCTCGTTACATAAAGATGTTTATTGTGCTTCCATGGTCATGGCTGCTGCACTTCAATAATGCCATCGTGTTTTCCAGCAAGAGCTTTTAGTGAATCATGTTTGTCTCTTAGGATGCCATAGTAGATTTTAATTTATACTCTAGATTTTTTAAAAATCTGTTAAATGCTATCATGTAAAAGCCTGAGGAAGAAAATCATGTGATTTTTGGAGGGATATAATTGTTGTCTTTGTAAATGTATCCTGGCTGGTGTAGATTTTAGATCTTTGTCACTGTCCAGTGCTGAAATCACTTCCCATTTTAGACTGGAGATTTGTGGTAGTATTCTGACAGATTTCTGGTAGAATTATCCATAGAATTAAAAGATAACGTAACATAAAAAAATGTAAAAGAGTTAAAACGTTATGTCTATTCAGCCCGGCAAACTAATTTTTGTATGGTTTTTTTTCGCCATTTAAAAAGTGACCATCATAAACAGCCGCATGTGAGTTGAAACATGCATATTAGGAAAGTGAAAAACAGTTCAGCAAAATAAGACAGCATATGGAATGTGATTCATTTCAGTTAGCAGACACCCTAAATATATTTAGACATGTGAAGTTTAACTTATATGATTTCTTCATGACTAGAGGGAAATGTAAGTAAAGCGGCACAGTTTATCCCACTCTTTCCTATATTACTTTGATGCAGTAAAAAGACCATATTGTGACTTTGCATGTGCTTCTGTAATAAGCATTGAAACCGCAACACTCCCAGAAGAAACCCAGCATGCTGTCTTAAAAATTGACCAAAGGGACAGATTTGGTTTTTAATCCACCTTCGTCTAAACCCTGCTGTGGTTAAGAAGAGATAGAATGTCTTTTCTGTTGTTCACTAGTTATGGACATTGTCATACATAGAGTAATTGGCTCCATCAAGCCTCTGTAAGTAATGACTGTTTGTTATTTTCTCCCAGAGGCCACGTCCCTCCAATCTAGTGTGCTGACCTTTGGTAGTTCCCTGCTGTTGTGTGATATATGGACCAGATGTTTATTAATGAGGCTCATTAGTGACTAGAAATTAGTGTTTACTTTGTATTTATACCTTGTCAAGTCACATTTATTTATACAGTCGTCCAAGCAGCTTCACAGAGATGAACAGTAAAATAACAGTGAAGTCATTTCATTAGTGATGAATTTTGCAACAATGACTTCTGTTGTAAAGCAGCTCTACAGAATACACTTGCCATTATTCAGTTCAAAGTAGTTCAGTGCTGATTCAATTTAGTTCAATAACCATCTCAGTGTTGCAAAGTTTTATCAGTTATGAATCAGCTATAAATCAGCTCTACAGAAGACAGTTGTATATTTAAGCTTAGTTGAGTCCAATGCTGATACGGTTCAGTCCAATGAATGTGTCGATATCACAACAAATTTGATTCAGCTATAAATCAGCTCTACAGAAGACAAATCATAATAAACTTCATGCATGCGTTAAAATACAGTGAATTTATTTTTATATGCAACAGCATGATATCCTCAGTGTTTAGTCATGGTTATGGGCAATTTGATTATAGTGCACTGGTTCTGTTTTTATCTCAGGCGGAACAATTACCGTTGTCATTTCGTGCTTTGGCTCACTGTAATGAAACCAGATGGCCAGAAGGTCATCCTCAATTAAGGAAAATCCATTTCCATTCATAAAGTTATCCATTATCGTCTTCAGTTAATGTCCCCATTTCTTTTCATCAATATTAAGACCAGAAGCCATTCTAATCCTGCTGTCCATTGTGTACAGCTGCTTTTATACTTTCCCAATCCCATCCTAGAGATTAAACATGTCTCCTTTTGCTTGATGTATTAAAATCTTGGATATACCAATGATTTTTTACCTGTGCTTTGTGGTGGAGGCAGGTTGATGGTTAGGCTAGTAGAATAGCAGAAGGTTTACCAATGCCTACATCTTACACAGGCTGTATTCATACATTATTAATGCGCTCTGTTTGGACATGCAGCTCTTGTTGACATATGTCTTATCTTCCACTGATCTCATTAGCTAACTAAGATTTTGACAAGCGCAAGAAGGTTTGGGACCCTAGCTAGTGCACAGCTGAAGTAAGACCTGTGCTATGGCAGGTGTTTGCAAATATTTGAATAATATTAAAATATTCAATGTCATCCATTTAAATAGATGAAAAACAGGAATAATAAGCATTAGCATTTTAATACCCTTCAGGGCAGGTCTATTAAAGCTGATTCTTGGTTTCTTATTGACAATATAATTGAGTTAGCACAAAGTTAGCTCTAATGTTATCAGCCAAAGTGGACAATGCTCTTAAAATAAAGGTTATATATTTGCATCAGCGGTTCCATGATGAAACTTTAACATCCATGGAAACACGTGCACAAGGGGTTCTTTATAGTGGAAAAATGTTTGTTAAAATGCTCTTTAGATTAAGACAAAAATGGTTCTTTTATAAAACTGTTCCCTGAAAGGTTCTTTGGGGAACCAAAAATGGTTCTTCTATTGCATTTCTGGAAAATTTATTTTTAAAAGTGAATATTCATTTACATATCTTCATCTGCACATTGGTTAAATTGTATATAACCTTAGACTGCAGATAGGAAATCTATTAGCTAATTCCTTGGTAAACACCATCTGGTTGGTAATTAGTGGACAGAAAACAAACATTGAGTGTTGACGAAAGAACCGAGCTCCCTCAGATTTTGCTCAAGGCTGTTGGATTGTGACTGTCAGCTGTAATTTGCTCAGTCATACAGGTCACACCCCTTGAGGTTATTGGTTCTTGGATTTTTTTTAAACCTGATACCATGAGATGGTGATTGAACCTCACCCTGTAACCATACTCTCCTCCTACAGGTCCACTCCATAGAGCTGGCCTATCGCTGTCATTGTGTCACCCATCCAACACAGTATAACAAGGACCCAGAATGTTCAGCACAAAGAGGTCAGTACACAATAGTGGTTTACGGTGCTTTTACATGTGGTGTTTTTGTTTGTTTATCTGTGTTATCAGTGTGGTTTTTGGGTCATGCATGGCTATTACTGTTGCAAATACTGTACTTAGGGTTAAATGTATCTTCAAAACACTAGTCCTGCAACTGCATAACAGCATGATAAATCATGTTTTCTTTAGACAATGTTCGAGTTTTGTGATTATTGGGTACAAACATGCATTTGCAAAGTGATTTTTATGCATTTCTGTTTTTTTCCTGCATTTTTCCTTATTTTTTTTCAGTTGTTTTCAATGGAACCACCGCATATATAAAAATGCCAGCAGTGAGACTTGCCAGAGAGCTTGCCATTTTCTTTTTCTGGTAGCCAAAATATTCAACTTTGGGTAATATGCAGCGGTAATCAATGTCACTTTTTACTCAGCCGTCGAGATGGTCTTCATTGCGGAAGACAACATCCAGGGGGCGTGGTTGGACCCAGATCCAACTCCTCCCACCTTACATATATCTAAACCCACCCATCTCCACCCCTAAACCTACCAATCTTCACCCCCTGGATCTTGTGTTCTGCAGTGAGGGGCTACTGCAGCCGTCCAATCACAGTGAAGAAGAGGTGGGATAAATATTGCTGTAACATTCTACCTATAGGCTGATGATACACAGGGCAACTTTTTTTCCATCAATGGGCAACCAGGTGAGACACAGGGCCCACAACTGATCTAAATTATTCACATAGAATTTTTTTTACCCATTCTCAATGCATGGGAAAGTGCCCAAGCAATGTTGTTAAGAAAAGTTGCCCCGTGTATCATCAGCCATACAGTGACTGAATAACAATGGAAAAGTACATATCTTCAAGTGTCCATGTCTGTACAAGATGACATCTACAAACTACAACAATATTAATATGAAAAATAATGATACATTTCTTTCATCATTCATGCATTTAGCTAAACACTGCACCTCCAAAACGCTCTCAAAAATGCTTTAATGGACACACAGCCTAATGTGGTTGAAATCACATGCAGAAGCTGCAAATGTCAAGTTTAATATATAGTTTAAAATATGTACTGATAGATGTGGAGAAGTGGCTGGTGGTCTTCCTATTTGATGCATGGACCAAACAACAGTATAGATACTTGTTCATTTAAAAATAAGCATCATAAAATGATCGACTGAACATAAATCAGTGTGACTGCATGACTTAAACACTGGATATAAATGCACCATGCCTAAGGCACACACAAAAGCAGATCACACTAAGAGAACTTTGTGATGAGAATCAAACTCTGGTTGAAACCCACAAGAGATGAGAGAGCATTATCATTTAAATAGCATAGACCCCAGGTGAAAGGAATCCTGGATTCTAATAAATGCAGGCTGTTCTCGAGGTATTGCTGAAACATAAGTAGGGCTCTTGTATTTTTGCTTTAGCCCTGTGATGCATCATTAGGAGGTTCAAGCGTAAAAATCTCAAGAGGATTACATAATCCTCTCCAACCCCTAACACAAACCTCATCCCCCCATCCCACCCCACCTCACCACACAGCTGTCATCCCGCGTGATGGATGCCATAATCTGGATTCCTCCATATGCACTTTCCATTCCAGTTTTCTGAGGGTGAAATATTCTCCTCAAGGCTTCCAGACGTGCTCTAATGGTCAGCCCAATTGCATTAAAGAGGACCGACTCCATTTCTGTTTTATTGATGACTGCTTTTTGGGATTGCTAAAGGGCCTGTTTTATTTATATAATGTTAGTTTTTTCTTCTTTGTGCCAGTCAAAATGCATTCATGCCTTTTCCAGCAGCATTTCAGGATGTTTGGAAGGGAGTCTGAGGTCCTTTGAGATTTAGAGTTATTTTTAGCTGCAGCAGTACCGGGCTGTTCTCTCTGCAAGAAACTCTGATGAATTGCTTGGAAAAAGTATATAATTCATTTTTATAGCTTCTTGTTGATTATATTAAAAAGTCAAAAGGGTGATTTTTGACAAGAATAGTCTGAAGCAAGGTTTTAAGGCAGTATTATTAGGAGAACGGTTCTCCTAATGGCAGTATTATCAAGCCTCATCTCTGGATTTGTCCCGGCTAATGGAGTAACTACGCAAGTACGTGACGTAAGGCAAGAAAAGAAAGGTATTGGTTTACAGATTTCTTAGTCCAGGTGAACAAGGATCGCAGTGGCAGGTTTAACTAATCACTAATCTAAATCAAGCTGAGAGCTGTTTCAGCTTTACCTGATTAACTGAAGGCATACTGTCTGTTTAGAACAGAACAAAGCCATCTGTTACAACAATATTTGGTTACGGGTGTTTAGTTCCCTGAAAAAATAACTGTTAGCAACAGAAAACATGCTTGAGAATTGAGTATTTAATGTAATAATCATTATATATATCAAAAAGCATATCTTTACATATTTTTTAAATGTAAACATATTATTTAATGAGCTGTTGCCATATAGCTGAGGTACTCATGTGGGCAACACCAGTTTGAGTCTGGCTGATCTGATCATTTCCTGTCGTCTCTATACAAAAATACCAAAAATATAATTTTAAAAAGGTTCATAGAATCCAGCAAGTGATTTTTATAGGAGTTAACTAAAACCATAAAAATGTCACTTGATATAAAATAAATGTTAACTGAAATAAAATTTTAACTTATTTTAGCCGGTTGCCAAAGCAACATGTCTCATTTTTATTTAGTTTAACTTTTTATTTTACAGTAAATCTAAAACTGAGATAAAAATGAATAAAAATCTGTATGGACATATTTTAAAAAATATCTAATAAAATGACTGAAATGCACAACAAATTTGCTAAAACTTTAACATGAAAACAGAAAATATAAAAATTGCTATAATAGTATATAATAGTATCCCAGTGATACTAAATACACTTTGTTGTTTTCTAATCAGTTTCTCTCTCTTAATACTTAGTTTTCAATTTGTTATCCCAAAGGTAAAAAAGTCCAGTTAAAAAAGCAAAAGTACAGAATTAGATACACTACTGTTCAAAGAAATGTTTAGTTGAGCATATTCAAATGATTTCTGAAGGATTATGTGACACTGAAGACTGATGAAAATTCAGCTTTCACAGGGATAAATAGCATTTTAAAATATTAAAACAGAGAAAACATTTGTTTTCATTTCCAAAAATATTTCAAAATATTACTGTTTTTACTTACATTATTTGTGAGCATAAGAGGCTCTGTAGAGGAGTGGTAGGAGTGATGCTATGCATTCTCCACAGATACTGTGTTGAAAGCCATTTCTTGCGGGATAAATGAAATATGCAGTCCCATCTGAATTATGCAAGAGGACAAAAAAAAAGACTTTTAGGAAGGCAATAGTAGGGGATGTTTTGATGTGCAGCCTGTATAGCGCATAAACACCCATACCTGCACATTTTTTGGCTGCGCAGAGGCACCTGACCACAGCGCTTAAACCACACAAACAATGAGCACTTGCCTAATTCAGAGTGACTGTTCAGCCACGTTTAATACACTCACTGCGCTTCCTATAGAAGGTTTTAAAGGCCTCCTGAAAATAAGACACGCTTTTCTTGAGGAAAAAGATCAGCAGAGTGGAAGAAGACCCTGAGGTTCTTAAAAGATCGCCTTGGAAAGTGTGTATAGGTGAAGTTTAATTTCCTTAGTGTCATCAGTGTAACTATGAAAAATGGCTGCGACTGAGAAATTGCCTTTAGGCCCTCCTTAATTGGTAACAAATCTTTTTATTTCTGGAGTGATTCATCGTCTAAGATAGTCGTTTGTAGAGTTATACCATCTCCCACCTTGCTTAATTTAGTTTGACTTGTCTGTCTTTTGCAGAAAGGCAGGAAACTTTGCAATAACGAGAGAGTGTCTACCTATAGGAGCATAAAGGAACACAAAGTACTTTTCATAGAGAGGATTATGCTGCCTGTACTACAAACTCAAGTGCTTGCGTAATAAGCCTGCATGGAGACTTTGACTGATGTTTCAAGAGTGAATGCATGAATGCAACCATGCAATTTATAGTCATATTGAAATTAGCTTGGCATTGCTGCGAAACTTATGCAAATAATATGCATTTGATTACAGCATATAAATAATTTAATTTTGCATCCAAATCTCCAGAGAAATATACTACTCATTTGAATACACTCTTTAAAACTGAAGGGCACATTTATAATAATCTGAATTGACAGGTTGGACAAAATAACCTCTCAGAAAAATTGATTGGTCTCTGGTTTCTGTCTAACAGAGTGTCTTTCCTGGCTTTTAATAGAAATGCTGAATATCTTTCTTGCCTTGTTACATCCTGCATATTTTGAGGTCTGCTTTTTGTCTGATGATATTTAAATATGAATGAATAATCGAATAATTTTATTAGCATTAAGATGAGGTTTTATTACAAGTAACGAGTGATTAATGCATGGGCCAGAATAGAAGTAAAATTAAAATAGAAATTCTTTTAAGAATTGAAGTTTGTTTTGCTTCTCAAATGATCTTTTATGAAAATACAATTTCAGATGATAGGATAAGGAAAATTCATTGGTGAAAAGATATACAAACACTGAAATTATCCTTCCACTGAGTATTTTTTCCCCCTTTTTTATATTTTTCCTTGCAATATAGCCATACTTTTTTGTGTTGCCTTTGGAAGTTCTCTTTTACTTTTACTTTTATCAGAATCAGAATCAAAATTTTACTATTACTTTTACTTTTAAATTCTTGGAATTTAGCTTTGTTTTCCCCTGCCGAACGTGACCCTATTAGAACACATCTGCAATTTTTGGGTCATGACTCATAACCACTTCTTTAACATACCTGGTCTCATGACAAAATATGTACCTGGGGCAGCTTTTTCATGAGACGTGAAATAAGTACATATCACTGCAGTTTCCAACAGAAATGTCAGAAATGAGTGGCACTAAAGAGAGTTCGTTTCTTCCCTGCGGAACAGATGAACGTACATATGGCACATTTTATGGGAAAGACTAGACTAAATAAGGAAAGACTAAGTACTGTACAGTAATTACTGTTTTTGCATTATTTTAAGGGGTAGGTTTAGGGTTGGGGTAGGTGTAGACGTTAATAAAACAGTCTAATAGGTAGAAAATTTAATTTATTTGACGCTTTAAAATAACGTATCATGATCTGCACTGCACCTAAACCTACCCTTTAGTATATGAACAAAAGCGAATGTGACGTAAAAACATAATCGCAAGCGTGCCGTTTTAGATTGTTCTTCAATGTCATCTTTCAGCTCATGTTTTTCACGGGATTCGTACCCGTTAAAAAGGCTAAAGCCCGGTTCACACCAAGGACAATAGCTATAAAGATAACAATATTAGTGTCCATCCACACCAGCGAATGATACCGTCTGTTTATTCTAAGTGCACGCTTTAAATTCTCGAGCTCGTAATATAGGATGGATTCTGATTGGCTGTCAATGTTTGCACCATTCATCAGCTGGAAAAAAATCATTCTGGAAAAGATTCCAACGATATCGTTTCTCTGTGCCTTTATCATTATAGTTGTGCTGTGGATTTTTAGAGCTATATCTTTATAGTTATCGTCCTTGGTGTGAACGGGGCTTAAGTTGAAGGCTAAGGCCAAGTCATGATAAATGTGAATCTAAAATTGCCCATTGCACATGAAAAAAGTCATGTAAAGCCAAGTCATGCAATCTCTCTATTTATGGCAGTGCTCCAGTGAAGTTATCTTATTTGTTGCAGAAATATTTATTTCTTCTGCTATTTTAGATTCAACTCTGCATTTCCGTCCTGGCTTGTGACGTCTCCCCAGTAGTCTTTTTTCTTTTTGTTAGTGTTTGTTTTTGTACAACATATTCAACAGTGACCCAGTTCCAGACTTTGATGTCAGAATTTCTGTACGACGAAGGCACAGAATGTGAATATTTAATATTCCTCATATTATCATCAGGCCTGTGCAATTACAAGCTCACTGCTGGATTTAACAATTTCATTACAAAGACATACATCTGCTTTGCATCTGTTGTCTTTTGTTGACATTGTATTACATTGGTGATTGCGAGAGGATGTTGCTATGCGGAAACCTTACTTTGTGAGTCTGTCAAATTTTGAGTGGGAAAAATCAGAAAAATCTTGATATGCCTTTATAGGCTCTACTTGCATTTGGCTGAAGATATAACAAGACATTTAGGTGATATATAAATCAGAATACGCAGATTTAGATTAGTTCATATTTTACTGTCTAATAAGATCAGTGCCCATAGGGTATCGATCTAACACCTGCTGCTGTTATGTAATATTTAAGGAGTTTGAGCAGCTTAAAATCTGTCATAATCTCTATTAATGCTCTCTTTCCCTTCGTTAAACATGTTCCATGCTGATGCAGACATATTATGAATGATAACTGTTAGTTTTATGATTATTTATAAATGTTCTTGTTAACCTATGTCAGAAATGTGTAACAGTGTTCAAGGATTTTATGTGATTTGTGGCGATAAAATAATATTTAAATGGAGATTCTTTAAGTGGGTTCATGCATATATGGATATATATGCATATATTAGGGTAAATGGCACCTAATGGAAAGCTTGCATGCAGGACTGTAGTGTTTCTGATGTTTTGAAGGTGAGCAGTTTTACCCACCATTTTAATCAGCTAATTTACATATGGCATGGTTATGCTTGGGTGTTGGCATTGATAAAGGTCTCCAGAGAGTATGTGCTTTGAATAATCAATGCAAACCAAAATCTCCTCATGTTAGGTTTCATTTGCAGGACAAATATGTGTCAATGTGACTAATAATAAAAAAACCCTTGTGAATTGTTGCTCGACAATTTATATGCAAGAAGTGTTTTTCAAGCAATTTACTCAGATTTGTTTTATGAATGAGACCCTTAACAAAGATTATTAGAGTATGTTTTACAAGAAAATACCATTTCAGCATTTCTGTTTAATTACTTGCTGTTTCTTTGCAATTATTATTATTATTTTTAATTTACTAGCAATGTGTGAGTGAAAAAGAAAATTCTACACCAGTTTTTAATTGATTGTTTACGTTCTGATAGATAAATGGTGAAATAAATAAAATAATAACAAAAAGAAGTCACATTAGTCTCACAATGCTGGGAAATGTTAGGAAGTTGAAAAAAAATAGTGACTTCACCTCACAAGTTTTTAGTGGATGCAATTGGTATAAAATTGTGAAAAAATCTAGTTTCAATCTCAAATGACAGGACAAGTCATGGAAATCCATTGATGAAAAGATGAAACTATCCTTTCAGTGTCCTTTTTCAGTATCCTTTTTTCATGTAAGTTTCTTTTGTTGCTTTTGGTAGTTCTCGAATCACAACCAGTTTACAGTAGACAGTTCTGCAGATGGATTACCTGAGTGTTGTTGATAAACTCTTAGATAAATCTTGAATGCTGTTGACATGTAGAATGCTTCTGGTGAGCAGTTTCACGTTTACCGTGACAATTGCCTGATGTAAATGAGAGCGAGTCCATTAGCTGATAAGTTCAGCCCAGATTTATGGCGTCTTAATGTCTCCCTATGGGACAATAAAAGCAGGTGATCTAGTCGTGAGAATGAAGCCTGATTTAGCTGAGAGAATGAAGCCCCCTTTACCAATGTCAACAGCAATATCCTTTAGCAACCTGCTTTAGTTTGCCAGTGTTTATTGACATTACCATGACACTACTCAATATTGATATCAAAGTTCTCAGAATTAGTTTTGAGCTCGAATACGAGTAGGAGACCTGAGGGTTGGTTAATTCCTAAAAGGGCATATGTAATTGTCTTAGCAGCATTATGCTTTCTATTGTCCTGCAGTTGTATGCGTTGAGCTCCTTGCTCGGGTGAGTGAGTTAGTGTGAGTCTTCAGACTGTTCTCTCTGAATCTAGATCAGTTCATCTTGACGGGGCTGCCTGTCTGTCTCCATTAGTGCTGTCTGTAGCCACTGGTCTTCAGCGTCCTCCTTTACTGCAGCATCTCCAAAAGAACTGTCAGGGACAAAGTCACTAAAAATGCTTTCTCCATGCTATACTTTTAAGCACTCTGCAAATTAAGCAGAATACAATATGTATTGATTTTGTGTGGCATTCCAGCAAAAATGCTTGATGCTGTGTTCGTATAGAGACATTAAAACATGAGTAAAAAAATTGATTTCTAATAAAAAAATTAAATTATTATTATTAAAACAACTGTTTTCTATTTTAACATATTTTAAAATGTAAATTATTCCTATTTTAACAAAGCTGAATTTTCATTATCATTCTAATATGCCGATTTAATTCTCAGGAAACATTTCTTAATATTATGAATGTTGAAAAAAGTTGTGCTGCTTAATATTTGTGGAACTGGCAATACAGTTTCCTATTTATTTATTTTTATTGATTTACTGATTTATTTTAATCGATTTTTCTATTAATTAATTAATTGATTTTATTTATTTGTTCATCAGTGTAATGCATACTAGCCAAAAAAAAGTATAAATTTCTTTAAAAAATTAAGAACCCCAGACTTTTGAAAAAAATAAACAAATAAATAAATAAAAATATAATATTTTTATTTATAAAATTAGAATAAAACAATTTACTGCAGTAAATTGTCTTTTAAATTTAATGCATTTCCCCCCCTTTTTTTATTCTAGGTTGAAGAAGAAGTCCCAGTCAGTGGACATCCCTGATGAGGGGTATGCTGGTTCTCTCGTCAAAGACCTGCTGGCGTCGCCTCTTATACGGAATGTGGCCAGATCAGCCATTGGTGAAGAAAAGGAGATCAATACCACTAACATCCAAAAGGCTCGTAGTCCTCGACGTGGAGAGCTCAAGCGAGGGTATACCATAGGTGCGTGAGGTCTTCTTCACTAACCTTTCTGCCCAATTTTATTATGCATTCCTTAGGAACAGATTTATGTTTCCTGTGGCTTCCTGAGCAAAACAGCCTGTATTAGGTTATTATTTATTATTTTATTTTTTCTGTTGAATTTTTTATCATTTTAATAATTTTTGTATTATTAATTTTAATATTAAACGTACAATGTATTTTTATTTGCCTTTGATCTAATTATAAGTACTTAATGATTTTAGGGTGTAGAATTACTTAATGAACATGCTATGGTGCATTAGAAAAGATCTTAGAGAGGGATCCCCATCTAGTCCAAATCGAACACAGTAACATTAACACTGTCTTACAATGGACAATGGAAAGGAATAGTCCAGTGAGACTTATTAGTTATGCTTAATCCAGTGTTGGCACAGGAACTGGCTGTCTGGCTCTGCGGTGAGAGGAAAACAGATACCTTTAAAACTGTAATTGGAGGAGAAAAGAGGACCTCATCCCTCTGTGGACCTCCACACACACACACACACACCTACAGAGTAATTACTCTTAGGTTGCAGGAGGTGCACTAGTCTCAGAC
Source organism: Onychostoma macrolepis (assembly GCF_012432095.1). Classification (NCBI taxonomy): domain Eukaryota; kingdom Metazoa; phylum Chordata; class Actinopteri; order Cypriniformes; family Cyprinidae; genus Onychostoma; species Onychostoma macrolepis. The sequence goes on from NC_081173.1 coordinate 24,395,082, forward strand.
AGAGGACCCTTACAGTATCCATAATAAACACATTGTAGCATCTTGATGAATCTGGCCATTTCAAAGGGTTATACTCAGTTTTATAATCTTTTTGAAAGATAAGGGAATTAAAAATGTTTCTGTTTTAATATAATTTAAAATGTAATTTCTTCCTGTGATGCAAAGCTGAATTTTCAGCATCATTACTCCAGTCTTCAGTGTCATATAATCCTTCAGAAATCTTTCTAATATGCTGATTTGCTGCTCAACATTTATTCTTATTATTATCAATGTTGAAAACAGTTGCTTAGTCTTTTTGTGGAAACCATGATACGTTTTTTTTTCAGGATTCTTCGGTATGGTAGCTGTTTGTAACATTATAAATGTCTTTACTGCCCCTTTTGATCAATTTAATACATCCTTGCTGAATAAAAGTGTTATTTCTTTCAAGAAAGTCTTACTGACCCCAAACTTTTGAGGAGTAGTGTATAATCTGGGTAGTTCTTTACCATTATCACTTTATCTAATTTATTCTCTAATTTAATATAGCCTCATTTTTTATTTGAAATCTTTGTAGTCAAAAACTAAACAAAATGACAAGAAAACAATAAGAGCTTTGTTTTAAAATTTGGCAATTTGCAGCCTCACAATTCCAGTTTTGCTTTTTCACTATCAGTTTCATTCAGGTGTAATAATAGGGCTCTCAAAAACAAAAAATCTAGTCTTTTGTGGTGATTGGTCTAAACAAAAAAAAATCCAGCTTTAAATTCCAACATGGTGGACAATCTAGCTGTAAATTAAAACCCCCTTGTTTTTGGTTCCCGAGCTCATGTGAAGCTCTGAAGACAGTTTAAAAGTTACTAGCAGAACAACATTTTTGCAAAGTTGCTCACCATAAATAATGCACTGAAATAGCAAGAACATCTGCAATTTTAGACTTTGAGCTTTTTCAAGCTCTTTTCAAACAGCTTCTGATGTCTTGAGGACGACTACAAATAGCCATGATGCATCAAACTTCCTAAAACCAATTTTAAGAGCGTTTTAGGAGCGTTTGAGGTGAATAAATGCACTCGAACCCTCAGGTGAGCATGTAAGAGTGCATTTTGTGTAGTTTTATACCCAGACAGCCGCAGAGTAAGCTCGGTTAACCTTGTGAGCATGCAGTAATGACTTCAGCAAGATTTTTCCCAAAGGACAGATACTGATGGTATTTTGTGACATCCCAGCATTGCTTCCGTTACAGCTAATGTTTCTCATTGTTACCTGCAGGGCAGGGTCGACGCCAGCCTGAGGCTTCAGTTCAGTCTCGCGGGACTGATGATGCAGTTCTGCTATTAGTTCTCCAGCAGACGGGCGTCTCTCCCAATTAACTGTCTGCTGAGAAAATCTTTTAATCAAAGCCCTTTGATCAGATCTCTGCCGGTTTGGTTTACTAGATGCTGTAAGTCAGACTAATTAGGCTGATAATCATGGTGATTTGTTCGCTGTCTTAAACAGTATCACATCTGAGTTTATATAAATGCTTTTTATAAATGTTTTATCAGTGTAACTTATGGGACTTTTCCCAGAGGCTTTACAAATTTGTGCTTGTTCTTAAATGTTGCTCTATCATCTAATGGATCCGGTTGTTCTGTGAACATGATGCAATCAGTATATTTGTTGTTCTGGGTGCTTTCTGTCTGTTTTCAGAACCATCAGGGGTTAAAGAAAAAGCACAGTGCAGCAGTCTTGGCTCTTGAAGCCTTTTATAGCTGTGTGCATGTATTGGAGATTGAGCCTCTATGTGGCTCCCTCACAAACATGCACACATACACGCTCACAAAAACTAATCTTCTCAAGTGAATTGCAATGGATGCAGAGCTCCTGTAGAAAAACACTAAAACAGAGTTGATGGAAATTGCAAGTGTTACTTCCCCATAATCAATCTACAGTAAATGTCTTTAAAAATATGGCATTTATTTGTTTTCTTTTTGGATGATATTGTGAAAGCTTACAAACTTGACCAGTTCCTGTAAAGTCATAATTCCACAAGTTTTACCTGCATTTGCAGACACTACATTTACATTTAATCATTTAGCAGATGCTTTTATCCAAAGCGACGTACAAATGAGAACAATAGAAGCAATCAGACCATCAAGAGTGCAGCAGTATACAAGTGCCATGACAAGTCTCAGTTAGTCCAGCACAGTACACGTAGCTAGTTTTTTTTTTCTTCTCACTACTGAGTTGAGCCAGCAGAGGGTGTTTTAAACTTGCAGTATGTACACTATAGGTAACAAATTACTGAAATGTAAACAATGCAGATTAATTAATAAGAAATTTTAAATGAAACTTGTATTTTTCAGCTTTATAATAAGTATTAGTTGTATAGTTTTAATGTGCACATTTTTGATTATTCCTGCTTTATTAAATAAACTAATATATAAATAAATAAATAATATTTTTTTAAAAATGGACACAACTGCTTGTGGTTGAGTTGTCTTGTGATAGAGGTAAATGTGGCCTACTTTTACCAGGCATTGTGTTAACTGTCAAATCAAGTTTCAAGTCTCCAAAGTTACTTAAATCAAGCAGTCTAAAGCAGAATAACACAAATGAAAGAGCTTGTCTTCTCATATCGGAGTGCTTTTTTTATTTTATTCATTCATTTTTGCTGATGTAGCTCCATGTGTAGTCGAGCTGTTTAAACGATGCATTTTGAATGTTATTTTGCAGCTCTGGCAGATTACATGCCATATATCACAGATTTATTGTGGAAGCAAAGTCAGGACGCTATGTGCAAGGATAATTTGACTCAATATATGAAGCTTTTTCTATCACAAATCTAAACTTGCCACTGGACTCGTTTCTCATTAGTTGATTCACTAAATGTGATTTATACCGATTCCAGGCTGGCTGTTTTGTTTCTGGTGTACCGTCCCACTTTACAACATGCCAACTGATGTATAAAACAGTTGTGCAAATGTGTAAAAGATGGAAAGATTTGGTGAATATCATTTCAAATGTTTGGTAACATTTTAATTTAACGTCACATTCTCACTGGTGTTGTTTGAAGTGTGTTTTAACTCAAAAATAGCTTTGTTAAATGTATTTGTCCCTTTGTGAAGTTTGCACAATTAATTAAAACGAATTGTGTTAGTCCATAAAATAAAATGAAATTATATTGAAAAAATAGTCCCATCGCTATTTCATGATTAATTTCTATTGCTTTTCAAAAAGAATCAATCTCCACTCCTAAAGCAATTATAAAGTTGTAGCGCCAGTCAAGTTGATGTGAGTAACTGGTTCAACCCCACAGCCGTGGAGTGAAGGGAGTGACAGACACTTTGATTGACAGCAGTTTATAAATCCAAGTAATGACTCGGGAGTCCTGCTCCTCTTTCCTGTAATGTGACAGGTGATGGGTGGAGACAGTAGACTGCTTAGTTGGTGTTTCTCACAGCTGACCTAAACACTTTTCAAGCCCTCTCTGCTTTCGTCTCGCAAGAGAACAAATGCTGCAATCCTGAGTGCGTATGCAAACAAATCTCTTTTTAAAGAGTAAGAGTCTTTATTAAGATGGCAATATCTTTCCTTTAGATAATCACATTTGTCACCCTGATGTAATGCATATTGGTAAAATGAAAGCCATCAATTCTCTTATTTTAGTGAGACCAGTTATTTTTCTATGAGTAATAGTTAAGTATAAAATGGTTATGTCATTCCAAGACAACATGCATCTATTTTTTAATATAGAATTTTTTGAATTTTTGAAAGCCCAGTCATATTAGTGAAATTTCATTAGAATTTTCACGGATAAGAAAGTGGACACAAGGCAGGAACAAATGACGGTTGGTGTAACAATATATGAAGAACAGCTTACACAGTAGTCACTTTCAAACTAAGAAACGTATTGTTGGTCAATGACGCGAAGTCTGCAGGAAATCTTTCACTCTCACTCAAAATTCCAGATTGCGTGCCTATTGAAATGACTGGATTTCACAACAATTTGATCGTTTCCATTCAAAAAGTTCCAAAAACACCAATAATTCAGTTCATATGACCTGTGCACCATATTCCAAGTCTTCTAAAGTCATGTAATAGTATCGTTGTGAAAAAAAAGAAAGATTTGTCTTTTTTCTTTCAGCATATGGATTTGGATTGGCGACTTTATTTTTGGGTGAATTATAAGGCCATGTATTGTAATGAACTTTATGATTTAATTTTACATGACTATTTTCCACCCTTCTCTGATCCTTAGATTTAAACAGGTTGTTTTTGCTAATGTAAGACTGACATCATAACCATGACAGCTTTGGATTGGCCTGTTTTTGCAGCTTAAGCTGATATACCTCATGAAAAAACTAAGAACAAACTGGTGTCACGTCATTTCAAACAAAAACAGGCCAAAAGGAAATTTGTTTGGAGTTTGTTTTGGGAGTTTGAAATGGCCAATGCGAAATTTCTGGAATGTTCACTCTAGCTGGTAAACACCTTCAAACTACCATTGATCTGTATTGCAATAACTGTACGTAATGGGTTGGTATGGTCTGAGGCTCCGCCTTCTTCTCTGGTTTATTTCATTGAGGTCAGACTTGAGTGAAAACATGAATGCACTGCAGAGCTGCTTAATAGTAGAAATTGAATTTGTAGTTCTAAATAAAAGTGACACATATGCTGTTTTTTCATATTTAGCAATGTAAAGCTGTTTGCTTTAAAGCAATCCATTGTAAAAAGTGTTAATAAACACCACGACATGCAGTGTGAATGGCAGAGCCCATTCAAGCATATCCACATCGCCATTATCAGATGCTTTCTCACGACTGTCATTTTTGTTGTGTGTTTATTATGTTATTGAGTGGAAAGTGCACAGCACATATTTACACTAATATGTTCACTAATAACGCTGCATTGGTATTTTAAACTTCTTTTTACCCCTAAGCAAGAACAAAAAAGAACTTAGCCACAAGTATATCACAGCCTTTAGTATTCGAGGTCTTGAAAGGCAGTTTAGTGTCCAAATGGTGCACTGAACTCGTTTATTTCAAAAGTGCAAGTAAAATGCCCATTTTCAATATCTGGTCCCTTTAATGCTCGGCTTAAACTGCTGGCCCTTGCAGTTTCATTATGATGGGACATTTATGGGACAAAAGGGACACCACAGGATAAACTGGCCTGCATGTGTCGCGTTTAATGCCAAAGCTGTATCCTCAGCACCTCCCAGCCTCTAGCTCAGGTACTTTGACAGAGGAGTCCCTGGAGTCTCATTTGTGTTGAAGTGTGCAGCTGGCATTTCAAACAGTCCTGGTACGCTGTCTTTACCTCAGGCTTACACTGAGGAAGAATGACTTTAATTGGCACTCCAGCTTCCTTTAATCTTTGAATAACGAAGAACCAGTTGAGGCTGGCCAGTCGGAAGGTATATAGACTTTTAATGAGAACGTGTTTATGAACCCTCACCATAGTTAGATGTTCTGTCTTATTTCATGAATATGTAACAAGGGATAGAAGTGATGATTTCCTTTTGAAGAACTTGCCATTTGCAGTTTACCTATTATTTTTAGAAAATGGGACGGTATTGTTTCATTCTTATGTTCCTTCAAGGTCAGTTTGGTTTGAAAATTCAGATCCTGGCTAAAGACAATCAGGATTTAAAGATCTAGTTCTAACTGCCACCTTATACTTTTCCAGGTGAGTCTGATTAGTTTGTCTGGGATGAATTGAAACTAAACTCTGCAGGAAGCCCGTGTCACAGTGGACACCGTCCATTCTCACCCAAAGACCCTTCGTCCCCGTCGGTGAGCGTCTGTGAAGGCATCTGCTCACGGGTATCAGTCAGGGAGCCATTTCCGCCGCTGTTGGGAACCTGCTTCTAAAAATATCTTGTCATGGCCGGAGGTGCCAAGATAATAAGAGGCTGAGAGCATGATTTGTTGTCCTGAGATATTAAAGGTGCTATCTGTATTTCTTCAACATTGGTCACTTTCAGTCCTGTGGTGTTTGCAAAATAAACTCTGTTAGAAAACAAACTCTCTTAAAACACACTTTCCACACTCAACTTAATTGAATCTTTATTGCATTTTAGCTAAATTAATTTACAGTTAAATATTTGCGAAATTTGAGAAAAGTACAGCTTGATTGAAAATTATGCACAATAATTTACTTTAAACTTTAATATGTAATGTAGTAATCCATGTTTTTATGATGGATTTTTAGTTGAAACTAAATTGGAGTTATATTTGGACAAGAGATATTCATATTTTATTATAACATTTGCATATTTTATTATTTTACATTTGGTCACACTTTATTTTAAGGTCCAGTTATCGCCATTAACAAACCATTAACTATGACTTTTACCTCAGTAAACTCCTAATTTGCTGCTTATCAGTGGTTAGTAGTTGTTTTAGGTATTGGGTAGGATTAGGAATATAGAATATGGTCATGCAGAATATGTGCTTTGTAAGTACTAATAAACAGCCAATATGTTAATAATAAGCATGCTAATAAGCAGCTAGTTAATAGTGAGAATTGGTCCCTATACTAAAGTGTTACTTTACATTTTTATACATTATACAGAAAAGTAATGAGGAACCACAATGTTGTGATTTTTCCAATGAACTTGAGTTTAAAAAGTATCACATCATTTTATTCATGTTAAGTGCAGATTTGAATCATCCAAACACAAATCACCCTTATTTTATTTGCCACGGCTAAATATCAGAATCAGATCTGCTGACCTATAAACTCAGACATTCACATATGGCATCAGCTGGCACAGAGCACACAGTAGATCCCCACAGAAGTATGCTCATAAAAATGACATTTATAACCCATTTACAAAACATCTCCTCCGCTTAATGGCATTTTCTTGTAACCAGGACACTTAGACTCGCAGCCGAGCCTGATGTCCCAGTAGAGCGAGCTGGAGAGGTGTATCCAAGCACACAGTGACCTGCATGGCAGCGGCAGCGAGAGCCGAGAGCCACTCCCCTGTGAGCGGAGCGGGCAGGCGGACTAACAACAAGCACTCTCTCTCTCTCTCGCTCCGTGGCTGGTGCTAACGGACGAACAAACGCAAGGGGTGGGGGGGGGGGACAGACCAAGCGGAGCGCAGAGATGAGAAGAGAGAGGAGGACCATGACTAGCGTAACCCGCGCTCTCCCTCGTTTACTTTCAGACACCGGGCAGAAAAAGAGTGCACTGGAGAGGAAAGATGTGCGGAGGATATCCTTCCAGAGGCCCAAAGGCACCATGGAGTACGTGGTGAGTAGTAGATGTTGTCTGTCTGATCCAGGTGGCTCTGTTTACATAATGCACCGGCGTGTGTGTGTGTGTGTGTGTTTGCATGCTGGACTGAGGATGAATGTGTGTACACACAACCGCATGTGTGTAATTATGTTTGGGATGGAAATGTGAGCTTGCACATCAGGCGTGATCCATTCACGCTGAATCGCTGTTATTATGTGCTGCCGGAGTGACTTTAATTGCTGTTGTTGGTGGTAGTTGGTTTGTCTTTTTGCGGGGAAGCCAGGTGTTGTGAAAGGAAAATATGTAAATCTGTAATAAAATTAGATGGGGTTATGTTGTTGTGTAAGTCTGTTCGGAAATATGCCTTTATCATTTGAATCGATTTGAGAAAGAGGGAGAGAAAGAGAAAGCAAGAGAGAGCTTTTCCATATGCTCTTGAGATGACCTCAAATCAGGTGGTGACTTTCTCCATGGTAACAGTGGCATTGCCGGGGATGCTGGGAGAGGGAGACAGGGACTAGGTGGCAGCTCACTTGTGCTTTAACTGCATGAAATAGAGCTTTATTTAGAAAGTCTGTGTGTGTGTATATACAGCAATTTTGTTTTATTTTTCATTTTATTTTATTTATAGTTTTTGCAGTAATTAAAAAAAATTGTAGTATGTTTATATGTATTTTTAAAATTCTTGTAAATTTTTTGTTGTAGTTTATTTTTGTAAATGCAGTTTATTTTTTAAAATTATAGTATTGACCTGATATTGAAATTAGATAAGATCAGGATCACTGTTATATTAACGTTTTTGTTGCTATTTTGAATAAGCTTTTTTTTATTATCAGTTTTCATTTTTAATATTAATAATAATTAAATTTTTATATAGCTAATTGTATGTACTTTTGTCAGTTTTTATTAGTTTTTGTTCTTTTTAAATATTATTAGGTTTATTTATTTCACTGTAAGCTCTGTTTTAGTTGTTTTGTTAGTTGTTTATTATTTTTTAATTATTATTTCCAGTTAGTAATTTTAGTGTTTCAGCCCAAAAATTTCAGTTATTTGCCAAGGCAACATGTCTAATTTTCATTTAGTTCAAGTTTAATTTATATATATCATGTTTTTCAATCATTTTACTGCATGTTAAAAGGTTCAAATGTCAGATTTTACTTAAAGCATGTGAAATTTGAGTAGTATACATTTTATAATGTATGATATCAATATCAAAAGGGTGGGGGGGTGAGTGGTACCCTTGCAAATCTAGCAGTTATGATACAAAGGAGTTGTGTGCGTTTGTCGATGTATTATTATGCAGTTGCTTAGGTATTCTGGGTGGTTGCTAGATGAATGCTTACTTCAAAAGAGTCCACACAAATTTTCTATGATATTCTCTATAAAATTCTCTCAGGCTTGGGTCCAGTCTATGGCAGTGAGTTTGATTACTTGGGAAAATAATTAAAATGTGCATTTTAAAACATTAAAATGTGCTCATGTGCTTTGTGTTTGTTGCACATATAGTGGTATGAGGTAAATGCCCAATTTTAATACTTAGGTTTGGGTTGTCGATTTTTTTCTGTATTCCCTGTTCGCTTAGAAAGTTTATTGAAACTGCTATGAAGGCATTTAAAAAGAATTTCCCGAAGGATTTTTTGTAGGTAGTGCTGTGGGTGTTTTGTAACCAAGCCCCCACCTTTCTCTTTCTTATTGTCAGTGTTGTGAAACCGTACACTTTCCCTCTGTAATTGCACACCCTAATATGCACACTAACCAATCATAGTGATTTGTGGCCCTGTGACCACAGAGATTGATGGCCTTAATCAATCAATGTTCTCAGAGCTACGCAACAACTGTACTTCATTGCTAAGGCTGTGATGAGATCCATGTACCTCATATGAGTTTTCATTCCATAGCAGATATTGGAAGTCGTATGGGAGATTTGAGGAAAACTCGAAATGGACAGTTTATTACATCCAAACTGGAATTTGTATGAGATTTTATTATTGTGCGTGTGTGTGTGTGTGTGCGTGCGTGCGCGCATATATGTACCATGTTTTTGAAAGAAGTCTCTTATGCTCACCAACGCTGTATTTATTTGATGAAAAATGCATCATTATGAAATTACAATTTTGAATATGTTAAAATGTTATGTATTCCTGTGATGCAAAGCTGAATTTTCAGCATCATTACTCCAGTCTTCAATGTGACATGATCCTTCAGAAATCATTCTAATATGCTGATTTGCTGCTCAAGAAACATTTCTGATTATTATTAATGTTGAGTTTTAGCTGCTTAACATTTTTGTGGAAACAGTGATGGAGTGCCATCCAAAATGTTTGGGGTAAGTTTTTTTAATTCATGCATTAACCACACTCTACCAGCGAATTAGGTGCAGAGACTAATATATTTATGTTAAAAAAATGAAATAAATGTCTGCAAAAAATATATACTTTAAAAAATATTTTTTACATTTAGGCAGGGGAAACAATATGATGATATGATGAATTTTCCTAAATAAAAATTTATTTATTTATTCTGCAAGGATTCTTTAAATTGATCAAAAAGAGACATTTATAAACTTTCTATTCAAAGAATCTTTTAAAAAAAGTATTACGGTTTCCACAAAATGTTAATCAGCAAAACAACACTGATAATAACAATTATTTATGATTGAGCACCAATAATAATTGAGCAGCAAATCAGCATATTAGAATGATTTCTGAAGGTCATGTGACACTGAAGACTGAAGTAATGATGCTGAAAATTCAGCTTTGCATCACTGAAATAAATTACATTTTAAAATATATTAATATAGAAAACGGTTATTTTACATTGTAATAATATTTCACAATATTACTGGTTTTACAGCCTTGGTGAGCATTAGAGACTTTTTTGAAAAGCATAAACATAAAAAAAATTACATTTTTTAAAATATGTGTGTGTGTGTGTGTGTGTGTATTTAGATTGATATTTTTACAAGATAATATGCAGACGTGTGTGAGACTGATCAGTAAAGTCGGTGAAGGGTCCCTCTGAAGGATATACTGAATGCAGATGGTGAGATGGCCCTCTATTATTTATGTCCCGCTGTTGGACTGTAAGCGATACCCAATGAGAATCAATGATTTGGATCAGGTGACGGAGTGATCTGGTGATCTGAGATCCTGCCACCGGGGGATTTATCAAAACGTACGCATGTCACATCTCGCAACTGCAACAAGCCATGCCATTACAGCAAACACGCATATACTGTATATCATGCAATCTGAATGTGCTTAATTATAGTTTGTGTCTCAAGATAATGACTCAGTTAACTGAATGCGGTTTTCATGGTTCAGTTTCTATAGATGTTATGTTTCCATAATGTTTCATCAAATAATTTGTCAAAGATCCTTTGTGGCATAAAGATGCTTTTGTTTTTATTTGGTGAGGAGTTTTTTTTTTTAAGCTTTTCAGACTCAGTGGTCATCATGCAGGCAGCTCAGTACGCTCCTCTGTGCGCTCTTCTGTATGTTTAACCTGACATTTAGAGATTCTTGAATGCTGTTTGTAAAGTAGACAATCATCTCCCCATGGCACTGAAGGACAGATATTGTATCTTGAAAGTTAGCTTCAGCCACAATCAAACCATGTGTGTTCTTGAAAGATATTGACTTGACACCTAGAGAGATTATATCAAAACTGTTTGGTTTAGGCTTAAATGGACAAAATCATACAAAAGAGGGATTGAAACTGTTTGGTAGCGCGAGTTTATATATTCTCATGCAACACTGGACAAATGTAGCAATTATGAAAACAAAATAGCACTATTTTCTTTTAATATTGCACATTTTTTTAGATTAATGGGAGACAAAACGGGAACTATATGGTAACCATAATTTTATATAATGCATTTTGTTACATGTGGACATAAAAATACATTGGTTGGTTTTCAGGGCCTTGCTTTGCAGAGATTGTTGGGTGTTTCATTCTGCTTTATTTTATCTTGTTTATCACTCTATTATTGATTATATCACTCACTCCTATTTTATTTTATTTTATTAAAAATTAAAAATCATTCTTTTATTGTTTGTATTTTATTTTTGTGTATTTTATTATATTAAAATGCTTTTATTTTATTTTATTATTAATTTATTTCTATTTTAATTGTATTTGTATTAAAAACATTATTTTTTGCATTTTATTATATTAAAAATGATTTATTTTTATATATATTTTTTTTGTTTTATTTAATTTAATTGTTTTTATCAGCCAGTGAAGACATTTAACAAATGTATTTCTCCCACTAAAACATCTTTGGTGATTAAGATTACTATGTAGGCTAGCTTTTAAGAAATTATTATTTTTTCCTTATCTCAAAATTGAAAGATTTGTCAAACAGTTTTGCATTTAAATTGTTTTAACTATTTTTAACCATGTAAACTTATAAATTTTTAATGTGCAAATGTGAATCACTGCAACATTTCCCAGTATTGTATATGGTTACGTAATTTTAGATGATTCATTACAGGAAACACATCTCATAAAACACATTGGTTGGTTTTCACAAGGGCCTTGTTTTGCTGTTCCAACAGATTCAAATGCTTAGTCAGCCCTGTAGAAGCTGATGTCTTCGTTTTAGGACTTTATGGTTTAAGCTAACAAAACAATATCTAACTTTTTTTTGTGTGCCTCAACTCTAGGTGGAGTCCCGGGACACACTCAACAGCATTGCGTTGAAGTTTGACACGACTCCCAATGAGCTTGTCCAGCTCAACAAACTCTTCTCTCGCGCTGTGGTCCCTGGCAAGGTACTGTATGGTCTTTTAATTTCAGAGCAGATGGTCTCTATGTCCAGCTGAACTCTCTTCCAGTCTATTGCTTTTCCCAGAGTCTAGTGTAATAAAGGGTAAGGTGAAAAATATGTCCCCTCTGAAATTTCAAATGCCTTCTTAAGCAGCAGATTCATCGTGGTGACTCGACAGTTTCACATTAATGAGCAGAGATATCGTGATCCTGAGGGTAAGAACTGGGACCATTTAAAATTGAGAAATAGTCCTCTGGGCAAGAACTGTGGCTTTTGTAGAAGAATAGAAGTTATGTTTGTTCGGTAAATAGCTCCATTGCTGAGTCTGTGAATGGCAATTCATCTCTTTATTTGACATTTTGTTTTGTTGGAGATCGAACACTTTATATGCCTTGTTTTATGCTTTTTACTATTTATTTTTTTAATGTGTCAACGTGTGTTTGATTTAGATCAGTTTTATTACTAGATTACACAACAGTTGTTTAAGAAAATAGGTGGATAGTTGGAAAATATAACCAAGCCTGAGCCAAGTAGGCCAAAATAGGTGATATATAAAGCAAGCCAGTCTTTTGCATAAACATCTTGATGAGCCATTACAAATATATTAACCTACTGCATTTATAGCAGCAATATTGTATCGTAGGTTGGTGTTTACCTTTGCATTTTGTGGCAATTAGAATCCAAAATTGTTTTTCTGATCAAATGATCTTTTCTTGCATAGAAACTGTTGGCTATTTTATTCTGCTTAGTCTTTCATTCTTTATCATCCCATTGTTAATTTTATTTTATTTTACAAAAACTACAGATCTATGAGTCAGTGAGTCCATTTATGAAAAGTTTATCTCCCACTTAAGCATCTTGGGAGTTCAGAAGTGATAAGATTATATCTTTGAAAAATGATATTGACTAGATCTAATCTGAAAATTGAAATGTATGTCATGCCAAACAACATGTCTGCTTGTGTTTCAGTAGCCCTTTTAATTTTACTTGGAAAAATTGCATTTGTTGTGTGCATGCGAGATGATATAAATATAAATTCTGTGCATGTCTTGCACTTTAGGTGCTGTATGTGCCTGATCCGGAATATATCTCCAGTGCGGACAGCTCTCCTCCCTCAGTCCCATCAGCCCCCTCTCCCCCACCTCTTCAGAGGCTGATCTGGAGAAGGCCACCACAGTAAGTGCCATCTCAGTCTTCATCCAAAGCTCACAGGGGATCATATATAGCGAGAGGACAGGCTTACACTTGTCCTTTTATCATTGTTTTAAAGGAAAATATGGATTTTGAATGCCGAAGTCTTGTTACTCAAGCCAGAAGAATTGTGGCATAATGTTAACAGCCCATTTTTTGTCTCATGAGCATGCAGCATTTTTATTTAGCTTTCTAAATATTAATATAATATTAATATAAATTTAGCGTTCTGAAGTCCAAAAAACTGAATCTGATATTCTGTAATCTTTTAGCTCAGTGTGATGTTACTGATGCATAAGCATATTTTTCCATTATTTGGAACAGGGATGGAGAAATTCAATAATCCATGTAATAAGTTGGGTTTCATTAAGGGCTGTTGAGTATAATAAGAATTCAGCTCAAAAACAGCAAGTTATCAAGTGAAACGGCTTGGAACTTGATTTCACACTAATTCAATCTATGTCTTAATTTATCCGGTAGACCATGTAAAGTGCAATAGAGGTGCAATAGAAGACTATTACTTTGCGTACCTTGCATTTTTACATCGATTCAATTATTTTCCATTTATTTTAACAAGCTTTTTTAATTTGTAGTCACTGAGCTGAGCCGGTCCAATTAAATTGGGCAAGAGATCCAAATCAGCATCCAAACTACTTTGCCTGCTTGAAGACCTTTTAAAGACCTGCTTTGATCGATATATATGTACATATTTATTCAAATTCAGCTTGAGTTGATTAGAAGAAATCCTGCTTTTTTTGTTTTGTCTTGTTTTATTTTTTTGTTTTGTATTGTTCTGTCTCATTTGGTTTTTGTTTTATTTTTCAATTTTCCTTGTCTTGTTTTGTTTTGTCTTTTTGTTTTGCTTAATTTTTTTTTGTTTTGTCTTCTCTCATTTTATTTTGTCTTGTTTTGTTTTGTCCTAGTTTGTTTTATTTTGCGTCATTTTACTTGTTAGGCTTTTCTCCTTTTCTGTTTTGCAAAGTCTTATGTACTAATTATATATTTGTGTGTTGATTTGAAGCTCCAGTCGCCATTAATTATAAATAAAGGGAAAATATAGCCATCAGATTCTTCAATATTTCTCTTTTGGACTCCATAAACACTGTACATGTTTGGAACATCATAATGTTGAGTAAATGATAATTGAATCTTCATTTTTGGATGAACTATTTCTTTAGTCTCAAACTGTTTTGTGTCCACAAGGGGGTGGTGATGAATTTCCCTTTTGGGGACAGCTGTTATTCCTTTATAAAGCCAGAGATTCAAGTAATTGTTGTATTCAGACAGATTGCATTCCTTCCGGCTATGTTTGTCCCTAGTTGGTGATATTGGATGACAAAAAATAAGGAAGATATCTTTGAAAGATCACCATGGCTACTTGTGAGCTCATCTATCCTTGTGTGTTTTAAGGGTCTTATTTGTTTCCTGGACTGCCGTTTTGAGGTTGCCAAATGGATTGTGTCACCTCTGTTGGATTAGTGTGTGTCTCTGTATGTAGTTCCGGCTCCATATGGTCATGGATTTACTGGTCATGCTGCCCATTGCCAGAGATTCAGGGGTACATGCTTGCATTTCCTTATGAGTCATCAATGGATAAAGCATGCACAGGCACACTTGCACTCGCTTGTACTAACTTCACATGCATTCTGGTATTAACATGCATCCCACGAATAAGAATGCACACACATATCCCTGTAATTTTAATAGCCTGGAGTTACAGTACCATCACATTACATGAAAACACACACTGTCACATGAACATTCATGCAATATTCATGTTTCTCTTATGCATTTCAGCATACTGATTATACACACACAGTGGAGTGCATCTAAACTGTGCAGTCAGTCACAGCAGCCTTACATTTATATAGTTGTCTACAGACTGTAGACATGTAATATTAATGTGCTGGGGAAAACATGCTATGCACCATTTTGCTACATTCGTGTTTGCCTTAATATTACACTACTGTTCAAAAGTCTGGGACAATGTTTTTGAACAAAGTCTCTTATGCTCACCAAGGTTATATTTTCAGAAAATAAAATTTTAGAATATTACTATATTTTAAAATGACTGTTTTCTATTTGAATATATTTTACAATGTAATTTATTCCCGTGATGTGAAGCTGAATTTTCAGCATCATTACTCCAGTCTTCTGTGTCACATGATCCTTCAGAAATCGTTCTAATTTGCTGATTTGCTGCTCAAGAAGCATTATTATTATTATTGTTAGTAGTAGTAGTAGTATTATGAAACTTGAAAAGTTGAAAATATATATAAAATAGAAATCTTTTGTGACATTATAAATGTCTTTACTGTCAATTTTAGTTATCTGAATGGATCCTTGGTGAATAATAGTATTAATTAATAAAAAATTTAAAACTAATGAACGAATCCAAACGTTTAAACAGTAGTGTATATTTAGCTCAAACTTACAATAAAATTTAACCCGAAAATGAAATGATTATTTGTGTCACCCTCGTATCATTCCCAACCACTATGACTTTTCCATGTAATGAGTGTAAATGTAACCGTCTGTGCTCAAATCTCATTTATGTTTTGCACATTCATTCTTGCCAGTGTGACAGTCGTATCTTTCATGTTCCATACAAGAAAGTTATACAGGTTAGAAATAAAATGAGAGATAATAAACCATTATTTAAAACTTGCTACTCATGGCACATCTTTTGCAGTGTGAGCATTTTTATTTTTTTACATGCAGTTAGTAGACTACTTTTAAAAATATATCTGATTCTCAGCATCACTTGCTTGATCACTCCAGTAAACAACCTGGTATTAAATGAGCATGTGATGTTTGTTTGTCAAGTATAAGGTGCCTCAGTGTGTCCGTGTTTCACTGAGCTCTTTGTGTGAGAAGTTGGAATGCATTGGGCGAGGAGTCAACCATATCTAAATGTTCAATATCTAAAAATGTGATTTTAGCTCAAATCCAGGAGTTTCAGTTTCAGTTCACATTTCAGCTCAGAATTCTGCTGCAATGTATGCGACATTTTGTAAAACTGAAAGTAACTTTATAATCATTAGATTTGTATTGGTGTGTCGGCATCAAGTTTCAGTGAGCAGTGAATTTACTTTTTCTTGTCCTATAATGAGCTCTCACACACACAAAGATGCTGACAGTCACTCAAACTGTGCCGCATCATGTTAGGAAACCTGCCTCGGTCTCCTTGGTTTCCGCCTGTCAGCTTTCTTCTAGCAGAGAGCCCTCAAGGGATCTACCTTATGCCTTAATGGGTTGTTATTTCCAAGCCTCCTTGTTATGATGACTGTGTGTGTGTGTGTGTTTATGTGTGGGTGTTAGAGGATGTATCATGAGCTCAGGATTGGGCCACATTCAGTGTGATGTGGCGAGGTCTACCACTGATTGAGCTGTTTCTCACTCAAACTTCATCCCGACAGGATTCAGATAATGTCCATCGGAGGCACAGCACCGCCGGCCCGGGCCACGGACCCCCTCGGCCAGCCAGAGTGGTGTCATCCACCTCCGAGGAAGAAGAGGCGCTAACGGAAAAGTTCCTTAAAATGAACTGCAAATACATCACAGATAGCAAGGTAAGTTTCAAAGGAGCGAGTTTTCTGTGTAAAAAAAAAATAAAATCTGTTAGTCAGATGCACAGATTTTCACTTGTCTGGAAATGACGTAATTTTTCCCATTTACTGGGATGTTGCGATGAGGGTTTTTGTGGCAGAACTTGTGAAATTAAAATATTTAAAAGATATATACATACAGACACTGCCATTCAAAAGTTTGGAGTAAGGAAGAATTATTTATTTTTAAGAATTTATTACTTTTATTTAGCACAGACACATTAAATTGAGACTCTTATAAGACTTTTATATTGTTACAATAAATATACAAACTTTATATGCATTGAAGAATCCTGAAAAAAAAAGTGTCTCACAAATATATAGAAATATATAAAATATAAAACAGCTGTTTTAAACTTTGATAGCATTAATAATAATAAAATAAATAAAAATGTTAAAATATATTACAATAGACAGCTACTTTAAATTGTAATAATATTTAGCAATATTGCTGTTTTTACTGTGTTTTGGATCAAATTAATGCAGCCTTGGTGAACATTAAATTATATATAGTATATTCATACATATATTTCTAGTTTGTTTATGTATTATATTTATTATGTGTATTATATTCAAATATTGTTCATTTCTGCTGTAGCTTGGCATTGTGTTCTGCAAATTTCTAATTTCTAATGTTGCTAAATGATTAAATTTAAATATTTCACCTTATTTTCAAAATTGTTTGTGGATTATATGGTACTTGTTATATTTGAATGAATAAAAATGATGACTACAAAGTCTAAACACATTTTCCCTTTTTTTGTTTTTTTCACAGTATTTGAGAAATTTCTCCTATAGACCACAATTCCATGCTGATCTTTTATTTTAGTATCACTGATTTTAGATTTTCCACCAAACAGCACAAGAAAAGCAAAAGCAAAAGCTTGGCTGGTTGCATTTCATGTCGATCTCTTCCTGCCTAAGTGGGCGTTTTGAGGCCAGAATAATCAATGTGCAATAACAAGAACAACATGTTCCGTCTTTGCTGTGATAATCAAGTCTGGCCATGGAAGAGTAGTGTATGGTCCACCAATGTTTCATTACCATCTTCCTCTTCTGTTCTCTGTCTTTCAGGGAATAGTCAGTGGTGTTCTTTTGGTCACCCCAAACAACATCATGTTTGACCCTCATAAGTCAGACCGGCTGGTGCAGGAGCGAGGATGTGAGGAGTACGGGATCATGTGCCCGCTGGAGGAGGTGCAGTCTGCAGCCATGTGCAGGGAAATCACCGACATCAGGGTTCGAGAGCTTGTGCCACCGTAAGTTGCTTGACGGCCTGAGGGATAGTTCAACCAAAAATCAAATTTGTCTTTTGCTCACCCTAAAGCTGGTCTCAACCAAAAATAATAAAATAATTTGAAGAATGTTGGTAACCAAACAGTTGATAGTCCCCATTGACTTTCATAGTATGAAAAACAAATACTATGGAAGTCAATGCGGACCAGAAACTGTTTGGTTCGAACATCTTAACACTGGAAATGCATTACTTTTTAAATGACACACGATTCATATTAATTTTTTTTTGTCAACCCAGAGATCTGGAGCTAGAGCCTTCTGTAATTGAGGTGAGCCATCTCAAGAGGGCACCTCGTCTCAATGCAGCCGATGCAGCACACCGAATCCGTGAGACGGGCAACGACAGTGCCAGTACGGCCCCTCGTAGCACAGAAGCGTCTCTGTCCGAAGACGTTTTTACAGAGTCAGAACTTTCTCCAGTCCGTGATGATGCCCTCGCGACATCTTCTGACGAGCTGCAGCAGATAAAGTCCTCTGGTGCGTCTTCTGAATCGGTGCAAACCATCAACCAGGCCGCCACAGCCACCGAAGAACCCTCAATGGTCGACAAAAAGGATGTAAAAGAAGCTGTACAAAATGCAGAAACTGAGGGAAGAGGATGGAAGGATAGTGGTATTGAGCAGAGTCTGAATACTGCAGATTTATCCAGTGAGGTTGTGTCTGAGAATGTAATGAGGGACCAGCCTGTGGATGAGGCCAAATCACGCACCACATCTGAGTCACTTTGTTCGGACACTGTGGCTGTTGAGGATTTTGCAAAAGCCCATGAGACACAGAAGAGCATGGAAGCTCAGACTTTGCAATCAACCAGTGAAATGAAGGAAGGAGAGCAAGGGATATCCAATGACTTTACACCAGCTAATGAGATTGGAGCAGATGAGGGACAGAGTACAGAGGAAGGTTAGCACACTTGTTAACATCAACACAAAATTAAATTTGACCCTTTTTACTTTGTTTACAAGCTTATTGCCTCAGATTCATTAGTTCACATTATCCTTCCCAAAAAGTTATTTGCATTCTGTCGTCAAAACATGCACGTGTATATTTTTAGAGATGCATATATACAGTAGTAAAAATTTGAAGTGGATCAAAAAAGTTAATCAAAGTTGTCCTATGACAAGAACACATTTTGGTTTAGGACAACTTTGATGAAAGGTTTTGATCGGCTTCAAATGTTGACTAGTGTATATGCATATATACACGTGCATGTTTTGATAACATAATAACTTTTTGGGGAAGATAATGTGAACTAATAGAAAAAAAGTGCATTTTAAAAATGGTTAAAAATTTACATTTATTAATTACATTTATTACATTATTCTTCTTTATTTATATAAAACTGGTGCCAAAAGAATATGTTATATATATATGGGTCCCGGCATCCTACTTTTTCTTTATAATATGCCATTTCACTCTAAACTGAAAATAAAAAATGCAAGTAAAATGGGTTGTGAATATGTTTCATGTTGACTTTAAGCTTATTTCTCATTGTATTTCCCTTGCCCAAGGGTCTTGCTTATATAAAAGATATCCAATCCTTGATGACATAACAGAACGTACAAATATATTGAGGTGTCAGCCTACATATGATCCTGTTGTATCACTGCTGCAGTCTAATAAGGATGAGGCCCTAAAAATAAACTGAAAGATACATTTTCAGTTAGTCATGCTGGATTGGCTGTAGATCCACAGATTTAATTTGCTCTGTTTATGTATTTCTCTGCAGCACACTAACAGCATCAGCTCACTCTATATGACAGCTTATTAAGCATGTGTTGCATCCAGCATCCATAAATATGCGCAAATATAGATTAGTAAAAATAGAATGCAAGATTCAGGTTTTTATTTAACATGCTGAGATAACTGTGAAAAACAGGTGCTTTGTGCTGTTTGTTTCCTGTCCCAGTTGTGCCGGGGCCCAAAGGCAAGCAGAAGTCCAAGTCGTACAAGTTCCTGTGCCTGCGGGTTGGCAGGGCCATGCGGAAGACTTTTGTTTCCCATGCCAGTGCCTCCATGCAGCAGTACGCCCAAAGAGACAGGAAGCACGAGTACTGGTTCGTTGTTCCATCTGAGAGGTCAGTGCTATTCCCAGTTTGGCTGAATTCCACTTTAAATGTCAGCTTCCTGTACTGCTAAAATGGAATTGTTTACTGATCCACTGCTCCAGACCCAGGTGTAGTATGTTCTTTACCTTGAGATGCGCAGTGTAGTGAATTTTTACTTTATTAGTGATTCTTGCCAAAGATTATAGACTATACTAAAGGTTAGGGATTTTAACAAATATATTTGGCCCAATGTGTCATGACTCATGTATGTTTCTTCTCTGGACATGTATAATGATTCATAAAATGATGCTGTTCATAGTTGTAGTAACTTGACAGCACTGAACATTGTTTGATCTGAAAGGTTTAAGAATTGTCTCTGCTGGAAATTCCTATTTATATTAAATATATAATTATTTACATTTTTTACACTATTGTTCAAGAGTTTGAAAGAAATACTTTTAATCAGCAAGGATTCATCATATTGATCAAAAATTACAGTAAAGACATTTATAATGTTACAAAAGATTTCTGTTTCAAATAAATGCTGTTCTTTTGAACTTTCTATTCATCAAGAATCCTGAAAAAAGTGTCACCGCTTCTACAAAAATGTGACCCTGGACCACAAAACCAGTCTTAAGTCGCTGGGGTATATTTGTAGCAATAGCCAAAAATACATTGTATGGGTCAAAATTATCGATTTTTCTTTTATGCCAAAAATCATTAGGATATTAAGTAAAGATCATGTTCCATGAAGATATTTTGTAAATTTCTTACTGTAAATGTATCAAAACTTAATTTTTGATTAGTAATATGCATTGCTAAGAACTTCATTTGGACAAATTTAAAGGCGATTTTCTCAATATTTAGATTTTTTTTATAGTTGTATCTCGGCCAAATATCGTTCGATCCTAACAAACCATACATCAATGGAAAGCTTATTTATTCAGCTTTCAGATGATGTATAAATCTCAATAAAAAAAAAATTGACACTTAAGACTGGTTTTGTTGTCCAGGGTCACAAATATTAAGCAGAACAACTCTTTTCAACGTGGACAATAATAATTAATGTTTCTTGCACAGAAAATCAGCATATTAGAATGATTTCTGAAGGATCACGTGACACTGAAGACTGAAGTAATGATGCTGAAAATTCAGCTTTGCATCACTGGAATAAATTACATTTTAACGTATTTAAATAGAAAGATGTTATTTTAAATGGTAATAATATTTCACTATACTATTAAGTTGTAAAGTTTTTTTTTTTTCTTTTAAAAAAAAATGCAGTGTTGGTGAGCATAAGACACTTTCAAAAACAATTTAAAAAATGTTAAATTTACCAACCCTAAACTTTTAAACATAAGTGTAATTTTTATTAAAAAAAAATTTAATATATAAACATTTTAAAAATGCATGAATAAATGTTTATTTTAATTGTTTTTATATTTAGTTTTTTAGATTTTTTAGTTTTACATTCATATTTTTTCAGGCTGTCTCTGATACTAATAATTCAATTGTTTGTTTTTGCTGTTTTACTTGACCTCTTTTATGATTGGCTAAGCTGTATACATGTGACATCAAACATGAGCAAGCAATTTTTGCAGCTGGGGTCTTTGTTGCCTGGGCAGGGAGCTCTAGTTTGTTAAAGTGTTTCCACAGCACAACTTTATATCGAAGATAATTTGATTTCTCATTATATGACTCTTTAAGAGTACAGCAGGTGTGTATTGAGGGTTAGTTTGGGATCATAATGTTTGTCTAAGCATTTACCTACATTTACCTACCTATGTCAATCCTTAGTCTCAATTTGGAATGAGATCAATCTGGTGCCACTAGAAATGACTGTGACTAATTACCTGACCTACTAATCTGAATGTTCAAAAGCAAAGCCTTATGTAATCCGTCACAGAATCTGTTACTTCTGTATAATACAGCTATTCAGCCACAGTCAGACAGATTAAGAGAGATTTGCATGCTCCATATGTGCATTTTCAACTGAATTATGCATGGATCATTGTTTTTTTTTTAACTTTCCCTGGGGCTATAATCAAAGTAATTAGCTAAAACTACATTATCTATAACAGATGACAGTCTGTAATGTGATTCCATATTTATGAACATGACAGATCATTTAAAATCGAATAGGACGTCTGAAAAATCACCCTTTGTCTTCTGTTTAGTCTGCTGACATCTCCGCTGATCGAGTTATGATGTTTACACACAGTAACTTGTTTTGTATTCCTGATTTTAAGTGTGTATTTGAGAGATCAGTAGTTCACAAATGGTTTATGACCTCCATCTGGACCTATTAAGCTCACACAAACCGAGTCTGCGTTCGTGTCAGAGTGGTATCCATGCAAAAGAAGTGCCATTATGTATCAAAGATATGGCTATGGGAAGGGCAGCACAGATAACTGCTCTACTGTTGTCTGACCCAGTTTGGTGGCCAGTCGCATGATCCTTATGAGCATTGACAATGGTCCATTTTGTCATTTCTGAACCGCAAAAGAACATCAACCATGTTAGCTGGTTCTCGCCTACGTGCGTACATCTCATAGCCTGTAAGCTGTGCCTCATGTCCCCAGGAGTCGCCTGGATCGCATCCAAATCTCTCCATGACCAGGTCATCGTGTGTGCATCCTAGCTTGTGCCTGTCTATATGGGTGTGTGTTTATGTTATCTTTGTAAATGATCGCTCAACATCAGTGCTATTTGCCAGCAAGCCTACAGGACAAGGTTTCATCACTGTCAACATACTGTAATCACCTATATGATGCTGTTGACGAAGACCATTATAAATTGAACGGAGCAATCTAGGAAAGTGGTATATCAGACTACCAACATGCATTGGGGTTGATTTAGGCATAGACAGTCAGTATAGACCTGGAGCCTATTTTAAGTATGTAATTTTTATGCAAATAAATTATTATTTTAATGTATGCCATAAGTTATGGCTCTCCACACAGGGTTCCTACAGAATTCCTATAAAAATTTACATTGACTGTAGACATACTATAGAAATGTCTTTGACTTATCTTTTTTATTATTATCTTGATTACAAGAACCCTGTTTACAAATTTACTTTTTTTTATTATAATTTAGATAAAACCTAAATGATAAAATGTGCAAAGAATTCAATTCCATTATATGAAACCAACTCAAAGCAACAGAATGTTTAGCAAAAAAATAAATAAATAAAAAGTCCATTCAGGACATTAATGAATTATACAGATTTTAATGGATTTTTTGGTGGAATTTATGGAAAACCTGGAAACATTAATTAAATTAAATTTAAAATTAAAATTAAATAAGATTGTTTTAAAAATTCAACTAAAATCATAATTTCGTTGAAATTATAAAATTTAAATTATGATATCTAGGCCTGAAAAAGTTATGGAAATAATTAAATATCAATTTAAATTAAATCAGTTAAAAATAGTAACTCTAGTAATCACAAATTTGAAGGAATTTCAAGTATGAGAACCCTTAATTTTGCAGAATACAACCAGTGACGTTTATTAGTGCCCATATTTATCAAAGTATTTTTCATTACAGAATGAATTCATAAATTCTAAGTCGATCTTTTTTAAAGGGAAAAAAGCATAGCATAACAAAGCAAAACATATTAAAGAATTTTTAAAGTTTTTTTTTAAATTGACATTGATGTACAGTATTTAATGGATGCCAAGGTGAATGAAGAACTGGCCTTGAGGATGTCCCGTTTGGCCTGGTCTTGTTACTTCTTAAAAGTGAACCTTGGCCATTTTTGTGTGTGTGTTTCCTGTAGGTCAGACCACCTGTATGCATTCTTTGTCCAGTGGACCCCTGATGTGTATGGAGAAGGGTTTGGCGGACTGACGCGGGAGCCTGGGTTTGTAGTGGTTAAAAAGAACCAGGACGCTGAAAGCGGGGAGCACGACAAACCAGTACCTGATATCACATTCAAGGACTGGGAGGTATGAACAACAACTGCTGTAAGATAAAAGTCTTGACCTGATAGCCAAAAATACCAGTTAAGCCTAAAAACTACATGCAAAGCCTAGAATACATATTATGCATTAGATGTTTAAATATAATTGACTATTTTAATGATTTGTAATGTGTGCGTTTATTTGATTGTCATAAATAGTAATATTTATGTTAATTCATACATGTGTTTTTAATTGATATGTTGTGTTGCTTTGATGCTGACGTCTTTGTTGCAATTGTGTTGTCATAGACATGTGATCATGAATATGCTTACATGATGTTTATGTTCTCTCCTGAACACATGAGCCTGTCATTCACAGCAGCACTGGAGTGTGTGTGTGTGTGTGTTTGTGTCTGTTTCTTTCAGAGTTCATGTCCTCTTCAGCAGCTTCAACCATGTTTATGCACATACTAACATTTAAGTATGAATGCATGCTTGTTCCTGTTGCCAGTCATTGTCAATGTCCATGTAATGTCTTGTTGCAGTGTCTTATTTTCATAATGACATCTTTTCCCTTCAAAGGATGTGATGAACTGGTATGTAACGTCCTTTCACTGTAATGCGTGTTTGACTTGGCTGTTATTTGTATTGAGTGTACATCTGCAAATGGACACAATCATTTCATCATCCCTCTTAAACCACTTACGGACTCCAGTGAGCAAGACTATCTGACTGATAAATGTAGATGATGCGTTTTATTGTTTTTATAGTCAAGGATAATTACTGTAAACGCTCAATGAAGAAGATAAAGAAAATATGATGGTTAACTGACCAATAGTTTATATCTTCTTGAGATCCAGCAATTCATTTTTGTCTGTTTGTGTACATTTAGGTCCTGGTAGAAGACACCAGTGACCAATATTATAATGACAAACGATATTAATGCTATATAATGAAGAAGTACTGTTAAGATAAAATATTAATATAATTTTTTTTATCATTAAAAATACATTTCATATGTATGAAAAAGTGTAAAATATGTCATTTAAAAAATGCAAAAAAAAAAAATCCCCCTGCTTTCTTGGATCTTTTTATTTTTAACCTTTCTATCTGTTTATTTTATTTATTGTTATATATGTTTATTTTATTGCATTTTGCTGACTTTCAGTAGGATATTTTCTAGGTTGCATAAATGTGCATTTTTATTTAAACTATCTTCCGGATAACTATTTGTCTTCTTATAAAATATGGCTCAAACCTTTTTTTTTTTCTTTTACCTATTTATGTTTTAAAATATTTCCAGTTCTATTTTTTGTTTGTTTATTATTATTATTATTATTATATTTTTATTTTGCTGTATCTCAGGAGGATACTTTCTAGGCTATATAAATGTGCATGTTTATTTATAACATCTTCCAGATAGCTATTTGACTTTTTATAAAATATGGCTCAAGCCCTGTGCAGCCTCTTATCTGGGCTGGCCAGAGGGAAGGCCACATGAGTTCATGCTTTTCTGTTGCCCTGCCATCCCATTGGTCCCTCTGGGATATAAACAGCGCAAAGCCTCTAGTTCACTTCTAAGAGTGTCTGTACCTCGGTGGGTCCACGTGGATACTTAATATCGGATATACACCTGCATATCTCGGGGCTTTCTGCAGAAGTGATGTTTTTCTCCAGAAGAATTAAGGAGGGATGTCAGCTGACGCCCAAATACAGCTTCGGCCTGGTAAAAAAAACAAAAAAACACTTGCCCTGTGGTTGTAATGTTTGTGTGTGGCTGAGGGACTCGTGCTTGAGTGCACTTGACATGCACACTGAATAGTGTGATTATGCATGCAAGCAGCTGTTGCTTTCTATGCTTGAAAATTGATGTAATTTAGACATGATGGTAAAGTAAAGTCTGCAGACACATGTTTTTGCAGTAGCCTAGCAAACTTGTATTAAGTAAGTATAGTAGGCTATTTCTTCACGTGCATAACACAGCTGTGGTTTTACGATAAATTGATCAAAACGCAACAGCCACAGCGTCGTCGGTATTTTTTCCACATGGAAAACAACACCTCAGAATGTTCCTTTATTAAAAGTTTTGCTTTGTAGCGTTTGAACAGTTGAAATGAAATGAAACTGAACGTATGGTTCCCAGTACTGCGCTGCTGCGTCTAGCTGTTTTGAACGCAAGTGTATTTTTAACTCGACACGAAACGCAGCGCTCGTGGCGCGAAACGCTGTAAAAGACGAGACGGAATTTCTTCTTTCGACTTTGAGCAGCACCGCACGATTGCGTTTATTTTTCTCTTGTCGCGAACTCGCGATTGTAAGTCTAAATGCCGCCTCCATCACAAAAAGCTCTTCAAATAAAACCGTGCTTGGTTGTTTTTATGGTGAAAGCTGCAAGTGCATGTTAAGAAGAGCATTAGCAGTGTATGCATAGATTGCATATAGCATACAGTATAAAGCATGCTTTCTGCTTTTAGGAGTTAAATCCAATGGCATTTCTAGGGATGGGCTTTTGGACATGTGAGCATGGGCAAATAAGTAAGAGGAGCAAGGAGTTCTGGGTGTTTTTCATTACCACGTTGCTATTCATTAAAATATTCAGTTACAGAAAAAAATGTGTGGCTATAGATTATAGATGATTTCTGATGTTGCACTGCTGTTGTGCTAATAGTCAGTTCACACTGACAGCTGCATATTTTTTGTGCTATTATTTAAAATGTAGCCTAATATTTTGTCATTTTATATATATATATATATATATATATATATATATATATATATATATGTACTGTATTGAGAGAGAGACATTTTTCTGTATTTGTTATGGGCTACATGTCTATAATATAGGCCTACATTATAGTAAATTACAAAATATTAGGTGAAAAACTATGTTTGCAACTCATCAAATTGACCAGTTTTTTTTATTATTTTTAGTTTAGTTTTTTCTTAATATAAGAAATTATAATTTATGTATTTTTATAGTGTACATCTATGTATGTATTTGAGCAAAAATACAGTAAAAACAGTAATTGTGAAATTTTATTACAATCTCAAATTACTGTTCTTGACTTGACTTACTGTTTTATGATCAAATAAATGGAGACTTCTTTCAAAAATATCAGTAACTACTAACTCAAATATAACTTAATTGATTTTGATATTGGGTAGGCAGACAGCCATAGCTACAAGCTTCAGGGCTTCAGCTTTGAAAACGCTGTTTTATGTTGTTAAGCAGCTGGTCTTGGGAAGTTGTTGCAGTAGACGTGTGATCCGTCTTTGAGACAGTGCTGTTTGATCTCGTCAGGTGAATCCTGTTAGATTAAGCTGATTCATGGCACATGAGACCCAGCCTGAGTCTGACTGCAGTTCTGATGCAGCTGTCTGTGGAAACACACGGGTCAAGTGGTATTTAAAGTGCTTTCACCAGTCATTTAGTTCTTATTTACTGCAGTTTTTATTTTGGTCTTCTCACTTAGGTTGTGCAAAAAAAAAAAAAAAGTACTAACATGTCCCTTCCTCCATCTTCAAGTTTGTGAGTTTAAGCTGCAGAGGAACATACCAGATAACTTCTCTCCCTTCACATACTAATTTTTGGATGTCAGGCAGATTCTCATGCAACACCACTATTCTGTCTGTGCATTAGGTAGTTTCTGTGACTGAGTACTACCGGCGGATAGATGCGCTAAACAGTGAGGACCTGCGCTCGCTCTGCAAACGTCTTCAGGTGCCACACGCTCAGCTCCACACGTGAACCATCACAAAGGCCACGGCATGTCTGCTGACCACGTCAACTTTAAACTCAACAATTAGGATACTGTATGAAAATCAAACCAAATCTGATTGGGTTTCACTAATTGAATTTGAAAAAAAATACACTTCTACTGTTTGCTCTAATTCAGAATGCATAATGGCTTTCAATCAGCAGATTGCACTGGTCTTTATGTGGAGTGTGGAATAATAAAACTGGCCCTGAGTTGAGATACAGCCAGGGGTTTTTTTATATATGAAATGACACTTAAGGGCTGATAGAATTTCTGCAATAATACTGAAACGGGATATCTGTCAACTGGCATTTCCATCTGGATGACAGAATGGGTTTTAGATGGCTTGAATAAGAGGAAGCAATAAATGAAGCAAATATCATAGTAATTAGTCTCATGCTGTCCCCCAGAGACCTTTCCAAAAGGGTTTGATCAAGTATCTAAAAGTAGACTGCAGTGCTTGTTCTGACTTACTCTCCAGACAGCAATCATCACACTCTTAAAATCAACATGATATTACAATTATCCCTATTTGTTTTATTAATACACTTACTGGTCTTACTGTGCCTGATTCTTCACTGCATGTTATTCCAATATTTTTACTTTTCCTTATTCATCAAAATTTAATATTTTGTAATAATCTACTATAATTTGTATTATATTATATTATGAATGTACAAGTATATTATTATTCACTGCCTAAATTCTTCATTTTTTGTTTTTGTACTCTTTAATCAGTGTCAGTGTCATTTAGTTTTTAATGCTTGCACTGCTGTTGTATTAATAAGTCATTCCACATTTAAAGTTGCATATCATTTCAATGCATTTTTTTCATTAAAATGTAATTTTGTAATTAATTTATATTAGAAATAAGTATTTTATAATAAGTATATTATATATTTGAGTCATTTAGTTTTTATTGCTTGCTGATTTCATTATGTAATTAATGGTTATATATTTATATTTATATATATATATATATATATATATATATATATATATATATAAATAAATGCTTCACTTTTTGCCTGGTGTTAACAAGGCAGTGAGGGTTAATGTTAACTATGTAGGCGTTGTTAGAAGGTAAACGTTGTAGGTACTGCAGTCTAATAGTTATTGCACTGAAATACATCACATTATCTTAGTGAAATGCTTGTGAATGTCATTTCATGTTGACTTTAAAGGAAAAAAACAATCCTGAAAGTGTGTTGATGAGGTCTCACTAACCCTATTCCCTGCAAACGTGAAAACAGTGCAAAGTGCAAACATCCAAGAGTTTGAGGCTTTACTAAATATGAAGAGTTAATTTGCAAAAACAGATAACTCCGTTTTTAACCGTTTTCAAAAATCAAGTTTTTTCATTGTGCATTCTAGTTAATCTCAATCAAACTGCAGTTGGGTTATTTTGATTAGGTAAAATATAACAAAAAAAATACTAGCTAACTAACACAATAAAAACATGATAACATAATAAAAAACATGATTTTGGAAAAATTGTAAAAACGGAGTTATCTGTTTTGCAAATATGCATAAAAAACAAAACAAATATCAGCTCCAAATCTGATGTTTGTGGATTGTAAATTCTTGATATGTGATTCTTGGATATTTGCCTTGGTTTGCATTGCTGTTGGCAAACTACCCTGTTTTCCTGCTAACCTTTATTCCTGTGCTTAACTACGGTTATACTTCCTTTGAGATAAGCCTTCCCGAAGTAAGACCCCTTGGTACATTTTCTCGCTGATCTCCATCCATCCATCTCTTTCTGTCTACATCAGTTGGGTTGTACTGATGTAGAAGCACACATTACCAGATTTAAAGCCTGATTCGTCTGGCTGATAAATGTGTGTCTCTGTAAGCTTCACTCCTCACGTCCTGTAGTCTGACTTTCTCCTATATTGAGCTGTACTGCTTTTGATGCCCTCTGTGGAGGGGCATGATACCATTTCAGAATTTTGCAGATGTTCTCTTAATTTGAGAGTACTGTTTACATGGCATATTTTAGATTGCTCAGATTCTGTTATCTGATATGACTGGTGCCAGTTACCTGGAGTCAAGTCCTAAAAAAGTCATTTGATTGGATGATGCATGACAGGGCTGGGAGGTGACAGACAGACTACATTACAGTACAGTAACTACATTGTACTAAATGTTTGTACTCGAACAAACTAATGAAAGATTGATGAGATAGATGTGAATAAATGAAGGATAGACAGAAAGAACAAACAAACAATTGATAGATAGAACAAATGAATGATAGATAGAATGAATAGGTTGAACGAATGAACAAACGATTTATGGACAGAACGAGTGATTGGTTAAACAAAAGATAAAACGAACAATAGAACAAACGAATGAATGAAAGATAGATGAAACAAACAATAGATCGAATGAACCAAGTCAACTGATATTTCAAACTAAAGAATGAATGAATGATAGACAGAATGAACAAACATGAAAGATAGTGTGAGTGAATGAAGAATAGATAGAATAAATGAAGGAAGGATAGATGGAACAAATGATAGATAGAACGAACAAACAGTGTGCTATTTTTAAAGTTTTCTAAAGAAATCTCATCCAGATTTTTGTGCTCTCAATGTAAGAGAATGTTTGTGAAATTTTGGGAGAATCAAATATTGAGATCCTGTTTATCAGCTCTTTTTCTTTCTATTTTTTAATCAGATCACAACCAAGGAAGAGGTGGTCTCCAAACACATGGTAAAGAGTGACCCAGAACCCGAATCATTCAGGCCCAGTCTGAATGAGCCCAGTGCCCTGCTGCAACCTGATCAGATCGAGAAGGCAAGTTATAGTTGATTTTGGGTCCATATCTATATGCTGACCTTATCATTTTTATCTCTGATGCACCTCAACTTTTGGCTAGCTCTCATGGGACTCTTGTGGCATTTTCATCATCTACCTGTGGCATTTCAGTTGTTGTATAATTGGCTTCCAGGGGCCCTTATTTTTATTATACATTTACTTGAAGTTGCCCTTTCTGTGCTGTCCTGATCTTTCGGGGCTTTTCTTTACTCGCTTCTGGCCTGTAACTCCAATCCTCAGCTGGCCAAGAACCTCCCACCCAGGACGATTGGCTATCCCTGGTCTCTGGCGTACAGCACATCCAAACACGGCATGAGCATCAAGAGCCTGTACCGCGCCATGCAGGCCCAGGACTCCCCGGTACTCATGGTGATCAAGGACAGCGATGGACAGGTATGAGCTTGAGCTTCGGGGTTTAGCTAAAGTGTGTGGTTTTACATAGATTGTTTTTGGAAATATGTATGTGGGGATTGTGAAAATTAAATAGACTTCTAAAGCATAGCTTTCACAGTATGAAGTTAATCAAATATTCAAAACAATCTTTGGCTTATTTTCTGCAGCTGTTTGGAGCTCTTGCTTCAGAGCCATTTAAAGTTAGTGACAGCTTCTATGGCACCGGAGAGACATTTGTTTTCACCTTCTGTCCAGAATTTGAGGTGGGGAATAAATAAATTGGTTAAGTATAAATGTATGTCTTAGATGGAGCAGTAATTATATATATATATATATATAAAATTACTGTTTGACTGTTTACTGTTTTTGCATTCACAGTTAACATTGTTAAACAACTTGAACTTTTCTAGGTCTTCAAATGGACTGGTGACAATATGTTCTTCATCAAAGGAGATATGGACTCCTTAGCATTTGGCGGTGGAGGGTATGTAAAGATAGGTTGGCATATTTCATTTATCAGTGACATACAGTGGTGGCCAAAATTATTACAACACTAGTATTTTCACCAGCTAAAATATAGTTTTAAGCCGGTTATTTCTATCTGTCTAGTCTGACACAACCAGTGCTCCACACAGAGATCTGATCTCATCATCATCCAGTCTGTCAGGAATGACCTGAAGAAACAGAACAAACTGAGACGGACTAAATCCAGAAGAACTGTGGCAACGTCTCCAAGATGCTTCAAGAAACCTACCTGCAAAGCTCCCTGAGAAACTATGTGCAAGTGCACCTTGGGCAAAAGCTGCTTTAAACACAAAGGATGGTCACACCAAATGTTGATTTAATTTAGTTAATAGAAGTGAATTGATAAAGAAAATCTATTTTTGACAGAATCCTCATTTTACAGCATTTTTACACAAGTGCCTAAAACCTTTAACAGTACTGTAGCTTTGCAGGTAGGTTTCTTGAAGCATCTTGGAGATGTTGCCACAGTTCTTCTGGATTTAGTCCGTCTCAGTTTGTTCGGTTTCTTCAGGTCATTCCAGACAGACTGGATGATGATGAGATCAGATCTCTGTGTGAGCACTGGCTGTTGTCAGACTCCTTATGTAAACAAAAATCAATGGCAATTAATGGCAAAATGAATGTTTGGAAATGTAAACTGATATTTCCTACTGACACACTATAGCAAAAGATAATAATAATTGAAATAAACCATTTTTTAGCTGGTGAAAATACTAGTGTTCTAATAATTTTGGCCACCACTGTTATAGTATATAAATTAATTCTTATTTTCTACTCTTAGGGGTGAATTTGGGCTGTGGTTGGATGGCGACCTCTATCATGGCAGAACTCACTCATGTAAGACCTTTGGAAATCCAATGCTCTCGAAAACGGAGGACTTCTATGTGCAGGACATTGAAATATGGGCCTTTGAATAACACCCTCCCACCTCCACCTCACGGACTCAGTACACAATAAAGCGGGGTTATAAGGCCACATCACTAGACCCCCATAACTGATTGTACACCCTCCACTTGGCTCCTAAGAAGCCCTGATAGAGGCAGAGCAGATATACAGTGTACACTATCCTTCATTTCTGGAAACAGTCAGCATGGTTGGGTGTTTTTCGCTGGTGTCCCAGTGAAAGTTTCTTTACCCATTTCCAGCCTGAGGTCCTCTAGTTTTGAGGATAAGGGCGCTAATGGCTTTTCCAGAATGTTCTAGAACTTTCCAAAAGAAATGTAGCTCCAGACCTTCCCAAGAGTCATAAAACAATGGGTTTTCAATCCTACTACTTTCATCAACTGTAGCATTGTGTCTATTTCAAGCACTTTAAATATCTAACCTCAAAACCCCATTATTTATCTGTGTCTGTGTGCTCACACAGGCTCTATATACTCAAAAGCCACTACTTAATGTAATATTCAGTACCGTGTTGCTGTAAAATGTGGAGTAACATGCAAATTCACGTGTGGTTCCCTTTTCATGTTCGTATGCTTTCCTGCAAGTCCTTTTTTCTTTTAGGAAGCCATTTTGGTGGGTGGGGCATCTGAAGGAGTATATATACATATATAAATACATATAGCAATTATATATTTATACCTTTATTAGTGTACTGTGTACATAACTACTTCCCATATTGCTGTTATGTGTGACAGTGATATGGTTTACGCTACTTTCCTTGTAAATTTGTTCCAATTAATAAATTTCTATATGCACACGACATTAACGCTAATCCAATGTGAACGTGGAGTTTTCGTCAGGTAACCGGTCTCTTGAGACTGGCTCTTCTCGTCAACGGTAACCTGGGAACCGTATATAAGGTGACCTGGGCGTTCGAGGGTGATGAAATGACTGGTGCAACCAGAGCCAGTCTCCGAGGCTTAAGGAAGACTGCTGTCGGCGATCATGAGAGCGCCTGTTACTGCAATATTTACAAAGAGGCACATCGACACACAAGTTGTTGGAAATATTGTGAAAATTGATGGGAAATTGGCTCTTTTAGCAGTGTTCTGACTTGAAGTTTAAGCCAAGAGATGGCAGCTTCCCACTGTGGCCAGCTGAAAACATGCCCAAACATTTGACCCAACTGCGCGCGTCTGTTGTCAGAGCAGACGTCTTGCTATGAAGGTCTGATGCTCTCTGCATGCCATGAGATCGTGGAGCCGAAGGACTCGGACACCCTTCTGGGGCCAACTGCACATTCCTGGTCTTCCAGTATTTGATGCCCATGTGGAAGCTCAAAGAAATGTCATTAATCCTCTTGAAGATACCTGACAGATTATGTATCAATGTATTAATCACAATAAAATCTATGTAATAATAGTGTTTTGGTGGTTTTGTGTGTGCATGCATGAAGGAGAGAGACTTGAGATCTTTGAGTTCGAAATTCCCGTCAGAAATTTTCGCATGTTAAAAATAAACACCTCATGTTGTGTCGATCACGTTTACACACTGCCTCCACACTTTAGTCTGTCACAAAACAAATTCAGATCAGCTTTGATTTTCTGTGTTTTCGCATCCGTAGCAGCATTTTGATAGGAAAGGATGACGAAAATGAAAAAATGCATACAAAAATTTCAGACTCTGTGTGCAAGGACCTTTAGACATGAAAGGTGCAGTCCCATTTGCGTTGCATGCAAAATCCAGTTTGCCAACAAACATCTTTGCCCATACAATTTTGTCAATTTCACCTTCAAGTATGGTCACATTTACTGCAAAATTCCACATGCATAATCTATTTTTAATAGGAATCCATGAGAATTCACCGTGTTGACCAATAGACAGCTGCTTGATTTGAAAGTGATTTGTGTGAGCAGTGCTTCATGCTTCGCTTGTACTATTGAAAGCTGCGTGTTTGTAAGAAACAAATCCGTTTTGTGATTTAAGAGGACAACAGGGGATTAACTTTTTCATTGGAGGAACCGATATTATAGATTATGGAAGCGATGGTTTAAAGTTAAAATGTGTTCATGATGAATGTGTTTCTTACAAACATGTAGCCTTTTACTTCACAAGATGTGAATTGATGGACTGGAGTCGTGTGGATTATTGTGATGTTTTTATCAGCTGTTTGTTCTCTCATTCTGACGGCACCCATTCACTGCAGATGATCTATTGGTGAGCAAGTCATGTAATGCTAGATTTCTCCTAATCTGTTCTGATTAAGTAACAAACTATGTCTTGGATGGCAGATAGTGAGAAAATTTTCATCAAACTGGACTGTTCCTTTAATATTGGAGAAGTTTGAAAAATGGATAAGCAATGCTTCCCTGCAAAGGCCAAAACCAGTAAATGTGCCACCACTGGAACTGAAGATGCTTTATTTTCCTCAAAGATTGATTGTATGTTCATTTTCACATTCAGTTTTCTCTGAATGCAAGCATAATTAAGCCAACACCCTTTGTCAGCACAGATCATAGTCTAAGAGACCCATTTTTCTCAAAATGTTTAGTTACTGCGTTTTGTAGGGCAGCATGATCTGTATTTGTTACAATCTTCAGGCCACTAAAACCATAATTCCACCATCATGGAAACCAAACTTAAAAGAAACTTAGTACATGTAGATTCTGTAAAAAGCTAATCAAAAATTGGAAATGCATATACAATTTTAGTAAAAAGTATACACATTTTTGGTCTTGTGATGAATCATACAAAATGGCAATCAGTTGACACTTACAGCAAAAGCCTAAAAAAATCCATAAAAGAGGTATTTAAATTCGAAAAATATGAGAGGGAATATGACCGCACATGCACGATAAAGAATTCCCATGCTCCTCAGTAGCACTCCTGCTTTGTCCTGTCTTACCTCTGTCTTGACTTTTAAGTACACTGCGTACAATACAACGCAGAAGAAGTGACCAATCAGTGTCATGGGGCGGGGGTTCAGCCTGGTGATTGACACAGATGTTAGATATAGTATGCAGACAATAATTATGTACTTTTAGAACTACATGTCTGATGGTGGTGAATTCTGAACCTACACAGAAAGCAGTCCAACTGGTGCAGAGACACACTCCCCTCCCAATCGAAAATAACACAAGCAGGCTCTTCTAAGATCTAAAACTGAATCTGCAAGAACATGATCAGTTGTAATGATTAAAATGGTCTGACAATGTATCATAACGTATTAATTAGTGTATATTAATCGGCAAGTGTTTATGGCTTTAATGGTTCTATTCAGTGTACAGCAGTCAATTACATAAGAGGCCAGTCTCTGAAGATGAACATTTGGCTTGTGGCAGAGAGTTCCCTCTAGTGGAAGTTTTCCCAATCACATTTTAACACAAGACCTTGAAAATATGATGTTGTATTAACTCCAAAAGCTGGAAGCGGATACTTACTGTCTTGTGAAGCAAACAATTCATGCAGCGCCTGTGCGAGAACATCCACCACAAACGAATGAGACGCCTTCCGCTCCCAATGGAATTTCTTTTTAGCCTATGGAAGGGGTCAAATAATAGCGTTTTCACATTTTCTCATTACAAAGCATTTCATCACTGACTCTAATAGAAGTGCACTGGAGCACATCTTCAATTCTGAAAATAAAAAAAATGTTTAAATATGTATTAATTCTATTCATTTGAATAAAACCCTAGGCTCTTAACCTGCAACAAGGCCGTGTTGTCACTGAGATCCGGAATATTCTGAAGCAGACTCCTCCAAATCCTGACATCATTGAGTGCTACGCTCATCCCTCCGCCAGTTAAAGGATGCCTCATGTTATAAGCATCTCCAAGAAGCAAAACTCCTGGCAGTATATATACAGTAATTGGTTGTAACACTTTATCTATGACATAAAACATTACAGTACTTGTTTAAATTACTGACAATAATAAAGCTTCTTTGTAATTAAATCTATGTACTGTCATACACAAATCTGCCACTGCTACAACTCTAACATGCTGTTTCTATATTGAGGAGTTACCTGGTTTATTGACAGGTGATGAGGGCAGGAAACTTGCTGGCATGGATTTCAGACGATTATTTTGTACAGCCAACAAAAATGGCCTCTTTATGTGATCTGTCAGGCACAACAAACCAAAGTCAATTTGCTAAAAGAAAAGAAGATATTTTGAAGAATGTGGGTAAGCAAACGGTTCCTAGTCCCCATTGACTTCCATATTGTGGGTGAAAAAGTACAATAGAAGTTGATGGGAACCAGAAACAGTGTGGTTACTCACATTCTTCAAAATATCTTCTTTTCTGTTCAGTCATACAGGTTTGGAACAACTTGAGGGTGAGTAAATGATGACAAATGTATTTTTTGGGTGAACGCTTAAAAAAAGTTCTTCTTGTCAATGGTATCAGTCTTCTAACCTGGCAGTTGTGGATGGATCTTCTCAGTCATGTATTGGCTCAGGTTTTTTGGCAGACGTCCCTGTATGTCCACCAGAACGCGCGTGTCAGTGGAAGAGATCTGGTAGATCAGAATCGGTCCGTGGCAGCTCAGAACCAGCTCAGCGTAGCTGGGTTTATACTGAGGAGAGTTCTGTTGAGGCAAACCAATACAATAAATGTAGTGTGTTACATTTAAAAGTCACAATGCAAAACTCAGTGTTAAAAGCAACAGTTTAATGGTTGTGAAGTCAATGACGTTACACCAGAGCATCTCATACCTTCATTATGCAGCCTACGAAGTTGGAACAGATCTGAACCCTTTCTGAGCCCAAACTCTGTCTGAATTTTGAAAAACATCCATCTGCCACCACTGTTAGAGGAGCTCGTAACCTCTGAAAAACATATTCTCAGAAAAGTGAAACTCACAATATCTGAGATTTGTGAAGTTAGGTTACATAAATGTAATCATTATTTTACCATATTGTTTTACCATTATTTTTTGCTTATTCCTAAAGTTATGCTTTTGAAGTCACCCAAGTTTATCACTGGTTAACATACAATATTTTGGACATATTACATCGTCCTGCATCATATTTGCTGAACAAATCCCAATACATTACTAATTTTGGGGTGCTGTTTCCAAAAACAGTGCCTGCTTTGCTCTTGCACGTCACACTTTCTTTCAAAAATGTGATGATATGAAAGTGATTTCATAGCATTTTTGCTTTCGACAACCATTTGTAAGGTAAAGAAGTCTTGTATTAACCCTTAACCACCAGAAAAACTGCCACAGTCACAATTCCTGTCTTCCTCTGAGCCAGCTTACAACTATGTTAAATTCTCAGTTGATTTATGAATGATGCTGGAGACATTATTTTAAGCCTAATCACGATTTCCACTTTTTCCAATTTTTGACATTTGACTGCTTTTGTTATGTTGATTAGTACATTACAGCTCATACATAAATATAATTTGAGAAATCTTCATTCTTATTTTTTTAAAGACTGCACATTATGGAAAGTTTTTGATATTTTTGAACTCCACATCATCAAATTATATTAGTCCTTTTTTACAAACCAGCAAAATGTTTTTTGTTTTTTTTCAATATTCAGGACTGTTTTATCAAACTAGATACTAAAGATATGGATGGATGTGGTCTTTTGACTAACCTGTATTTTCCCAGAATGTTTGTCCTTGTACTGGACGCCTGTGACACAGCCATTTTCCTCTTCAAGGTACGTTACTGTGCCTTCAATGAATCTCACACTCAACAAACACCAGGTAAATATGTTATTAAAATACTTTTTAAACATGCAATATTTTAAACATGCAATATACATATGTTGACCTTACTTTGGCTCTGCTAATGCGGCTCTACGCAGACCCATGATAAAGCGACCGTGGTGGAAAGCTCGGCCACACTGAGTCTGGTCTTGTGAGTAAGGAATCTCCATAACCATCCCACTTTCAGTATCATGAATTATATACCCATTCACAATGCATGCATCCAACCCCTCAACTGACTCTACAAGAAATATGGGATTATAGGTCAGATGTCATTATAACTAGCAA
Organism: Onychostoma macrolepis; assembly: GCF_012432095.1. Lineage (NCBI taxonomy): Eukaryota > Metazoa > Chordata > Actinopteri > Cypriniformes > Cyprinidae > Onychostoma > Onychostoma macrolepis. Next base: position 24,433,496 of record NC_081173.1, read on the forward strand.
TGAAAACTGAAAAAACAAAAAGAAACTCACTTTCCAGGCCTAATTCTTTGAGGGCACGATATCCACCAGGCTGCAGCAATTCACCCACTATTCTGTCAGGCTCTCTAAGACTCCTCTCAATCACTGTAACCTTGCGTCCATCTCGCCCCAGAACCGCTGACAGCGAGGAGCCCAAAACACCGGCCCCTACAATGATGACATCAGGTTCTGAGGCAACAAAATCTCCAATGTTGGTAGTGTTATTCTGTAGATAGATGATAGATAAACAATAGCTAGACATAATAATAGATAATAATAATTAATAAAGTAAAAATGCATAAATTAAAAACAAATAAACTGATATTAATTTAAAAATAAAATCGTAATTAATTATGGTTCTGAGGTATTTATAGATAGATAGATAGATAGATTAAATTAAATAGATAGAATTAAAGATGAGCATACACAGGAAACTGTTGCGTTTATAATGGCGGGATATTGAAATCATGACATCTGTCCACCGAGCAAAGCAGACTGACCGAGTACTGTAGGCCTATTACATGAAGGGCTTAGTGAGCCCGTGCAAGTGTTTAAACCCCGCCCACTCATTCAGCTATCCAATCATATCACTGTACGATTAGATCAGAGGCTTGCGCCCTGAAGTGGCATGGCATTACAGATTTCGCTGTGTTTAGTGGCATGTCCTAGATTGTGGCATATACCATTGAAAATTGCTGAACGTTTATTATTTATTTTAAAAAGCATACAAAATAAATATCCAACCAGATCAAAATATGGCATTTTCATTCAATTTTAATTCTGCTTCGAAATATACAATGCTGAATTCTGTGCGTAATCTCTATTAACTGTCAGATACTAACACAGCCTAGAGGGGGCGACATATACATTGAACAAAATCTAGATTGCAATAACTGTACAATTAAAATGAGGAACGTCATGCATAGATATAATAAAAAACACCAAATGAAAGTATTTTTATTTTATATAACTTGTATAGAAGAACGTTGATCTAAATGTATTTTAGGCATTTAAAACTAACATATTTGCTTTAAACTTAAAAACGCTCTCCCACTTTTGCTGATGATCTGTTAACTTAAAAGTGACAAACTGCTCAAAAAAATAAAATAAATGTTTCAATGACTCGAAGCCCTCTGTGCAGATGAAGGGAGTTTCTGTTGACCAACCAATCAGCGTTCAGTGTGGAGGACAACAGGAGCTTTACCTGAACAGGTAAACGATCACTTGTGTGAGGAACTCTGAAGCACCTGTGAGTGAGTGTGTGTGTGTGGACAGTCTGTCGCCGCAATAAGGTTAAGGACAAAACACACACCATGGAGACTAGGGGAGTTTTATTTCTCTGTGTGACCTGCCTCAGTCTGTTTACAGGCGCGCGCGGCGGTAAAAAGGATATTTACGCGAGAATTGTGGATTTAGTGTCTCCAGGTGAGGAGTTCCTCACGGAGGATGCGCTTCTCTCGGTGTTTGAACTGCTGGAGAACCGCGAGCAGTGCTCCGGTGTGTCGTGTGGAAAGGTAAGACGGATTTGACGAACTTCAAGACCTGTTCATTATATATATATATATATATATATATATATATATATATATATATAGAGAGAGAGAGAGAGAGAGAGAGAGAGACTGACTATAGTGATGTTTTAATGACTTACAGACATATTTATTAGGAAAAATGAAAAATTGACATTATATTACATGTTATACAGCCTATCTGTTATGAAGAAGAGAACATACCATACAGTGTGCCAAGAACATTACCAGCTCATGTTTTAAAAATTATTTTATAAAAAAAAAAAAAAAAAGTAAATGAAGCCTTTAAGGATCATTAAGATTTGTCTCTATACCAGCAAAGCACATTTTATGCGACATCTCGTGACTTCTTTGTCACAAGTATCTGTTTCACATTTATGATAGCCAAATGAAATTGCACAAACTTTAACTGTGAACGTGTTCCATGTTCAGACTCCATCATTACACAGAAATCTTGAAATCACTCTCTTTCTCTCCTGTATAGTGCCTGTCTGTTGAACATCTGCACCAGTTGTTGAGTAATTACAGCAGCTCACAGGGGCTACAGATGGAGGATTTCTTCACAGTGGCCCCTGGATGCTGTCTGTTCCTGAGCTCTCCGCTGGAAACCTGTGGGGCCATACGGGAGGGCCGTTGGGGTGAAGAGACCCATCACTTCATCCAAATGATCTTAGGCCATGACAACACCACCAGCAGTCATAAGGAGATTAGTACTACAGAATATGAGGGTTTGGAGCAGCTGTTTGATGAGATGGAAAAATACTATCAGCCAGACACACATGAGGTCAGTAACTGCAATTTAGGATTAAACTAAAAGTGCTAATTCCCCACCATTCTATGTATAAGTAACATGGCCATGATACACGTTAAGACACATCTGTAATTTGTTTGTCCACATTTTCAGTCCTGTCTTTCACTAAAAGACATCCTGGAAGAGAGCGGTGATCATCACATAGAGCTGGATGCTGTTTTTGCAAATATCCTCTATCATGCTTTGCGTGGAGACTGTATGAGATCACTTGTCCTTCCTGAGCAAGACTACTTTCTGGATTACATCTTCAGCCATTTTGCCTCTGATAATTTTACACTTCATGGTATGACTGTTTTGATAATCCTGATTATGTTATTAACCTAAAATTTGTTTCATGTTGTTGAATTTGTTTTTTTTTGTTTGTTTGTCTGTCTTTTGCTAAAACATTCAAGCAAAAATATGTTTTAATGTGACAGAATCAATCTGAATAAATAATGTCACACCAATGTGTTGTTTTTCATTACAAATATCTAAACATACTTAAATCAAAATACATTTACATGAGATGGAAACTGACTTAAGTCAATCAGGTCTTGTTTTCTGAAGGAAAAAAAATTGTCAAAATTAAGGGAGTTTATGCTTAAAACAAGAACAATATCCAATAAAGAAAAATATGACGCAAGTTTTTTTCTTTTTTTATTTCTTCTTTTATGTTCTGTTCAGGAAACAGGACTTAATCTTACTTCATTTTGCTTCTTAAGTAAATGAATCTTAATTTAAGTGTGGATATTTGCACTGGACAAGACAAAAATACTGAGTAAGAAGATAATTAAGTGTAGGTTTCTGTGTTCTGCATTTATAATATGTTTACAGTAAATTGCATAAACATTCAAAGTTTATGCATTGCATTCAAAGCAAACATTTGATCAGTTCAGGCATCTGAACTGGGAATCGACACATAACCTTGGCTTTTCTTACACAAATGGTTAATATAGAACTTAAAAAGGTCCTTCTGGCTGCAGCTTCATGTTTTTAACATTAAGCATTAAGCACAGTATTTTGTTTAACGCTGAACATTTGCGCTCTTTTCTAATGATACCATTATTACCCAGATTTTGAAGAGCTTCTGAAGATGCTAAAACTGGGTGGAGAGGAACATGACCATGATGATGCCCACACTGAGAATGAACCCCGCCGCAGCGGACCGACCCCTAGACAAAGCCATCAGGACGATCACCATAGCAACAGCAGCTGGGACACAGTAAGATACTGCAATGTTTGCTTGGGGCATCATGATAAATTAATGCATGCTACAGAAATCGAATCATTTAGAGTTTGATGAAGAGAACAATCATTCAGATGGGCAATAAATTATTTTGAGGCCTGGAACATGATTGATGTTTAGATGTCTTGATGGATGTTGTGACATACGTTGCAATCTGAGACCGTGCATGACACCTGTCTGTAATGATAATCAGAGTGAAATTATGATGTATAAAAAAGACTGTTGTTTGACATCCATGCAACTAATAATAGTGCACACTAATGCATGCATGCTTGTCAGAGCAATGAAAGTGAGTAAAGCCAAATAATCTATTTTAATATATGCATGTTTAAAACGTGTTAATATAATATGCATGTCTCAGATTGTTTTTGGTTGTTTTGCCTGCAGATGTGTTTTAGCGCTGAAGACCTTCTGAGGATCTACCAGCTGAACTCTTCATCACTGACCAGAGATCAGTTCACACAGCTCAGTCCTGCTCTGATTCAGCAGATCCTCAGTGGAAGCTGTTCTGAGATCATTTTCACCCACATGACCCCTGATTCTCTGAGCACCGCTGAGAGTGAGTGAGCATAGTCTAAACTAATAAGCAGTAACAAACCAAAATGTGCAAACTGCTAATCTCTGTGCCATTCAACTGGTAGCTGATATAAACATATATAACTTGAACTACAGTAATTAAATGAAGTAACAGCAAACGTTATGAACTGCATGTATTTTTTTAATTATGTAAAACATTATGTAAAGCCAATTTAATTTGACGGGAGTGACAAACATTAATATACAGTAGTACTGTACTGGTGTTTTGTGTGTATAAACATATGGATATATAAAATATTCAAAATGACAGAAAATGAATGAACATGAAATATTTACTCAAACCCTTAAAACAGAAAAATTTATATTAAATATGGTTTCACTTGAACAAAGGGAACAAAGACGTCTGTGCAAGAAAATAATTGGTCTATGCTGGTTATTTCAAAATAGTCATATTAATCTCTCTTGAAGATATATGGCCATCTCACTACTACATGCATATTTTTATTAAGCAAAGATGCATTAAACGGATCAAAAATGACAGTAAAGACATTTATAATGTTTATAATTTCTATGGTTTCCGCAAAAGTATGAAGCAGCACAACTGTTTTCAAGATTGATAATAATAAGAAATGTTTCTTGAGCAGCAAATCAATAGATTAGAATGATTTCTGAAGGATCATGTGACACTGATGCTGAAAATACAGCTTTACTATCACAGATATAAATTATATGTTCAAATATTTATAATAGACAACAGTTATTTTATTTAAAATATTTCACTGTATTACTGTTTTTACTGTATTTTTGATCAAATAGATGCAGCCAAAGGGACTTCTTTCGAAAACATAAAAAATCTTACAGACCCCGAACATTTGAGCAGTGGCATAATATAAAAAGCTTAAAAACCTTATACTACAACTAGAAAATTTAGTTTGTGAGCAAGTACAGAGTTTTTATTATATGTACTTGTCAATGATAGTGAAAGTTTAGATGATCACTTACATTTAGTTTGCGTATCAGAAACATGACATTTGCTCAGCAATGATACATGACTGCTGGCTGTTCTGGTTCTCCCACAATATTTAGTTCTTGTTGGCATCGGTCTCTTGGCCTCAGCAGAACAAGGAGATCCAGAAAAATTCCCAAACACTGTGACTGATTGTTTTAATTACCATCTCTTCCTGGAGAAAAACAAAGCCGGCATTCCATCTGAATGACCTGTAGCTGTTTACAAAAAGCAGTCTGAACGACGGTATACCTGTGAGACAGTGATCTCTTTTCATACAATCACTGAATAAGCCCTTTGTGCCCAGGATACGGATATGCCACTCTCGCCAACATTATCGTCTGTCTGATGGCCATGTTTGGGATCGTGGTGCTGCTGTTCTCCAGGTGCACGCAAGTGTTTCAGATGTGCATCCAGTTCTGCATCAGTCTGGCTGTAGGATCCCTCACGGGAGACGCTCTTCTGCATCTGCTTCCTATGGTGAGCAGCCGGCAAAAAAGGCTTAGAAATGTCTTCATTTAATTGCAACAGAGTGGAAATAAACAGAACTGTAAGAGTACAGTAAATTGGCTGAAAATGTACTCAACCTCAGGCCATCCAAGATGTAGATGAGTTTGATTCTGCATTGAAACAGATTTGGAGATATTTAGTATTACATCACTTGCTCACCAATGGATCGTTTGCAGTGAATGGGTGCCGTCAAAATGACAGTCCAAACAGCTGATAAAAACATCCCAATAATCCACAAGTATTCCACACCACTCCTGTCCATCAATTAATGTCTTGTGAAAAGCTGTGGGTTTTTCAAGAAACAAATCCATCATTACAGCGGTTTAACTTTAAACCGTCGCTTCTGGCCAAAATACCCACCCATAATCCATAGTAACACTTCCTGCAATGAAAGTCTATCCCCTGTTGTCCTCTCATATCACTGGAACTATTTTGGACTGTTTTTGCTTGTAAACAGTGCTTGATCTGTGCATATTTCTCTCCTGATTCAGATTAAACGACTTTTTTACTGGAGAAAGCAATATTATGGATAGAGGACTTGTATTTTAGCTGGAAGCAATGGTTTAAAATTAAAAATGCCTTGATGATGGATTTGTTTCTTACAAACATGCAGCCTTTTGCTTCACAAGATGTTAATTGTGGATTATTATGATGTTTTTATCAGCTGTTTGGACTCTCATTCCGATGGCACCCATTCACTGCAGAGGATCTATCGATGTGCAAGTGATGTACTGTAATGCTAAATTTCTCCAAATCTGTCCTGATGAAGAAACAAACTTACCTATATCTTGGATGGCTTGAGGGTGAGTACATTTTAAGCAAATTTTCATTTTTGGGTGAACTATTCCTTTAAATTTCATTGCTTTGTGACTGATTGTGTTTGTGTAGTTCTTAGGTCTTCATGCGCATGAAGAAGGACACAGTCATGAGGAAGAGAACCTTGACTATATTTACAAACCCCTGGTGGTCATTGGGGGCATCTATGTTTTCTATCTGATGGAAGCCATCTTCGCCATCATCACTCGACACGGTCATCATCATGATGGAGTGAGTGGTGTCAAATTTCTTCAGACACCGTAAATTTATCAAAAAAGTTAAATCAGAAAATACTATCAAGCCATATTTTTCTGAAAAAAGTTATACAAATCAGATGAATCCAGATAGGAATTAAACTTAATTAAAAAGTATGTATTGTAATTGAAATCTAGACACAAAGTGTATTTTGGATATTTTCTTTCCACTAGTCTAAAATAATGTTATGGAAACAAAATAGCCCAAAATCTCAAAACTGACCAGTGCAAGAAAACAGAATGGTTTTGCCTGCATGTCTTGCTTTAAAACAAAATGGCCAATGGCAAGATGGCTGCCAAATGAACTGGCTGTTCTTGAAGGGTCTGTCTTTGCTGTAAATGACCTCTGTTGTCTGTTTGCTGCAGGAGTCTGACCCTCATAACCACAGCAAAGTTCTGCAGATGTTCCAGAGCAGAAGAACACAGCGAAACAACAACAACTCCACCTCACAGGACGAGCTGGTGAGAAAGTCTTCTTTGTGTGAATGAAGAAGTTATAATGTTACAAAACACTACACAAACACAAAAAAATGGACACAACTAGTGTTCTCTGAGGAGGTCAGATGAAATCATGTTTCACAAACCCAGACGGTAATTGTTGGAAATAAGAGGTCATTTCAGGATTTACAGACAATAGTCTGAGATTTTCTTGCTATGTGAATCAGAAATGTTGCTGTTCATTGTTAATTAATGAATTAATATTTACCAATTTTAGTTTTCTAGGTTAGGTTAGATAAGAAAATGTGGGTTTCGTAGGTGGACTTCTCTCTATTATTTATCTTTTCAATTGTTCTTTTTTGCAGTGTATATAATATTTATCCATAACATGTCTGATTTATTTTGACCATCAAATTCAGACATCAGTATTTTTTTGTTTGAAATTTCAATCTAATATATGTTTAGATATTTGTACTGAAAAATCAAGACAAAAATACTGAGTCAAATAATTTTTTATTGCAATATACATCATGCATTGTGTATAATACATTTTTTTGACCATCAAAAAATATTAGAAATATGAATATGCAGAAATATCACTGAATTCATCCCATTTCTTCCTCTGTGATCATCAGTTTTGTAATACTGTCAGTCTGTCCTGATTTTAGGTGGATGAGCGAAACAACGAGAAGTCCCTCCTGGAGCCGATTAGCACTCGAGGTCAGTGCATGCTGTCAGGAGTCTGCGTTAGACACATCGAAGCCATGACTGTAAATAATTACACGCCTATTAGAGTTAACAACATGTTTGTGATGTAACATGACACACATTTAAGGGAGTAAAATGACCTGTTAGTAAAGTAACATTTACACACACTGAGGTTGTAAAAGGTGCCTGCTGTCATATTTCTTTTAACACTGACGTATATACCAGTGTTATTTTAGCATTATTGAGATACTATTATAGTTAATAGAGCTTTTTATTTTCATGACAAGCAAGATTCTCATTTAAATGGTGAAAAAAGATTAGATTGTTATTATACATTATGTAATTAATATTTATTTAGATTGTATATAATCATTATATAGTAAAATAAATTAAATAAAATTATAAAATAATAATAAAATAATTAAATGAAATTATAAAATGAAAATTTAAATGGTGACACACCCCATATATATATATATATATGATATCTTAACTCTTGGTCCTATTATAGTCTTCGTTTTCATTATTTTTAGTTTCATCACTCCGTTTCATCCGCAGGTGATTTTTGTAATTGAATAATGTCATTTATGATTTTAACAGTAGTGTGAATCTTTCTCGTGTCTCTCAGAGAAGCGTCTGCTGCCGTTTATGATCACCATTGGTGACGGGATTCATAACTTTGCGGACGGTCTGGCCATGGGTGCTGCGTTCTCCGTGTCGTGGCGCTCAGGACTGGCGACGTCGCTGGCCGTTTTGTGTCACGAGCTGCCACACGAGTTAGGTGAGATACGTTTATTTGAGAGAAACTCTAATCTAGCCACAAAAATGCATTAAAAACAACTAGAAAATAAAAGCTTGTTAAGACAGACTTTGAATGTTGTGTAAATATTGAATACTAAGGCGTTTTAGAAACATTTGAGGTTTGGTTTTCTACATACCCTTGAAATAACACGTAACTGTTTTGTGCAGTAACACAATGTAGGCTACATTACTGACTAATCAAAACAACAAAGAAAACAAATGGCACTGAGCCTGTTATATGCTTCTTTTTCATGATGCAAAATCATTTGGGTTTCTTTGTTTTAGCTTGTGAAATGTCATACAGACATTGTGTTTTTGTGTTTGGTCAGGTGATTTTGCGATGCTGTTGCACTGCGGTCTGTCGGTGAGAAAGGCTCTGCTGCTGAACGTGGGCAGCGCTCTCACCTCCTTCATCGGCCTGTACATCGCACTGTCCGTCTCCACTCAAACCATCGCCCAGGAGTGGATTTCTGCCATCACCGCCGGCTTCTTCCTCTACATCGCCCTCGCAGACATGGTACGCGTGGTACTTTCTGTCTTCTTTTGTAACTCTTCTCATTAACAGAGCAAAACTACACAAAGTAGCTGCCGTATTGTGTGCAAATTGTAAGCGTCATCCTCTATATAACATGGAAGCCTGTTTCTGCTGCAGAATAAAAATCTTAATAAATTAAAAAATTAAATAAAATATTCTGAGTTCTTTTCTCGCAATTCTGATAAAAAAAAGATAAAATTGTGAGATATAAAAACTTGACAAAACTTGACCAAGTTGACATCATGCACTTTTGTTTTTTTGGTTTCTGCCATGCAACAAAAAATAAAAAGGTAATTGGTAATATTTTTTTTCTCACAATTCTGAGAAAAAGGACAGAATTGCAAGATACAAACAAAATAGTGAGATATAAACTCAACCGCAAGTTAAGTTCAATCACAGAATGAAAATGAAAAGTTAATTGTGACTTTATTTCACAATTCTTCCCAGTGGTGTGAGATAGTGATAGTTCACTCAAAAATGAAAATTTTGGCCTCATATTTTGAAGAATGTTGGTAATCAAACAGCCATTGACTTCCATAGTATGTTTTCCTTTGAAGTCAATGGCTACCGTCAACTTATCAACTTGGTTATCAACATTCTTCAAAGAAACGGGTTTGAAACAACTTAAAGGTCTGCATGGTGACACATGACAGAATTTTCATTTGTGGGTGAACTATCCTGTTAAGTAAAAATTGTAGTTTCCTGCGGAGTGTGTAGCTTGAAACAAGTGTAATCCTTCAATTTCTCTGTTTTTTTCCTGTCTAGCTTCCATCTATGATTCATGTGGACAGTAAAAAGCCATGGCTGATATTTCTGCTGCAGAATCTGGGTCTGTTGACTGGATGGGGGATTTTATTACTCCTGTCTTTATATGAAGATCAGATAGGAATCTAGGAAATGATGCAGGATTGTACTTGTGCATTATCATTATCATATTCTCTTCCTCGAACATGTTTGTGTGATTGTCACTTAAACAGTGGATATACAAGAACATTTTAGTGCTGCCATGTTTTGAAATGGAATATTTTTAAAACCTTGTTTTTATTTTTAATACTTAGTTTTTGTTGGGAACAGAAGAGAAATTTACAGAAAAAGAAAAACAGAATTACATATTTGTTAACATTATTTTCAAGAATATTACTGTAATACTTTTAAATTTTTTTTACAACAGATGAATCAGCCATGCAAATCAATTTATTTACACTGGATAAATGGCTTTTTATGGCCATCAGCACTTTCTCATGAGACTCCTATCCTTCAATTTAAATTTCTTTTTTAACTAGTTCATTGCAATCTGTAAAGGTTGTTTCTGTGTTGTATTGAAAAGAGGAAATTGGGTTAAAAATGTACCATAAGATACACTTGATATATGAATTTTACTGATTCATGAAATTCTGCTAATATGAAGCATGAAGTGAGCTTCTGTCATGATGTGTAGTGAGAGAACCTATGAATAAATAAACTAATGGTGATCTGTAGCTTTTGTCCTAGTCTGAAAACATTCACTCATAGTCTGTGCTTTCATAAATGTTATGTAAGGATTCTCTTCAGAATTATGGTCTTACGTATGTATGCGAGTGTATTATTAGTCATGTTCAAGATTGCAGGGCTGAAAGCGCTGTGGTAAAGCCAATGATTTTGTTTCGTCTTCAAACCGAAATGCTGAAGTTTCATTTTTTTCTGACTCACACGACTTGTGTCTCTGAAATTTCACAAGTACACACCCAATTTAAAACACAGACCAATAACTGCAAACCTTGGAGAAAAAAAAAAAACTTTAAAACGAATGCCACTTAAAATAATTGAATGGTATTTACACTAAGAAAGCTAACCATGTATTAAGGCATTACTCAGAAATACTGTCTGTATCAGGGTCAGAAATGAAACATTTGAACCATTTTTTAACATAGGCATATAAAACCCTTGTGATGCATTTATGTAAACTCTAATTCAAGGGACACAACTGTGTGATTGTTATTATGGATGTTGGTACTTTGTCATGCAGTTTTTACCTGTATTGCCCAAAACAAATTTCCCTCACGAGGGACAAATAAGGTAAATCAATAGTATCAATCGCAATGTCACGAAGGTGAGTGAATGATGACAAACATCTGAATGAACTATTCTTCTATGAAGTTTGTGTGTCAGTTATATTCTGTCCACACAATTTGAAACACAGGTGAGTTTGAATCGATTGAACTTGAGCTGAACGAGCTGACGTGAAGTACACGTTCAACACATGTAACTGACACACAATACTTTGTTTCCTCTTCTACAGTTTAGACCATCAGTCATTAACATGGAAATTCTGATCTATTCAACAACACAAAGACTTTATATTAAAAACTGCTTTTGATACATTTTCCAAAATGTGGAAATTTGGGGGATTTTATATATATTCTTCTCAGCACTCTTAAGTTTTTATTTTGATATCAATATAAAAATAAATATATTATAATAAATATATATTATGGTTCTATTTTGAAATTATATAAAATTCAAATGATCATTTGTTATTGAAACAAAAAACTGTTAATTTATAATTTGTTTCTAAATGATTTGCTCTATTCATACAAATAAAAAACAAAGATGATTATATGTCATCTTTATATTAAATAAGGATGATTATTTTACGACTCTGGAGCTGGATTTTATATTCATATTATATTCATATGTGATGCCTGTAATTACAGTAGGAGATACCAAACAAAACAAGCATCTAATCAAGGTTAACGTGATTAGTCTGTGATTAATTTATATTATACAAATCATTATAAAAGTTAATATATGTTGTTGTTTGGGATTGTTTAGTATAAATTGACTGATCTGGATCTAGTATCAAAAAAAAGCACAAAAAAAAAAAAGCACAATAGTGCCAACTACAGGAGAGATTGAGCAAATACAACTGTTTACAGATCACCCTGATTCACCAGAAACAACTCTGGAAAACAGTCTTTATTGAATATAAAGTTAAAACACAACATGTGTACACTTAAAAGAGTGCCAAACAGCACAAATAAATAAATTCAGACTCTAGCATTGTGAGATCATGTTACCTCGTTCTAATGATCTCCTGTGTAGCTAAACGAATGACCTCATTGAAATCAAACTGAATATATTTCCTCCAGTATCTTCGGTCACGTCCGTACGTCTGCGCTGGGTAACATGGACTTCCTGTGGGGGGCACAGAAACACATGTTGAAATACCCCCAAATCAAAAAAAACCACAATAGTTGAAGCGAAAAGTCATAAGAAACAGACCGATGCCATGGAAGATTCTGGCCACGGCTCGCCCGGAGAACTTCTCATCGCTGCGACTGGACAGGAAACCTCTGATGTCCGCACAGATCTGAGCCTCCCAGTCCCTCATCTGAGGACACAATACAACAACAGAATTCAGAGATAGAAACGAGAGTTCACATCATAAACGAAACTGTGAAAGAGTCACACCTTGCATTTGTTGAGCTCTTCCTCCTCGTCCTCCTCTTCCTCCTGATAGTTTTTGCTCAGGTCCAGGTTTCTCCTCTTGTCGAAATAATCGCGCAGCAGCTCTTTGAGAGCCTGACTCCTGCTTTCCTCCAGATCATCCATGCACTGACTGCAGTTACGGTACGCAACACTGCACACAAACACAACATGTACACTCAAGACAGTACAGATGATGTGATTTCCTAGTAAAGGACCATTAATGGTTAGAAGAGCTCAGTCACGGTGAGTGAGTGGATCTGACCTGCGGAAGGCTTTGAAGCAGGTTTTGAGCTGGTACAGCTGTGTCCTCTCCTGTGCCATCACTCTGCCGTGCAGAAACGCACAAACCGCGTCCAACTCATCTGCCGTCAGGTCACCGTATGAGCGGAAATAGAAGGACAGCGCTGAGAACTCCACATGGACGCCGCTCCGTCCTGTGCCTCCATATGAACCTGACGAGATGAAGAGAGAGAATATAATGGAATTAGGGCTCTCAGTTTATTGCGTTAATTAATTAGTTATGAAAAACTAACGTCATTAAAATATTTCAACACAGTTAACGTACTGGCCCCGCCCCCAGACCTGTACATCATCTTACATTTCATACAGTTGACATATGATGCAGGGCAACAACGCTATAAATGCAGTTATGCCCTAAAATTCAAGATAGTGGGGCAAAAATACCCCTGTACGAGTTTTTGTCTCATATTTATATAACATGATATGAGCAATTATGTTTATGGCCTAATAGCACAAGTGCAAATGTGATTTTATACAACAGTTCAGTAAATAAGTCAATATTGTGTTTTATTTTTAAACAAAATTGTGTTTTTGCTCAATTTTGCCAACGAAAATGTTACCTATAAAGCCAAAGCAGAACTGTTGTGCGTCTGTGAGCAAACGTTTTATAATTTTAGTAACACTTTATTTTAGTGTTCTTGTTACACGTTACATGTACTTACTATTAATATTATATTAATTACATGCAAGTAACCCTAAGCCAAACCCTAATCCTAACCCTAACTAGGGCTGCACGATATACAGGTGCTGGTCATATAATTAGAATATCATCAAAAAGTTGATTTATATCAGTAATTCCATTCAAAAAGTGAAACTTCATTACACACAGACTGATATATTTCAAATGTTTATTTCTTTTCATTTTGATGATTTTAACTGACAACTAAGGAAAATCCCAAATTCAGCATCTCAAAAAATTAGAATATTACTTAAGACCAATACAAAGAAAGGATTTTTAGAAATCTTGGCCAACTGAAAAGTATGAACACGAAAAGTATGAGCATGTACAGCACTCAATACTTAGTTGGGGCTCCTTTTGCCTGAATTACTGCAGCAATGCGGCGTGGCATGGAGTCGATCAGTCTGTGGCACTGCTCAGGTGTTATGAGAGCTCAGGTTGCTCTGATAGTGGCCTTCAGCTCTTCTACATTGTTGGGTCTGGCATATATTATATCTTCCTCTTCACAATACCCCACAGATTTTCTATGGGGTTAAGGTCAGGCGAGTTTGCTGGCCAGTTAAGAACAGGGATACCATGGTCCTTAAACCAGATACTGGTTGCTTTGGCACTGTCTGCAGGTGCCAAGTCCTGCTGGAAAATGAAATCAGCATCTCCTTAAAGCTTGTCAACAGAAGGAAGCATGAAGTGCTCTAAAATTTCCTGGTAGCTGGCTGTGTTGACTGTGGACTTCAGAAAACACAGTGAACCAACACCAGCAGATGACATGGCAGCCCAAATCATCACAGACTGTGGAAACTTCACACTGGACTTCAAGCAACATGGATTCTGTGCCTCTCCACTCTTCCTCCAGACTCTGGGACCTTGACTCAAGGCTCAGTACTAGGGCCGTTACTTTTCACGCTTTACATGTTACCCTTGGGAGATATTATCAGGAGACATGATGTTAGCATTCACTGTTATGCTGATGATACTCAGCTCTATATTTCTTCGCGGCCCGGTGAAACACACCAAATTGAGAAACTAACGGAATGCATAGTCGATATAAAAAACTGGATGACGAGTAATTTTTTACTGCTAAATTCTGAAAAAACAGAGGTGTTAATTATCGGACCTAAAAACCCCACATGTAATAACCTAGAACATTATCTAACACTTGACGGCTGCTCTGTCAATTCTTCTTCATCAGTCAGGAACCTAGGTGTGCTGTTTGATAGCAATCTGTCATTTGAAAGCCATGTTTCTAGCATCTGTAAAACTGTGTTTTTTCATCTCAAAAACATATCTAAATTGCGACCAATGCTCTCAACGTCAAATGCAGAAATGTTAATTCATGCGTTTATGACCTCAAGGTTAGACTATTGTAATGCTTTATTGGGTGGTTGTTCTGCACGCTTGATCAACAAACTACAGTTGGTCCAAAATGCAGCAGCTAGAGTCCTTACTAGAACCAGGAAATATGACCATATTAGCCCGGTTCTGTCAACACTGCACTGGCTCCCTATCAAACATCGGATAGATTTTAAAATCTTGTTAATTACTTATAAAGCCCTGAATGGTTTAGCCCCTCAGTACTTGAGCGAGCTCTTATCACATTATAGTCCTCCACGTCCGCTGCGTTCTCAAAACTCCGGCCGTTTGATAATACCTAGAATATCAAAATCGACTGCGTGCGGCAGATCCTTTTCCTATTTAGCACCCAAATCTAGATTAAAGACCCATCTCTTTATCCTGGCGTACACATAACACACTAATACACTTCTATAATTCAAATCCGTTAAAGGGTTGTTAGGCTGCATTAATTAGATCATCCGGAAGCGGGAACACTCCCCATAACACACGATGTACTCGTTACATCGTAAGTTGAATGGCATCTACGCTAATATTTGTCTGTTTCTTTCCTAATCTGTTTCTCAGTCCGTATCCGATCAGATGGTGGATCAGCACCAAGAGATGATGTCTACAGCCCTGATCGTCAGCGGAGACCAGGACACCCAGATACATATCCCCAGCGAAAACCTAGATTAAAATACAATAAAACTAAAAAATATAACAAAATAACTAAAAATATAATAAAATACCCAACTACATAATACTACTATTGTTAGAACTTGCAACAAAATTAAAATAGAAATATAAACTTTTGAACTGTGGGTTTCGTCTGGTCAGAGGAGAACTGGCCCCCCGACTGAGCCTGGTTTCTCCCAAGGTTTTTTTCTCCATTCTGTCACAGAGGGAGTTTTGGTTCCTTGCCGCTGTCGCCTCTGGCTTGCTCAGTTGGGGACACTTAATTTCTAGTGATTATCGCCGATTTGATTGCACAGATACTATTTAAACTAAACTGAGCTAGACGATGACATCTCTGAATTCAATAATGAAATGCCTTTAACTGAAAATTGAGTGTTTAATCTTATCATTATACATTACTGACACTCTATCCTCCAATTTGATACCGTTAAGTGCTTTGACACAATCTGTATTGTTAAAAGCGCTATATAAATAAAGGTGACTTGACTTGACTTGATTTTCAAATGAAATGCAAAATGTACTTTCATCTGAAAAGAGGACTTTGGAGCACTGAGCAACAGTCCAGTTCTTTTTCTCCACAGCCCAGGTAAGATGCTTCTGACGTTGTCTCTGGTTCAGAAGTGGGTTGATAGCTCTTTTCCTGAAGACGTCTGAGCATGGTGACTCTTGATGCACTGACTCCAGCTTCAGTTCTCTCCTTGTGAAGCTCTCCCAAGTGTCTGAATCAGCTTTGCTTGACTGTATTCTCAAGCTTGCGGTCATCCCTGTTGCTTGTGCACCTTTTCATACCCAAATTCTTCCTTCCAGTCAACTTTGCATTTAATATGCTTTGATACAGCACTCTGTAAACAGCCACACCTTTCAGTAATTACCCTCTTTGTGGAGGGCGTCAATGTTCGTCTTCTGGATCATTGTCAAGTCAGCAGTCTTCCCCATTATTGTGGTTTCAAAGAACAAGAGATACCCAGAATTTATACTGTAAGGATGGTCATTAATTGAAACTCAAATGTAAATATTCTAATTTTCTGAGATACTGAATTTGGGATTTTCCTTAGTTGTCAGTTATAATCATCAAAGTTAAAAGAAATAAACATTTGAAATATATACGTCTGTGTGTAATGAACGAATATAATATACAAGTTTCACTTTTTGAATGGAATTAGTGAAATAAATCAACTTTTTGATGATATTCTAATTATATGACCAGCACCTGTATCTCATGCAATATTTAATGCGCATCTTTGTGTAGTAAATGCTGCTCCATGTGAAATCACGCACGTGATGGAAATTTACAGCCGATTACAGAACCAGCTTTACTGACAAGATGCGCATTAAATATCGCATGCAATATATTGTGCAGCCCTAACCCTAACCATATAGTAAATACAAGTAGTTAAACTTAGTACTTAAATGTATAATTACACTATAACAGGGACACCTTAAAGTGTAACCAAAATTTTAATTGACTGACAGCCCTGAATGGAATACAATATAGTGGTAGGAGGAACATTGTTTTAATTTAAGAGGTCCTATCCAATCAGAATAAAGCTAGTCGTTTGTTTGGTCCTTTTGGTTTGTAACATGCATCAGCTGATCTGTGAATCACATGGTCTCCTCTCACCTGTGTCTGAACCCCACTGCAGCTGTCGCAGGCCTCTCTTCACCAGAGTAAGCTGCCAACCCATTGTGTCCGCCAGCTCCACCACGTCAAACTCCAGAGTGTCACATGACCCCACGCGCTCCCCCGCCATGCGTTTGCGCGCCAGAGCCACAGCGATCGGAGGACACCTGACAACATTCAGAATTACACAATAAGCACTGATGAGCTTCTAAAAGCATCGAAAGCTACTTAGTCATACTGTGAAGAGTAACGTACAGTTTGGTGATTTTGCGCAGTTGTTGTGGGCCGCCATAACACTGCAGCTTACAGATGGAGAGCGTCGGATGAAGAAGCTCCACCCACTGCTGAGGATGAAGTTCCAGGTAACACAACAGAGTCTCCAGACCTAAAACACACAGAGTGAAGAAGAGCCATAATTTAGTGTAAAATACAAAACTTAATCTGAGAAGATAGTAAGTCTGGCATGAATTATGGCTAACTAAAACTATTACATTTAAAAATAATTTATGTTGACTGAAATTAAATAAAGACAAGCTTAACATAGTTGTCAAGTTTCTAATTTTAATTAAGCTAAAATGTTTAAATTGTTCAAACTAAAACTGAAAAATTTATAAAAACTAAATAAACATCTAAAAAAAATTAACTAAAACTACAATCAGTGTTATTTTATTATCACTGAGATACTATTATAGTTGTTAATATTTAGAAAGTTTTTATTTTCCATTTTCATTTTACTTCTACTAACTTTTTTCAGTAGTTTTTGTTTCTTTTATTTATGTCTACATAGTTTTTCTTACATTTTATTTGTTTTAGTTATTTTAGTATATCAAGTGAAACCAAATTAATAGATTTTTTTAGTTGATGTTTATTTTATTCCAAGTAACATTTTTTAAATGGTTTTGACTTTAGTTTCAGTTTTAGTTAACTACAACGACCCTGATTAAAATGAAAAAAAAAATATATATATATAAATATATATATATATATATATATATATATATATATATATATATTAAATACTATGATAATACAGTAATCTATACTGTCATCATCATTTAATCACCCTCAATTCATTTAAAAGAAATAAGACATTTCTTTCATGTAACACTTGTGGAAAATGTACATGCTCTTGTCCATACAATGACAACGGACTACAAATAGACCATAAAATAATCAAGAGTTTGATGGCGTTTGGGTTTTCATATTTTTGCCGATTCTGGAGGGAAAAAGATTCGACTAAATTATCAAGGTGGATAAATGTTCTATTCATTAATTCCTAGATGCACGTCCCCAAATAAACATGTCTCATGAGGGTGAGTAAAGAATGTTTGGTCGATCTATCCCTTTAAACATGACATTTACTCTCAGAACTTCTGTATTACAGCACTTTCTCTCGTGTTTATCTAAGTCTCACTCTCTTCTGTGATGTCGAGGGTCTCTACAGTCTCCTGCATGGGAATGGCTCTCTCATGTGTGTGACACGCGCGCTGTATACACACGTCACTCAGTTTCAGACCGCCATCGCTCTCCTCCGGCTCCTCCTCTGTTGTCTGAGTTGGTTTGTTGTGCTCATGTGGAGTGTGTGTCTGCGGTGGTTGTTGGTGTGTGGGAGTCACTGTCTCGGTCAGCTGCTGCTGGTGTGGATCAGCGTCTTCACAAACCTCCATCTCCAGTAACTCACTGTCAGATACTTCCACAGCCTACAGGGTATGACATTCAGACTTCAATGCAACTCAAAAATAAATACATAAATACATGAACAAAATACATAATTATGAAAAGTAAATATGAAAATACAATAAAAAAAAATATTTGTAATTATTTAAGTGCCACCTGTGCCAAATCCTGCTGCTGAATCTGTCTGCATTTACATGGAGGAAAAACCTTCTGCACCAGTTTCTTCACTGTATAAAAATCCACTGTGTCTGCATAGATGTGCCTGCGCAGCTCATGCAGGTCTGCACCCTAAATGCAATATACAAATATAATATACAATAAATGCAATATACAAAAATAGAAAAAAATACCAATTGTTGCAGTGTAGTTGGTAATTACAATTAACTAAAACTATTAAAATTAATCTTGTTAATTGAAATAAAGCTAAAATAAAATAAAAATAAATAAATGTTACATGAAAAACTTATGTAAATGCAAATTAAAACATAAAATAATTGAAATTTGAAGTACTAAAATTACTAAAACTGAATTTTTTTAACCTAAATAGTAACATTTAAAGTAATTGTGAAAAAAAAAAGACAAAACCACATCATAAAATTACCTATCCTACATCCTCTGCAGTTTTGTTATTATTACACTAAATTACTGAAACTTCAACTAAAATTAAAGTGAAAATTAATAAATATTTTAATAGTATAAAATATATAGTATAGAATATATTACTAATATTAATATATTGCTACTAATGTAAAATTACAAATAACTAAAAGTACTAGACCTCTGGGTCTAGAAACAGGTGGCAGTGTGCTGGGTGTCCGTCGCGTCCTGCTCGGCCAATCTCCTGCACATAGCTCTCAAAACTTTTGGGCATGTTGTAGTGGATGATCCCACGCACGTCTGACTTGTCCAACCCCATACCGAAGGCCACGGTGGCCACCACCACACGCAGCTCCCCGCACATGAAGTTATTCTGCACTCGCCGCCTCTCTGACGCAGACATCCCGGCGTGGTATGCCTCTGCAATCCACTTCAGAGGCTTACGGATCTTCTTCCTGGCTGAGTTGACGTGAAAAAATGAAGTAAATACCTCCAAAAAAAGCAAAGGAGCAGAAGTGTTTTGTATGACAGTGATGAATTTACCAAGAGCTTTCTTCTTCTTCCCTACAGGATTGTCCTCCTCATCCTCTGGTGTCAGTTTGGAGGACTCTCTCAACATCACCCCCTGCAGGCAGGTGCGCAGCAGTGCAGCGATACGGGACGTCTCCTCTCGCCTGGTACAGTAGACGATAACTGACTCTAGAGCACCAAAGCGTTCGCCCTTCAGCAAAGACACCAGAGCCTGTAGGAGAACACATTAAGGTATCTGAGACAAGTATAACAGCTTGCTTTTTGCCAAGTCCAAAATAACCTCATGAAAAAGTCATTTGGCAAAAAAATAAAATCTATAGAAATTTAATTTTTTTTAAATATATTTAGCAGTTCAATCAGTGAAACAGTCACATGGTGTTTCATGTCTCTGAAATTAATTTCTCTAGTTTGATGTTGTTTAGTTGCATTTGACTTAGTCTGCAACATCTTCCATGAAAACAAGACTTTATAAAGGTACCTGCTCTTTGTCTCTGTCCATGGACACGGACAGCTGGAGGTTGTGAGGGACAGCAGCAGAACGGACGGCGATTCCATCCTGATCGCTGATGTCCAGGTGTCGGGCGATGTCCAGCGCTGTAGACAGAGTGGCCGTGGCAGTGAGACCCAACAGACAGCGCACACCCAACCGATCCCTGAGCACCTACGCAACACAAACATACATTAATTCTGCAATGATCAAATGAAGAAAAATATGATTCATTTGAGAGACAAACCTTGCACAGTCTCAGGTAACAGGGCCGGAAGTTATGTGACCATTCAGACACACAGTGAGCCTCGTCGATACAGGCAAAGGCCACAGGGGGGAGCTGGTCTGCAGGAGGGAGGCATCCTGACCCCGAGTGACCTCCGCCAACCAGAGCTTCAGGAGACAACAACAGGACATGCACCTGACCAGCCTTCACCTACACACACAATAAAACATATTAACAAAGACACACACGCTCACAGTTTCATGTAAGAAATGTCTCACACCTTGCCCTAACTTGATATAAATTAAGTTTTGAAAAACAAATGTTGCATTTAGATACTTGATTTTTGATTCACACATCTAAATATTTTGATTTACTTGTCTGGTTAGGACCAGTGTTGTTACAGTTAACTAAAACAAAAACCATTCAAATAAAATGTAATTTAAAATTTTATTTAAAAATGAAAATATGAAATGTTGCCTTGAAAGCCGAAGAACTAAAATTATTAAAAGTAAAAATGAATAAAATACAATTAAATAAAATGAATAAAAACTAAACAGACAATTTGAAAAAAATTGAATTAAAAAAATGATTTTCCACTAACCATGAAGCTATCGGCGCCGTCAAAACATCACATATCATTTGTGAATTATTTTCTATTCTTGTACCTTCTCAATGGCCGCCTCTCTCTGCTTCCGAGACATGTTGGAGTGAATGCAGGCAGCTTTCAGTTTCGATGGGAGTCCAGAGAGCTTTACAAACAATGTAAAAATTAAGGAAAAAACATTAAATGGCTGTTCTACTTCCCTATAGATGTTATAAGATACATGCTCTTATTAATTCTCACCTACACAATACAGCTAATTAATGTGAGTGAGAATTTCCTGCATTATAAACATAGTATTTGCTGGAATAATTCAATTCAATTTCCACCACAAAGTCAAACGTACCTGATCGTCCATCAGAGACACCAGAGGAGACACCACCAGCGTGATGCACTTTGACCTCTGGGCGTACAAGTACGCAGGAAGCTGGTAGCACAGAGATTTGCCCATACCAGTCGACAAAACCACTAGTGTGGACAGACCTGAATGAAAACAAAACCACCAACAGATCAGAGCACCCACTTAACACTTCACATGCAAATTCATTTAGCTATTTGCTTTTCTGAACAGCAAAACTCACTCATATGTGGGTTGAAAATATATTAAAATGGGTTTTAGGAAATTCATTTCAGACTGAACAATTTTTATACAATCAAATCCATTTTTAGTTCTGAACAGTAAAAACACACAGGAAATCCCTTCAGTTGTGGTTATTATTGCAGTTTTATTCATCATTTGGTGTGTAATTTGTATTTAGTGTCAATTATATTGCACTGCTGTATGGATGTGTTGAAATACAGAAATGTAGTAATGTATCCTCCCACCTGACAGGATCCTCATGATGGCCGTCTCCTGGCCAGGCCTGAAGGACTTGTAACCAAAGTCTCGAAGTGCTTCGTACACCTCTGGCGGGACATCTGTGGAAAATCAATGGAAAGACAGAGAATAAAAAGACATTTGCAAAGAATTAAGCTCTTACAGCACATTAATGTGACATACCTTGAATTTTCCCATCATCCTTTGGCCTGTAGAGTGGCTCCATAGGTGGAGGAGGGGCGGGCCGCTCATAATCTGGTCTGATGATATTGAGCAGTATCTCCGTCCCCTGATCCTCCTTCTCAGAAGAGTCTCCGCCCACAGAGGGAGGGACCACTGCAGTAAGAAAACAAAACATTTACCTTTGCTATTGTGGGTGGCATGGATATTATACATTATAATAATTCAAATAAAATGTAAAAAAAAAAATAATATTTTATTTTAGCTAGTTTTAGCAAGATGTTTTCATTTAGTTTTATTGAAATAACAAAATACACTTAAACTAATAAAAATGGCAAAAACACACAGTACAATGACTAAAACTTAAACTAAAATGAAAACAAATTATTAATTAAAACAGTTGGGTTGCTAGGGTGTTTTGCGACAAGTGACTAATCGCTGTAATTGAACATGTGCCCCATGCAGACCCACCAACAGGCTCTGAGCGCAGAGTTCCTGTCGCCCGAGCAACTTCCTCCAACGTGGGCAGCTCAAACTCCTCCTCCTCTACTTGGGCTTCCTGCTGTTCTGCAGAACTCACAACAGGAACTGAAACACAAACCCAGATTATCAATAACATAACCACAAATTCATGAGAGCAGAGTCACGTGACCTGCGCAGCCTCTCACCTCTTCCTCGACAGTCTCGTGCCCAATGACCTGTCCCACCGCACTTGTAGCAGGTGTCGCCTTGACGATTGAAGCCGCCGAACCGCCCCCTACCCCTCCCGACTCCGCCCCCAAACCGCTCACCCTTCAGCTGGAACTTCTGCATGTACATCTAGAATGAAACATTAAGAAAACCACATTAACGAATTACCCAATGAAAACATTTTATAAACAGATCGTTTCAGTATTTACAGTATGTATTAAACAAGTGACAAAAAGTAACAAGGCCCTACTTTATAGCAATTTTACAACGTATAAGGGGATTTTAGTCAGGCATGTGATCAAAACCTGTTTTGTTCCCCATTTTATATAACTATACAATAATGATTATCATGATATTATTATTGAAAATAATATTATATAATTATTTAAATGATAGAAATTAAACCAATAAAAATGACTATTATAATAATACTATTGTACTAGTAAAATATTACTTTAAAAAAGTATATAATAATAAGAAGAAGAATAACAGCAGCAGTATTTTACAGAACAGCAAAATTATCTGTCTTAATTTCTTTGCTTTCAAACGTTAGGGCTTTTATTTTGGTGCAAACCCATTGGGAGATTTTAAAGCTTCTTTTTTGATGACAACAGAGATATAAATGATTCACAAAACAAATCCGATGAGATGGCTGATGCGTTTCCTCTGGATTTATGCAAATCACATGGATCATACTTCAGGCTGGAAATGACAGAAATCAGTAATCCATTCTCAAAAAATTGCATAAGATTTAAAATGCATTAAATCTGACAATACAATACCAAACACCAAAGGTTTTAAAGCTCTGATGGAGGGAAAACATTTCCAGTAAATCACTGCTTAAATTTAATCTACTCTGGGACATCTGAATATTTGTAGTATATAATATACAAATCATCTGGAATATTTTTATGCTGGTTTTTGTTTATTGAGCTCAATAGTCATGGTCACTTTATACTGTCATCTTGTAAAATTTGTCATTGTATTTAAATTGTGTCATTGTGTCCAAATTCCTTTGAAACATCTGCATTTGTATTTCACAGTAGAAAGTTATATCGGTTTACAGCAACAAAAAGGTTGAGTAAACTATAACAATTTCAATATTTGCATGAACTATTCCTTAAAAGAAGTAGATTTTGTTGTTATCAACCAACCTGTTTCCTTAGTGCAGCTCCTCTCAAAGCAAATCCTTTGACATGGGACTTCTTCTTCAAATTGATTTTCACAAAGTTGCCATCTGTATTTTTGTTAGGCCTGGTTCAGGACGAAGACAATAAATCAGTAAAACACTAAACAAAATGTGACAATAATTGATGCTCATGGTACCCACCTGACCCTGACAGTGTTCTTCATTGTATACGCAGCAGCTCTGGCCTCCTCCTCATCCACCTCTCCCAGCAAATTCTCCTGAGGAATTGCTCGTTTCTGGGTTGTTTTTTTCTCTGAACTGTCAGTATCATCCTCGTCCTCGACTTTTCCTTTCCTCTTTCCTCTTTTTTTGGGCTGATCCTCTCCAGCTGCCTCTCCTTTCTTAGTTCTCCTTCTCTTTTTCACTCCACCTTCCTGCTCCTCAGATTCGTCCACGTCATCACCCTCCCTCTGTCTTTTTCGACCTTTGGTTTTTTTGCGACCTTCGGCCTGCGCTCTGTCATCTGAGTCTTGATCTTTTCTAGCCCTGGGTTTGCGTTTCTTAGTGTTTGAAGCAGATTTAGGCTCCTCTGAACAGGCCTCGTCATCTCCCATGAGAGCCGCAGTGTTTTTTTGATATACCTGTTCATCATCAGGCCCTGGGGAGCCCAATTCTGCATCCACCACATTGTTCCTTAATAAAGATGCTACTGGACCTTTCTGTACACCATCCTCTGACAAGGAAGATTTCTTCTTATCCAGTGAAGCCTTAGGAGATGTCTGACCCTCATTTGACGCAGTTTCGCTTTTAACAGTAGGTCGCAAGACACTGTTTTCGATTTTCGACAGCTCTGAATTCCCAGCAACAGGTTTCTGAGGTTCTTCCACCTCATCGAAAACCTGGCAGCGTGCAAGCCAGCTGCTGTCAACAGAGGAAAACCTCTTGGTCATGGACTGCCTCAGAAACTGGACCCTCTCCAAGCTCTTGTGTGCAGAGCCCACAGCTGGAGACCAGGATTTGGAGGGGGTTATGGATGGAAAGGGATCTGATGGCTTGTCCTCAAACTCGGTGCTTGCCGTCTGTACAGGAGGAGCGCTGGAGTCTGGACGCGTGTTAGCCGGCTTGGGTGTGTGAGTCTCTACATCTGTCGGTGCTGTACTGGAGTCTGGAGTGTCCTTCAGTGGTTTCGCTGGTGTTCGGCGAGGGGTTGTTGTTTTTTTCAGAGAAAAAGATCGCTCCTAGAATTCAGTACATGTGACGAAAAAAATAAGAGAACAGATATTCTG
This sequence comes from Onychostoma macrolepis, assembly GCF_012432095.1. Classification (NCBI taxonomy): domain Eukaryota; kingdom Metazoa; phylum Chordata; class Actinopteri; order Cypriniformes; family Cyprinidae; genus Onychostoma; species Onychostoma macrolepis. Next base: position 24,459,001 of record NC_081173.1, read on the forward strand.
TAGCCTATTTATCCAAATGACATTCATTAAAGGGGTGGTTTACTGTTTTTTTCTAGGCTTGATTGTGTTTATGGGGTGCAGTCTAACATGTGTTCATGCTTTGTTTTTTTAAAAACGCATTATTTTTCATATAATTTACCTTTATTCCACACTGCTCTGTCCCTTCTCTGACAAACACCTCGATTATTTCCTGTTTTTATAAAGCCCCTCCCTCAGAAATACGTGATGGGCTCTGATTGGTTAGCTGGCTCAGTGTGTTGTGATTCACTAAACCGTCGTGCGTCTAAATGTCCCGCCCCTCAGCTCAGCGGCATGTGCTCCGGTTGTATTGTAAACAATGGCGTCGTCTATATTGCTTATCAATTTGAGCTCGATTGAGACGCAGAGGATATTAGTGAAGAGGATCGCGCAGAACCTGTGCAAGCACGGCTCTTAATGGTATGTTTGTTTGTTTGTTGTCTCATACTTTAAATACACTGTTATTATGCTACTGCTTATGTTAGCTTTTAATATACGGTTTTATTCTGATTAAAGCTTTAATACAGTATGGCAACCGCACACGCGTCCATGTATAACGCTTCTCATTGCTATGTGAAAATGTTTGTTGGAGCTGATCTGACGATCTGAATGAGAGAGAGAGAGAGATGCAGAGCAGGGGGCGACCCTAGGAACAGTATTAAGAACGGCTGTTTTAGAACATTAATTTTGAAACTTGTGAATCCATTAGAATCATTAGAAGACAGAATCGCAATTCATATACAGTGGTATGCCAAAGTTTGGGCACCCCTGTAAATTTTCATGATTTTCCTTTATAAATCATTGGTTGTCTGGATAAGAAATTTCAGTTAAATATATCATATAGGATACAAACACAGTGATATTTGAGAAGTGAAATAAAGTTTATATGATTTATGGAAAGTGTGCAAGAATTATTTAAACAAAATTAGACATGTGCATAAATTTAGGCACCACAAAGAAAAATTAACTCAATATTTTGTGCATCCTCCTTTTGCAGAAATAACAGCCTCAAACGCTTTCTATAGCTTCCAATTAGAGTCTGGATTCTGGCAGAAGGTATTTTGGACCATTCTTCTTTACAAAACATCTCCAGTTCAGTCAGGTTTGATGGTTTCTGAGCATGGACAGCCCGCTTTAAATCACACCACAAATTTTCAATAATATTCAGGTCTGGGGACTGAGATGGCCATTCCAGAACGTTGTACTTGTTCCTCTGCATGAATGCCTTAGTAGATTTTGAGCAGTGTTTAGGGTCGTTGTCTTGTTGAAAGATCCAGCCCCGGCGCAACTTCAACTTTGTCACTGATTCCTGGACATTGTTCTCCAGAATCTGCTGATATTGAGTGGAATCCATGCGACCCTCAACTTTAACAAGATTCCCAGTCCCTGCACTGGCCACACAGCCCCACAGCATGATGGAACCACCACCAAATTTTACTGAAGGTAGCAAGTGTTTTTCTTGGAATGCTGTGTTGTTTTTCCGCCATGCATAACGTCCCTTGTTTTGCCCAAATAACTCTATTTTAGTTTCATCAGTCCACAGCACCTTATTCCAAAATGAAGCTGCCTTGTCCAAATGTGCTTTAGCATACCTCAAGCGACACCGTTTGTGGCGTGTGCAGAGAAAAGGCTTTTTCCGCATTTCTCGTCCATACAGCATCTCCTTGTGTAAAGTGCGCTGAATAGTTGAACGATGCACAGTGACACCATCTGCAGCAAGATGATGTTGTAGGTCTTTGGAGCTGGTCTGTGGGTTGACTGTGACTGTTCTCACCATCCTGCGCCTCTGCTTATCTGAGATTTTTCTTGGTCTGCCACTTTGGGCCTTAACTAGAGCTGTGCCTCTGGTCTTCCAATTCCTCACAATGTTCCTCACAGTTGAAACTGAGAGCTTAAATCTCTGAGACAGCTTTCTGTATCTTTCCCCTAAACCATTATGTTCAACAATCATTGTTTTCAGGTTATCTGAGAGTTGTTTTGAGGCTCCCATGTTGCCACTCTTTAGAGAAGATGCAAAGAGGAGAAACACTTACAATTGGCCTCCTTTAAATACTTTCTCATGATTGGATTCACCTGTGTATGGAGGTCAAGGGTCACTGAGGTTACCAAACCAATTTTGAGTTCTAATAATCAGTACTAAAGGTATTGAAATCAATAAAATGACAAGGGTGCCTAAATTTATGCACATGCCTAATTTTGTTTAAATAATTCTTGCACACTTTCCATAAATCATATAAACTTTATTTCACTTCTCAAATATCACTGTGTTTGTCTCCTATATGATATTTTTAACTGAAATTTCTTATCCAGACAACCAATGATTTATAAAGGAAAATCATGAAAATTTACAGGGGTGCCCAAACTTTGGCATACCACTGTATGAATAGATTTTTACGTGCACCCCTAGTTTTCTCTTCCTCTTCTCTAAAGCAGAGCAGCATGGCCTCGCCCCCTTCCTTACATGTTCCCGAGGTTTATCTGGGTCCGTGACGTATCAGACCCGGGAAGTAGTTCGTTGTAGTCCCTTACCAGCCGTTTTTGTAGGCATTAAACTTCCAGAATTTTAAAAGACGATATCTCTGTTTGCATTGAACTTTCAGCGCTGCAACTTTGCAGATATTGTTTATGCTCAAACAGCAACATTACACACTAACTAACACTAAGTGAAATTGCAATAAACCACCCCTTTAAGAATTACTTCAAAGTACCATTATTTGTTAAAAACAGCCATTAATGTCACATAGATTAAGTTATGTAACGCAAAAAGCACAACATATTAAAGATTAATCAGTGGAAATGTTTCTGAATATTTTTACCAATATAAAGTACAGATTTTTTCATAATGTCTTTTTATAAAATTATAGCTTAAATAAAGAGCCATTTCCACCAAATATCACAATGATATCAGTCAAAATAATCAGTAGAAAAGTTTCTGAATATAATATATACACAGTAACAAATAGCAATATAATTGTTGTATCATGTAATTTTAAATATTAAAACATTTATTGAAAAAATAACATAGTATAACAATATACTTTTTAAATTAAACTTTTTTTTACTTTAAAAAAAAAAATAAAAAAAAATTGTTTGATTTATTAAGACTGATTCTTTTTTATTACCTTAATAATGTACTACTTTTATTGATTTTAATGAAATATTAATAATAATTAAATATCACAATACATCACATATTGTCTTGAGTTGAATTTGAGATAATTTTTATAATGACAGCACTAAGCTCAGGATACAGTGTAAGTCACATTTACCTTTGTTAAAGCTCCAAGATTGTTCTTCAACTTCAAGCCAAAGTACTGAGCTGAAGCTTTCAGGGTCTCTTTATCATCTGATGACAGTTTTGGTACAGCAACCTGCAGATTCTTCCGGTTGAGGTGCGACCCCCAGCATCCAGATTCCTTAAAACAGTGAACGCATGCACATTTAATAAATCTATACATAAACAGTTATAATCATCAGAAACTACAAAGACGGCTGATGAATGTTCAAATGAATGAATTAGACTTGTCCTCTTACAGCTGTAGAAGGCTGACTCTCTGGGGGTTTTGTGTGATCCTCCTGCCCGGTGCCATTGCTTTCTTTTGCTTCTTTAAGAGAACGGTATTCTTTATAGAGTTCTGCAAAAACAAAAACACACGGGGTAAAAATAAATAATTAAATCCTAACACGGACATATGTCACTCATCAAATTACACACACAACGCAATAAACTTACGCCTCGTCTCCTCTGGAGCTTTATCAATGTCATCCTTCAAAAGAAAAGATGTTTTGGACAGCATTAATGAAACAACAACATAAACAAACCAACATATAATACAGACCATATAACACAACATAAAACAACACAATATTCCACAATACTCTTAAATATATACGACACCTTATTAGGTTTTCTGTTGTTTGTTTGGAAGAAAGACTGTTCCCATTTCTTCAGGAGGATTTTAACATCATTGTATCGATCCATTTATTCACTTTATCCGTGAGAACAAATAGAAACACAAACTTATCCAACAACCTTTATAATTCCTTCATAAAACACATCGACATGGGGCCATGTCAGTTATACAGAGACGCGCATGTTAAAAGAAAGACAATATTTATCTTAAATGAGCACTTATGTTTATCATTCACTAAACTGCTACTTTTCACTGAACGCGCCAAATGTCAAATCAGCGTTGAAAACAATAGATGACTTCCGCCTCTTTCCGGTAATGTCATAATAAAAGCCCTGAACCAAAATCATTGCATATCTCGAACTTTTCTTTAAATAAAATGAAAATATCCAGTTTAGAATCTCTTATATAAATATAAATATTATTAAGGATCCATTATTTATCTGACAACACAGTTTGGTTTGGTAGCAAGTTGAATTAATAACATGCTATTAATACTATTAATAATATAGTATCAAAAATATATCATGGCACTTTGACATTTCATATGGTATTTAAATTCAAGTTTTATGTCAACATTCATCAATTACACAGTACTTAACAACAATACAGTGGTGCAAAAAACATAAACAATGAATAATTCTTATTTCTTCAGACTGAACAGTGATTAAATGTTGCTTTTTCCTTCATAACAGGCCACATGGTAGCTTTTTCCCATGGACATCACTCGTACAATCTCATTTGAACCCTGTGTACATAAAAAACCCAAATCACTATTTCAAACATGATCATTTATCCAATAGATGTGCTGTATATGATATCAAATATTACACATGATGTCAAAAAATACATATGATATCTGCAAAATAAAAATTGTAATAATAAAAATTGTAGAAAAATACCTTATTGGGAAGGATGAGCTGTTCACATATAGCACATGTCTGTGCCAGAATCCTATACAATAAAATTTATGCCAAATAAAATATAAATCAGACATAACAATCAAAGAAAATTCACGTGTTATAATTTGGGTCACTTGTCTAGGCAATAAAATGGTTAAAATATGAAGGAAAAAAAAAATTAAAAGTGTCAGCAGACACTCAAGGATCTTAATCTACCATTCATTAAAAACTAGATTATATATTCACTGTGTGTCCATTGTCTGTGCAGACTGTAAGTGTCCATGTCAGCGTGTTGTTCACCTGTGGTAATCTTTCACACAATATATCTTGTTTTGTGTGTCGACACTGAACGCCTGTCCCTCCAGTGTCTCATTACAGATGACACAGCGGAAACAGTCGGGATGGAAGGACTTTCCCAAAGCCTGGAGCACCTAAAGGGGTCAGAGGTCATTGTGCTAATGGATCATGTGGTAGGAAACATTAAACAACATTCTTTCTATCCATTAAAACACACAAAATGGTTTTCAGGCTGACCATGTCTGTGATTAAATATCCGCAGGATGTGCAGACCTCTGCAAAGTGCTTGACGCTGGAATACTACAAAACAAAGGAAGCATTAAAAGCACAATCTTCTAAATTTAATTTAAGAAATAATTAGCAAACAAGACCAAACACAGACCAAATAATCCTCCTCACAGAACACCCGTCCTGAAAAGTCATAAAACGCCTTCCCTTTCAGTTTCCGGCCTGCATTGATGAGAAGAGAAAACACGCACATGATATTGAGTTTATTGATGCATGTAAAATTTGCATGTTATGAAGCACTACATATGGTTAGGGAAAAATAAGAGATTCTAGCAAAATGATTGCATTAATGCGGAAAACTTGCATTTGCTTGCAAAACATTTACATTCTCTTGCAGAAGTACTGTTTTTCCGACAAAAAAATTTACGTTCTATTGCGTTCTCTGATAAACTTTGCATTCACTCGCAAAAGTATTGCGTTCCCCCAAGAAACATTTGCATTTCTTTACTATTAAGTTTCTTGGGGGAATGTAAAAGCATTCTAATATACTTTTTTCCCCTCTCACTTGTTTTTGTAAAATAAAAATTGTACTGTGCCATGGTGCACTGATGTGTTTTGTGTGTATATACTCATGTCATCAGCCCTGTGTAATATTTCCATGCATCTGAACTGATACATGAGCTGCAGTCTTACCGCAGACACAGCAGGTGAAGCAGCTGTCATGGTACACTTGTCCCATGGCCTGGCAGGCCTGATCAGCACCGTAAACACCTCCAGAGCACTTCGCGCACATACCTGCAGATGGCACACAACACACAGAAGATTCTGCTTTTCACCGATAATCAACGCGCAGGGGTGTAAATTACTTTCAGAATAAAAAAATGACAATGGTATATGAATTTTAGTACCATGATGCAAAGTGCCATGGTATCACCACACCATACTAAACAGTAAATAAGAACTGAATGACAAGGTTGTGCATCAGATTTAAATTCTCTGATTCTTTATTTCATCTCTCTGCTTATAAAGAAATAAAATATATAGTTATTTATTCAATACAAATTCAATTACATTTTTATTTATTTCTTTACTTACTTAAACTAAAGAATATGTTTGTAATGGATAAATAATTAAACTTTTAACAAAGTATAATTGTGACGCAGTAACCGCATTTTAACTTTAACATAGAATCTCTCTGTAGTTACACTACTGAACAAAGAGACAAAAGCCCTGACATGTCCAGAAACAGAAATTAAACTATTTAACTAATCTAACTGCATTAAATTATAAAATCTTTTATATATATATATATATATATATATATATGCTCTTTAAGATGTGAAATTCTTAACATGCAAATATCTTGTGTTCTATCATAAACAATTCTTCAGATTGATAAACTGAACTGTAAACATCATACACATGCAAACATTTTCACATCACTCCACATTTAGATTCACGACATGAACCTTACCAAAGCATAGAGAGTTTGTGTCCATTTTTTGCATGTCCCAGACAGAGACAGTAAAGTGTCACTAATGTCCAGTTCCTGCAGACAGACTCTGTCTCTGTCTGTAAGTGGAGAACATACTGTGAATTCTCCAGTGTGTGAGGGTGTATTTATATGTGTTAAAGCATATGTGTGTGTGCGTGTGTGTGAGAGGAGACTCTGTGAAGGCCATTGATGGATATGTATGATATATATATCACTAACAGCTGTGTATCATGGACCTGCTGAGATATTACACGGGACTGATGACATCAGTCTAGTTCAAATGAGTTACTGCAGTAACTGCAAGTAAAATAAATAAATAAAAAATAATATATGCTCTTACGAAACATCTTCCTAATATATTTGTGTGTGTGCAATAACACTTACTCATTATGTTGTCTTCTGCATCACAACATCCATTGCCTGAATATGAATTTCCCATTCCCACAGGTTTCTGCTGATTGAGAGCTGGCTATTGAATGCTGATTTTGTCTCTGGTGCAAAAAAGGGTTTAACAGATTGTGAATTAATTATTTATACCTTTCAGAAACTTATCTTTCTTTTGGAAAATGACAGAATGGCGCCGAGTGTTTTGCTTGTAGGAAAGATTTTAGTGTGTGAGAAACTGTAATTTAAAGGCTCCTTCCTATATGGCGTCAAAATCTGTAACCACAGGGCTACGTTATGAGACAATAGCGCATTAATGGAACAATTTTCTATTTGAATGCTTTGATGATCAATCACAGATGACATACTCCACACTAAATAAATGCATTTCAGTAATCAATTTCCTGCAGTCACATAGTCTTAATGGTATTTAAATGGATGTATGAGATCAGAAAGGGGGAGACAAAACAAGAAACATTATGAAAGTGTTGTCTCTTTGTAATACCTGTTGGATGGGTTATGTATTCTAGTTATCTGTTTGTGTTTGGTGACTTTCACCTTATTAAAGTGCTGTGTATGCCTCCGGGCTGTTGGCATTGAAATGACTGGAATGCTGTTGTCTGCAAGCATGTGCGGACTCATTACTTGAATGCACAATAGTAAGTGAGAACAAAATTTGCATAACCAAAATAACATTCATTTTACACATTTTCCTTGAAATATTTACACAGTGTAATGCATTTGATTATTCAATCATTTACTGTCAATAAATATTTAAATAGTTGAAAAATTATATTGTACAAACCCATAATTATTATCTTTTCAGAATTTATTTATTTATTTTTCAAAACAACATAAAACAAAAGGGAGTTTAAATAGTTTAAAAAGATAATAATTAAAATATGTGTGTGTGTGTGTGTGTGTGTGTGCGTGTGTGTGTGTGTGTGTGTGTGTGTGTAAAATAACACTTACTCCTTATGTTGTCTTCTGCATTTTCTCTCTTGTTTCAGTCAGGCCAGGAAATCTGCATCACAACATCCATTGCCTGAATATGATTTTCTCATTCCCACAGGTTTCTGCTGATTGAGCGCTGGCTATTGAATGCTGATTTTGTCTCTGGTGCAAAAAAGGTTAGCAAATTGTGAATTAATTATGTATACCTTTCAGAAATGTATCTTTCTTTTCCACGGGCATGTGCAGATGACTCACAGGGCTACTTGAAAGCACAATAGTAAGTGAGAACAAAATTTGCATAACTAAAATCACATTTATTTGACACATTTTGAGACATTAACACAGTATAATAATTAAAATAATGCAACATAATTTAAAGATAGGTTTAATAACAGTCAACGACAACTTCTAAACTACCCTGGGCGAAATTACGCATCCTGCCACAGTGAGGGATTGGCTCATGAATATTAATCGCTTGTGACGTTCTCTAGATAATCTTCCGGGCCGCTTGGCTAATGAATATTACGCGATGTCCTCATACAGGGCTGAATCAATCTTGACTGAGGAAAACAAAAAATCACGTTAGTTTATCATGTAAACGTGAACTATCACAGACGTTAAATCGGGTAGATTTTGTCTCTGAAAACGTGAATGAAGTGTTAATCTCTTATTTCCTGATTTGTGCGTGAATTTATGATTAAATCTCCTGGATCTATCAGATTCTCTTCGGCTACTGTAAGTTAAACTGTTTCTTGAATAATGCAATCGCATTTTTCCAGCTGGTGGATCCCGAACGCAAGTTTGGACAGGTAATTTGCGCGCGCGCACGCCCTTGTCTGAGCACAACAGGTATCAGAATCAGGAAGCGCCTGACTTTGTCGTCAAACTCAATCCACCATGCACGATTTAAGGATTTAAAATCAAACAACGATTTAAAAACACACACACACACACACACACACACACATACACATTACTTTGGAAAGTTCCGGAACCTCTGAAGGAGAACGATGGGCTCGTGCGTGTTTCCAGTGTTCATTGGATTGATTTTACTGCAGATTCACAAACTCTCAGGTGAGTCTACAAAGAAGCAACACCCCAAACACGTTTTTACCATACTGGTCACTGTCATTTTTCGTTTATTAGTCGTTAATTAAGGTTTAATATTCCGAGCAATTGAAATATAGACTATGAAATATATAAATGTTTGACATTAAAAGCTTAAAAACTGATCTGGTGTAGGCTAATGATTTTACAGTGTGGGCTACTGTGAGGGTTTGTTGTTTTAAAGTATGTTGCGTTTTTATTGTGAGACATTTAATTTCATTGAACCAGGGAAATGCATGATGGGTATTGATAGCAAATTGTTTACATTAATGTATATAAAATGACTAATATCTACTGTTCTTCGCAGCAGATCTGAATCTGGCCTCCCTCATGGCCTAGTATAAAAATTAGCACTGTCATTTGCATTTATGACAGATGCTGTGAAAAATAACTTGTTAATTATTGACTAACAATCTGTTACTGTACGAATGGAGGGCGGTTTACTGTAACATGCTCTTGGGCAGGGAGGGAAAAGCATAAGACTTTCACTGTTTTCTCTATAGTGAAATGCATGTCTGAGAATGTCAATGTTTGCTTTTCTATTGACATTTCAGCTTTAGGGACAATGGACTTTCATATTTTCCCAGCGTGGAAAGTGACCTTCAAAGTGTTGCTGATGTATTGACAGTCAGAGCTGTGATTTTTGAATGATTAAAAAGAGCTAAAAGTGTGATTTGTAAAATTTTCCTGTGCAGATATACGTGAGAATTATAAATTCTGGAGCATCTGTGACGTCTAGTTTAATGGGTTATTTGAAAGTTTGGGTGACAGATTTTTGCATTTTTCAATGCCATGGATGTACATCAAAACAAACTCACATGTGGGATTTCCATTGTATATCTTCCACATACAACTTTAACAGTTATGTTAAACAAATAACTTGGTTAAAGGAAAACTTTACCAATTTGTTGAAAATATACTCAGTTTCAGGCTATCCAAGATGTAAATGAGTTTTTCTTCATCGGAACAGATATGGAGAAATGTTGCATTACATCACTTGCTCATCAATAGATCCTCTGCAGTGAATGGGTGCCGTCAGAATGAGAGTCCAAACAGCTGATAAGTCCATCAATTAACATCTTGAGAAGTGAAAAGCTGTGTGTTTGTACGAAACAAATCCATCATGAAGACATTTTTAACTTTAAACCATTGAATCTGGCCAAATTCTCTATCCATAATATTGCTTTATCCAGTGAAAACATCATCTTCTCAGAATTAGGAGAGGAACAGATCAAGCACCGTCCACAAGCAAGAACAGTTCTATATTATTGGTGAATTTTGTTTTGAGAGGCGACGGGAGATGAACTTTTTCACTGCAGGAAACGTTATTATGGACCTCTTACAAGCAAGCGACTTTGTCTGCTTTACAAGATGTTGATTGATGGACTGGATTGATGGATTTAGTTTAGTTTAACTAGAGGCTGGAGAGGTGTGTGTTCGCTGACTGTTGTTGTCACAAACATGAGTAAATATTTGCGGATGTTGTGTTCATCCATATGGTGTAATGTGAGACAGTCTGGATGTTTCTCTTCTGCTTGGTTGCTTCTGTCTTGTTGAAAGTTAGATTTGTGCAATCGAAATCATGTCTAAACTTGTGAACGTCTTTCGATCAAGTGAGGTATGAGATCTCGATGCATTTGACCAACGTTTGAACAAAGACGACTTTACCAACCAACATCTAAGCCTAATTTCTAATAGGCACTATATGACGCATATGGACGTTCTATCATGCACCAAAGAGTTATTATGGGCATTGGGCAAGGTACTTTTTATTTTTATTTTTTCTTAATTAGGGAGGATCCCAAAATGTCTGACATGTGTAGTGTAACGTACAGCTATGTTCGTTCATGGACTCTTCCTGTTCAAACTTTCACCTTGTGTGAATCAGTTCTTTGTGTTTCTATTTTCTGTTTGCTTTCCTGTGGGTTACAGCTCTCTGCTTTATTCAAGCTGTTCATTTACGTGGCTGTGTATTGATCGTTTTGTAGGGCAACTCTGTGTCCAAGAACAGGTGAATTAAATGCTTGATTTGAATTTTATTGCATCATTTTTCTAATTGAATAAGTCCAAATAAAGGCCTGTTCACAAAAAGCAAAAATAATATAAAACCAATAAACAAAAAGTCAATCAAAAATGAGAGAGAAAGAGAGAGAGAAACACATACAAAAAAATGGAAAGTCATTTCAAGATAATAGCAACAAATATCAAAAATAAAAAATATATATATTTTTTATATATGTTTTTAGATTTATTTTTATTTAAATTGTTGTAACATTTTATTATATAAAATATTAATATTTAATTCATTTTAATAAAACATTTAATTGTTATTAATTTAATCATATGTATTTATGTATGTATGTTTCTAAATACATACAGTGAGGAAAATAAGTATTTGAACACCCTGCTATTTTGAAAGTTCTCCCACTTAGAAATCATGGAGGGGTCTGAAATTGTCATCGTAGGTGCATGTCCACTATGAGAGACATAATCTAAAAAAAAAATCCAGAAATCACAATGTATGATTTTTAACTATTTATTTGTATGATACAGCTGCAAATAAGTATTTGAACACCTGAGAAAATCAATGTTAATATTTGGTACAGTAGCCTTTGTTTGCAATTACAGAGGTCAAACGTTTCCTGTAGTTTTTCACCAGGTTTGCACACACTGCAGGAGGGATTTTGGCCCACTCCTCCACACAGATCTTCTCTAGATCAGTCAGGTTTCTGGCCTGTCGCTGAGAAACAAGGAGTTTGAGCTCCTCCAAAGATTCTCTATTGGGTTTAGGTCTGAGACTGGCTAGGCCACGCCAGAACCTTGATATGCTTCTTACAGAGCCACTCCTTGGTTATCCTGGCTGTGTGCTTCGGGTCATTGTCATGTTGGAAGACCCAGCCTCGACCCATCTTCAATGCTCTAACTGAGGGAAGGAGGTTGTTCCCCAAAATCTCGCAATACATGGCCCCGGTCATCCTCTCCTTAATACAGTGCAGTCGCCTGTCCCATGTGCAGAAAAACACCCCAAAGCATGATGCTACCACCCCATGCTTCACAGTAGGGATGGTACTCATCATTCTTCTTCCTCCAAACACGTTTAGTGGAATTATGACCAAAAGTTCTATTTTGGTCTCATCTGACCACATGACTTTCTCCCATGACTCCTCTGGATCATCCAAATGGTCATTGGCAAACTTAAGTCGGGCCTGGACATGTGCTGGTTTAAGCAGGGGAACCTTCCGTGCCATGCATGATTTCAAACCATGACGCCTTAGTGTATTACCAACAGTAACCTTGGAAACGGTGGTCCCAGCTCTTTTCAGGTCATTGACCAGCTCCTCCCGTGTAGTTCTGGGCTGATTTCTCACCTTTCTTAGGATCATTGAGACCCCACAAGGTGAGATCTTGCATGGAGCCCCAGTCCGAGGGAGATTGACAGTCATGTTTAGCTTCTTCCATTTTCTAATGATTGCTCCAACAGTGGACCTTTTTCACCAAGCTGCTTGGCAATTTCCCGTAGCCCTTTCCAGCCTTGTGGAGGTGTACAATTTTGTCTCTAGTGTCTTTGGACAGCTCTTTGGTCTTGGCCATGTTAGTAGTTGGATTCTTACTGATTGTATGGGGTGGACAGGTGTCTTTATGCAGCTAACGACCTCAAACAGGTGCATCTAATTTAGGATAATAAATGGAGTGGAGGTGGATATTTTAAAGGCAGACTAACAGGTCTTTGAGGGTCAGAATTCTAGCTGATAGACAGGTGTTCAAATACTTATTTGCAGCTGTATCATACAAATAAATAGTTAAAAATCATACATTGTGATTTCTGGATTTTTTTTTTAGATTATGTCTCTCACAGTGGACATGCACCTACGATGACAATTTCAGACCCCTCCATGATTTCTAAGTGGGAGAACTTGCAAAATAGCAGGGTGTTCAAATACTTATTTTCCTCACTGTAAATCATAAATATAAAATAATACATTACTGTGCATTCCTCTAATTTTGTAAAATGCATATAAAAATATTATTTAATTATTTCTTTTTTTTTTGCAGAATGTTATCAAATAGATGTGACCGCTGACTCTGGCACTATCGTAATCTTCAGCAAGAAGCCAGGACATGGTCTGAACTGTAGCATGTGTAAGGATGAAGGTCCATCTCAGACCTGTAACTCCAACCTCAGACTTACTGAAGCTCAGCCCACCACCGTGACTTTCAACTGCTCTCAGCCGGGGGACGTCTTTAATGTGGAGATCAACCAAGAAATCGGTGAGTAACAACATGCAGAGTCTGAATTATCCATTTGATACAAATCACCTTCTAAATCACTTAAATCTCTACACAGATTGCTTAACAACAGACTGCAGCATCATTGCAGTGCATCCGGATTCGACACGATTCCTGGAGTTCACCAGAACCTTCACCTGGGATCTGAAGGTTCAGCCAGGCAAGGTGTTCCAGCTGGACTTCCCATCTCCAGGAATGAGACAGATCAAGCCTTCAGAATCTTGTCCAGACAAACACACCTACACCATCACCGTATACCAGCGCACAGGACCGGCCAACATCGGCTCGTTCTGTCGGAATGGTACCATCAGCCGTATCCAGGTCTTGTATAGAGGTCGAGTGACTCTGGAGGTTCCCAGAGGTACAGACCTGAACCCATCTGACTTCAAAGTGTCCATGGGACCAACAGCAACAGGTTAGAAGTAGTGATTTGAAACAAGAACATTTTCATTAGTGTTTAGTAGGGCTGAACGATATATTGCATGCGATTGTCATGCGCATCTCGTCAGTAAAGCCGGTTCTGTGATTATTAATAAATCTCCATCACCTGTTTTCAAATGGAGTGGCATTTAATACACAGAGCTGTAGTTGACCGACAAGCTACGCAATTGACGCTCAGAATCACAGATGAATCGCCTGTGATATTGAACATGATATTGCGATGATTCTTGGCACAATTTTTTATTAAGTATTTGCATCTATTTGATTTTATTTAAATAATCGTTTTTTTATTTTTTATTTATGTACTCTGATTACTTAGAATCAATATAAATCTGTTAACTGTCAAATCTATTAGATGTAATTAGTTAAAAATAATGAATAGGGTTTAAATACAGCTGGCTCTAAAAACAAGTCAGGTCCAATTAGTTAAATTGCATGAGATCGGTTTACATACGAATGGAATCGTTTACCAAACTCCAGTCGGTAGGTTGCGGTACTACACAATGGCGTGTCTAAAGCGGCTTTGGTAATGCACGTACAAATTCAAAAAAATCAGCGCCAGAAGAAGCGTTCTTCTGCTTCTCCTCACCATTTTGCATTGGAGCAGCAATGGATCATAATCTATTTGCAAGGTAAGATATATCTTATCTGTAATCAGTGTATATTACTTGATAGATTTCATATACATGTATTATTAGTGATATCGTATTACACATATCAATGCACGGCCTATAGTTTATTTCATTAGCTAGCTAATGGTTATAGGGCTGGGTTAAAATCTGTTTTTCGATTTTAATCGTTTCTCATTGTGACAGTGATCTCATTGTAAATCCTAAGAATCGATAGATGCTGTTTTCACTTGATGTGTGAACAAAACTTAATGAAACACAATAAATCACAGTAAGCTTTGTTACTTGTGATATGAAAGTGTCAGATTTCAGATTCTGTCAATTGTATCACTAAAGTTAAACAGTAAATACAGTGTTAAATGTTATGTGAAAGATAATTTTAGCGCCTCAGTACAAGAAGCAGTGCAGAACTCGCATGAACCGATCATATCTTCCTCTTTACTTCTAGTTACCACAGCAAATAAACATGAACAATCATCAGAAGGTGTTGAAAGAAACAATGTCCTACCAGAATGAATCATATCTCATGTAATCGCTCAGTCAGAGTTTCAAGACGTCAAAGAAACGGCAAAGTCACAGAAATCCATTGAGTGAGTATAAACTCTAAACTTGTTACTTAACTAGAAAAAAATAAATGAATAAAGAGGATAATTTTGCTAAATATATGCACTAGATGACATTCATTATATTTTTTACTTAAGCCGTTCTTCAATATGTAATGTAATTTCGAATAAATTAGTCTTAAAAAAACAAGTAATGACATCCACTGTTTAAATGTTTGTATTTCAGCAAACTGGAGAAGAAAAATAATATCATTAAAAATGTATTATTTAAAAAATATATATATATATATATATATATATATATATATATATAACAGCCTTACTGTTTATTGTATAGTTACAGCATTAGTTGCGAGAGCGAGATTTTTAACTTGGCTTTAGCTTTATGTCTGAGTAAATCAATGACTAATGTCGTGTTTTTGGGATCTTGTTGTTCTGCATGTTTGAGAATGAAGACTAAAATCAACTGCAATTACATCCCGAGGAGCCCAAGTATCTACCTCAATGAAGACATGGAGACACTCACTAAAGAATATGTGGTAAGAGTATGTCAACCTGCTCTTTTTACATTATAAATGTCTTATGGATATATTTACATTGATAGTTATGTTAATTTTCTTATTGGCATCACAGTCTCGGTTTGCCCATGTATGTGTAGTATGCAGAAAATTAGCTCATTTTTGATTTGATAAAACTCACTATCTCTTAGTAGAGGTAACTAGAAGTTAGTATGAAAACTTGAGTATTGGTAACTGTTTTACAAGTTCAGTCCACTTAAAGATTTAAGTACATTGATTTCAAAAAAATTTCTTAACAAGCTTGTTCTCTACAGTTCATTTGAGAAATGGCACATTGGCACAGTAGCCCCTCACTGCAGAACAAAGATTCAGGTGTTACAAATGGCAATGCAGAGTAAAGTTTAAAGGGATAGTTCAGCCAAAAATGAAACTTCTGTCATTAATTACTCACCCTCATGTCGTTCCAAACCCACAAGACCTTTGGAAAACAAATTAAAATATTTTTTATGAAATCCGAGAGCTCTCTAACCCTGCATAGACAGTAACGCAACTGAAATGTTCCCACACCCAGAAACGTTGTAAGGACATCAGTAAAACAGTCCATGTTACATCAGTGGTTCAACCATAATTTTACAAAGCTGCAAGAATACTTTTTGTGTGCAAAGAATGAAAAATAATGACTTCATCCAACAATTCTTCTCCAAATCATGTCCTCCGCCATTATCGAGAGTACCTCTGCATGTAAACAACATACACGTGTGATTCTGCTGACGTCTGCGTGTAACTTTACTAGCCTGACCCCCAACCCCCCCTCTCTTCACTCGTGCCCCCTCAAAAATAATGAGTGCATGACGCCCCTGTTTGGAGGAGAATTGTTGAATAATGATTATTTTCATTTTCTTTGCACACAAAAGGTATTCACGTAACTTCGTAAAATTACGGTTGAACCACTGATGTCACATGGAGTATTTAATTGATGTCCTTACTACATTTCTGGGCCTTGAATGTGGTAGTTGCATTGCTCTCTATGGAGGGTCAGAAAGCTCTTGGATTTCATCAAAAAATATCTTAACGTGTGTTCCAAAGATGAACGAAGGTCTTACGGGTTTGGAATGACATGAAGGTGAGTAATTAATGACAGAATTTTCATTTTTGGTTGAACTCTCCCTTTAAACACACCTGAATCAGCTAATCAAGGTTTTTAGGGATTTTCAAACAAAAACAAAGTCTTACTGGAAATCCCAGGCAGGTGTGTTGGAGCTAAACTCTACAGAACACACTTCTGGACACGCCCGCCTTGCCTCAAAATTGTTTTTGGGAGGTTAATGCATTTGTAATATCTGTCACACATTTTGTATTTATTGTATTAATAAACCTAATCTCATTATATCTGTCTTTTTTGTTAAAGGGATAGTTCACCCAAAAATGAACATTCTGTCATCATTTACTCACCCTCAAGTAGTTCCAAACCTGTATGAATTTCTTTGTTCTGCCGAACACAAAGGAAGATATTTTGAAGAAAGTTTGTTACCAGGCTGTTTTGGGGCACCATTGACTTCCATAGTAGGGGGAAAAAAATAAAAAATACTATGGAAGTCAATGGTGCCCCAGAACTGCTCTGTTTCCTACATTCTTCAGAATATCTTCCTTTGTGTTCAACAAAACAAAGACATTCATAGAGGTTTGGAACTACTTGAGGTACTTGGAACTACTTGACTAAATGATGAATTTTCATTTTTGGGTGAACTATCTATAAGTACAAATAATTACAAAGAAAGATTGATTAATACATTTAAAAAATATGACATTTTGAAGTAAAATACTGAAATGGTGTTTTCTTGTAAAATGTTTTTTGTTTTTTTGTTTTTTAAATGCAGTGCAAGTGAAATCAAGCCACTTGACCATCCTGGAACAACACGAGTGCTCTTGTTTTTAAGTTTGGCTGTTTTCAGTTCCTTCAGAATTCTCTTCTCCTTAAGGTAGTATAGTTCAAAATAACTGGCTATACATTCAATTCTTATTTTATACTGCCAGGCCAAAAAAGGTCGCTGTCTGGATTAGAATGGAGTAAATACTTGATATTTAAGGATTGACTCATTACTTGAAGTGATTAATATGTTTCTGGCATGTTGTGTGTTTGGCAACAATACTTTTAGCCATAACTGATGCAGTGTGTAGCGTTTTATTTCTCAAACAACCAGGTCGGAAGTCATACCCATGTCTATATTCCAGGATAACAGTGTCAAGATTCATCGGACTCAAACTGTGAAAGATTGTCCACCACAGAGTCCTGACCTAATCCCTATTGAAAGTCTTTAGGATGTGTTGGAGTCGACTTTACATAGCCTGTCCAAAAAGGAGTTGCACACTCTAATATTTCATTGGACCACCTATAGCTTTCATAACGTGCTGTGTTGTGGCATTGTTTAAACAACATTATGAAACATCAAAAGATCATTTATTTCCATCAAGAGTTGGAAATAAGCATTACTGTTATCATCGATTTACCTCATGTATCTGTCTAAATAAAATTTGCACAGTTCTTGAGGAAACTGATCTTATTTCTGCACTCTGTTAAAATTATTTTTTTTTTTGCATTTATTTCTGCAGTATGGTTGATTGTGGCAAAAATGTTTGAAAATAGTGTTTAACCTTAATGTGCATGTAAATATGAAGGCACTTTTTGTTGTTGCACACAAATGTATGAACACTGTGTAGTAAGTATGTCTTGCTAGCTCATATATAGCCAAATGCTTTGAAGCATTAATAAATTGATATAATATAACAGGGTGGACTTGCTGTTAATTTTTGTGTGTTGTAGTTAGATTTTGTTGTAGCACAGTGTGATTGGGTGGGGTAGGATTAAATATATGAAATATGTTGGGTTTATGATAAAAAATTATGTAAATGTGATGCATTTTAAGTACATTGGGTTTATTGCCTAATAATACATATACATGTTTCTTATGCATTTCATTTACATAAGGTTGGCAAATTTGCATCACAAAGTTTATTAGTTTAAGTTAAAAATATGTAATCAAAATGGATGGAAATTTTATATGCAATTGTGGTGGAGATTTATTACTAATCACAGAACCGGCTTTACTGATGAGATGCGCATAACAATCGCATGCAATATATCGTGCAGCCCTAGTGTTTAGCTTCTGATTTGCAATCATTTTATTCCTTGTTTTTTGCATCTCTAGGAGTAGTTGAGATGGATGTCAGGCTGCCCAGAGGACCGTTTTCTGTTGATTTCTTTACTCCAAACTATGCCAAAGGCTACTACGATGAACAAAAAATGAAGTGGAACTTTGCTGTTAAGCCTATGCACAATTTTACTGTTCAATTTCAACATTACACTCCACCAGAATGCCAAAACAAAAAGGTTGTGTGTGATTATGCACTGGGTGACAAGACTTCATTCACAGTGGCCCCAACAGACACTCAGCCGGCTAATAAACAGGGAGATTTCAGCCTGACTCTGACCACCTGTGATGTAAAGTCTGTGGCAAATGTTTCTGGGCTTTCCTTGAATTTCAACGTGGAGGTGTTCAGGAGTGGGACTCCATGTAAGGAAAAAATGAGCCTATAAATTTGGTTTTGTGTCTGAATTCATTGTTTTTTAGTGTGGGGTCTTTTTAGGGTCAGTTTGGTACCTTGAATATTTCATGCTTCTAAGTTGCTGATAAATAACATGCCGTTCGTTTTCTTATTCTGTTCAGATCTTTGGACTGTGGATCTCTGGAACAAGGAGGGATTGAGTCTGCAAATAGAAAATAAAAACCCAGAGTCGTACTGTGAAATGAGCTTGAACTCTGTGACGCAGGAGAAAATAGTGGTTCCTGCGGGCACCAAAGCTGACCTGTCCTTCCTCGACTGCCCCATGCAGGATCTGCAGCTGACAGCCACCAAAGTCATAGGTGACTACAGCTCAATTATATGTCACAATGTTAAAGAATCTTCTAATACAATGAAAAGGAAAATCTTTAGATGTGGAAAAAATACTTTGTTTAATCTGGCTTGAACTCATCAGATTAGTAAAATCACACAGACTTCTCTTGTCTAGTCATTGAAACTGATGTGCTGACAGCTCCTCTGGCTGTTTTTGTTTTGTGGTATGAATGTAATGTCACCTGTAGTCTCAACTTTAATTCAGCGTCAAACAGAATATATAATTTGAATGTAAGGTAATAAAATGAAAATGCTCTAATTTTTATAATCAACAGAATTTGATAGATAGATTTTTTTTGTTTTATATTTTAGCTTTAGTTATTTTAGCACTAACTTAAACTAAATAAAAATGAGAAATGTTGTTTTGACTTCTTTTATTTTATATATATATATATATATATATATATATATTTATATTTATTTATTTTTATTTTTTATTTTATTTTTTTGTATTTCGGTTACAAAATTCAGACACAAAACCAAATTTATTTTATTTCAAGTAATGAAAATGTTTTATTGTTGTAATTAAGTTAATGATAATAACCCAGAAGACCACTTAATTTCCCAGAATGCACAACCTGCGTTGAATTTCTTGGAATTGCAGTTCAGTGAATTCCAATTCAACTTCTTTTGGGGTGTGGCCAAATAAATTCAAATTGAACTCATGAATGGAAAAGGAGATAGTTTTTATTTTTATTTTGTACCGTTCAATATATGACATTTTTTGGGGATAGTAGTATACCAAGGATTTTAGACCCCCGCTAGATATGGATTCAAAACCCCCCAAAATTTGAAATACAATTTCAAAAAGCCAGAATGTGGATGAGCAAGACTTTACAGAAAATCCATCTGTCCAGTGTCAACATGCAACAAATCTATCAGCAGCCTTTGATCCCTTGCAGAAGTGATTTATATAGTCATTAAATCACAATCCTGACATAATCATTTTGAGATTCATTCACCACATTATTATAATTTGTTCGTCGTCTTCCCTTTTTCTCCATTTAATTATAGACTGTCCCAGTGTGTCTGCCCGTGATCTGACCATTCCCACTCTGGACCCTAGCCTTCCTCTTCCCCTCCATCAGTTCACCTGGCTGCTCCGTTTGCAGGATCAAGGCACCGTGGATCTCATGTCTCCAAAGGGAAGCAAACTGCACCAGTCTCTGCCAGACAAGCAGTGTAACGAGAGAGTCTCGCTGCTGATATCTGAGACTGAGGGCTCCAGCATTGGCCAGTTTTGCTCTGTAGCTGAAGGCACTATCCAAAAAATCCAAATCAAAGGAAACGTTTCCATCACCGTAACTCCTAAAAACATAAAAGACCTGAGCCAGGAAAAAGAACCTTTCTTACAATTTGGCATTAGTCCAGAGATCATGGGTAAGTACAGTACTGGTCAAAAGTTTGGAATCATTCTGATTTTATTTTCTGGGGTGTTTTTGAATGTCTCTTACTGTATGCTTACCAAGCCTGCATTTATTAGATTAAAAATACAGTAAAAATAGTAAAATATTAGTAGAGTTTACAATAACAGTTTTCTATTTGAATATATTTTAAAGAGTAATTTATTCCAGTGATGAAATGCTGAATTTTCAGCATCATTACTCCAGTCTTCAGTGTCACATGATCCTTCTGAAATCATTCTGATATGCTGATTTGCATATTTTTTTATTAGATTTTTCTGATTTGCAAGATTTGCACATTTTTGTGGTTTTCATTGTGGTGACATTTTACAGTTTTCAATATGCTTTTGATGAGTAGAAAGTTAAAAAGAACAAAGGTTTTACCCAGCAGAGAGCTAACAGTTTCAAAGCCGTGTCTTTCTGTTTTCTTCACAGAAAATGTAATCTACACTGTATCTCCACTCATTTCGGGACCCATGTACCTTGCAACACCAAACTGGCCCGACAGCATGAATCCTTCCTCATCCGCCTCATGGATCGTCTACATTCCCCAAGATTACATGGCCGAGCTGTTGTTCTCCAACGTCAGCAAGCCCAAATGTGACTCAGGCCACACCGAGGTCTCGATTGGACCGCTGGACTCTCAAGGCCAAACGCAGTCCTGGAGAGAAGATCAGAGTTTCCCCAGTCCCTTTGTCCAACAGCAGAGCTTCTACCTGAACATGTCCAACTGTGAGCCCAAGAGCGACCGCTTCGCTGTGCTCTCAAAGATCAGTCTGCAGAAGGAAACCAGTAAGCAAAGGGTTCATTTCAAATTTTGTCTTCATTTGATAATTGATCACATTCTACATTGTGTTATTATTACTAGTATTACAGTAAAAGATAATAATTCCTACTGTTTTTACAGAGAAGTTGCTGGGCATTATCTTGGCTATAGTCGGAGTGCTGCTGTTGTTGATAATCGTCACACTTATAGTCGTGTGCGTCATTCGAAAGTGAGTCTGAATTTTCTTTGGTATTTGTTGTCAAACTTTTTCATCATGAATAATGTCTAGCTAGGGCATAAAATTTTTTTTTTTTTCTGCAACAAATGGATAATTGTGTCGGCTGCCCTAAATCAGGCAATAAAATAAAATACATATTTAAATTAAAATGTAAACTGCATCATGCATACAGATAGTGGAGTTCAATTACAAAATAAATGAAAAATCATAAGCTAGCTGCTAGATAGTTATGGCAGTATTCAGAATGGAATATATAGATTTTTACTAGTTTTAATAGTACAAAACATTTTTCTCTATGAAATTAATTTGAATATTTTATAGTTTTGCATATGCAACATTTCAAACCTGTTATTATTGGTATCTAAAAACAGTTATAAAAATGACATTATTTGAAATACATTTTTATTTCATCTAGTTACCAACATTTAGTTTAGCTTGAAAAAATGTATAAAAGCTATATCGACATAAAATTAAAAGACAAAAACACACAATTATTAAAACTGTAACTAAATTAAATAAGTTAAATCAAAGGGGAAAATATTAACAAATATTTTAGTAAAAAGTATAATAGTCTATTACTTATTGTAAATTAACACTCTTTTAAACATTGTCAAATGACATCACTGCATGCCATGTTTAATTTTGTGCATTCCTTGCAATAATTATACTGTTCTTTGCTTTTTTTCATCCAATTTTGTGCAAACAGACATAACTTTTGGCAATTAGATGTATTAAATGCATACAAAAAAGTTAGTATATATACTACATACTGCAATAATAGTAAAGTATAGTAGTATGCTATTCTGAACAAAGCTGAATTAAGTTGCTTGTTGATATATTTTGAATAATTTTGCAGATATTCAGATGTTTTCAACTGACAAACATAAACCTAGAATTAAAATATGTAGCCTAGGACTTAAAGTTTAGTCCTGATTGTGTACGGTTAGGAATAATTAACATTTTCAAACTATTTTCTTCTTTTTTAGAAGGAAAAACAAACCCAAGACCAACAGGTCCTCCATCTATATGCCCAGAGGGAAACCTGTCCTCCCGGGTAATGCCGGCTTCCCAAAGTCCAGAACAGACAATGAGTCCCACGTCTACGCCTCTATCGATGACCCCACAATGTACAGACACTCGGACAAGAACCAACCTGCAGAGGTTGACAACGGAGCCTGGAGCAATGGACATCAGGTGGACGCATACCATCCGTTCATGGGCCCCACGGACTCCGTCCCGGCAGCTACTGATTCATCTGCTGAATATGCGCTGGACAGAAGAGAAGGAGATGCATTTCAGCCTTTCCTAAACCCACCCAACACCTTTAACCTGCCGAGGCCTCGCTCGCCGCTCGTATCGCAGGGAAGCTTAGGATTCGAAGATCGTAGGATGATGGATAACGCGCTGAACACTTTCAAGAGTGTCGGGGATATAAATCCCATTCGTCTGTCTGCTGATGAGTCCAGACTACAACCGCAAATGGATTCAGACTCGGATACTCATACTGAGCCAGAATATGAGGAGGCCATGTGAGGATGAGGATATGATTATGTGCCTGCTCGCCAAAAACTGTCAAATTTTATTGGGAGAGCAGAAAAGCCATTGGCTGCAAGCCTGTGCATGTGCGCATACAAAGACAATGTTTTTATGTACAGCTTTGAACTAATGGAAAAAGGCCACTCTCTCTCTCGCCGCCCTAGTGGTCGTGTGTGTATCTTGCATGTATATTTTATTAAAAATTCAGTTTTAAAGGTTTTTATTGGGCTTGTAGCCTGAATGTACAGAATTAACGCTCTTGTCGGAGCCGTTTGAGAGCCGAACCCCTGGTGGAAGTGTGCCGTGACTTTTCTCTATTGGATATTTTTTGTTTTAGCAGTGAATGTCTCCAGGTTACAGGTTTCGTATGTGTTTATTCATTTCTGTATGTTTACTTCATTCATTCCTAAAATAAATTCTCAGGTATTTTAATAGATGTTCCACTCTGTTCAGAATGATAATCAGATGCAGAGTTTTCACATTTTCTGCAATGGATTTGAAGAAATATCAGCAGAACTCTCTGGAATAGATGTTAAAATGCATTTAACATGGTAAAATTAGGGATGTCATGCTCAGTAAACAATAAATAGCTGATATTAAAGTACTCCATTTTGTCTAAAAAAACTAAACAAAACAAAAACTACAAATCATTTATTACGTGCTAAAACCCAAGCTAAGTATCACAGCATTATATAAAGCACTGTATGAAAAATGTATATTTGAGACTACATTTGACTGCATTTATGATAGATGATCGTAAAGACATTTAAATGTACAAATGAGAATAATAAATAATGATAAATCTTTCTTATCAACCAATAACCAATATCACGCAAAAATGTAGGTAAAATGTGATAAATGGAGCTGGCAAATTAAAACTCAATGGCAAGTGAAAGGCAAATTAGTCAAAATATTTAATGAATATGTAATAAGCATCTCAATTCTGCGGAAATCTGCAGAATACAGGCATATATTTGATATACTTTGAGATAAAAATATCTGTTCAGGTTGTCTCAGGCTAGACATTTAGTTTGTTAGAAAATAAACAAGTAACAAAGCTAGCAATCTGAAATAATCATCGTTCAACTGCATTTTATCAGGTACCCAGATTTCAATAGTCTTAAAGGAATATTCTCCCAAAAAAATGAAAAACTGCTGAAAACTTACTCGCACTCAAGCCATTCAAGATATAGATGAGTTTGTTCATCAGAACAGATTTAGAGAACTTTACCATCACTTGCTCACCAATGGCTCCTCTGCAGAGAATCCAAACAGCTGATAAAAACGTCAGAATAATCCACGCCACTCCTGTCCATCAATTACTGATGAAAAAAGTTGTGTATTTGTAAGAAATAATTTCATCAATAAAATGTCAATTTCAAACCATTGCTTTCTGTGATATGTAATATTGCTTTCTTCAGTGAAAAAGTTGTCTTGTCTGAATCACGAGAGAAATATGCACAGACCATGCAGCAGTTACAAGCCAAAACAGTTCTAAACAAATATGTTGGGTCCCACTTTATATTAGGTGGCCTTAACTGCTATGTACTTACATTTAAATTAATTATTTGGTACAATGCATTTATTGTGTACATGCATGTTTTTACATTGTACTTATATTTTTAAAAAATACACATATGTAATTTCATCTGTAATTAATTTCTGCAATTAAATTTATAATGACACTGTTGACCCCTCCCTTACAGCTTAACCCACCCTTAAACCTACCCAACCTGTCCCTAACCTTACACATATCCCACTTCAATAGCAGCTAAAGTGTTTTGCAATACAATATGAACACAATAAGTACATTGTACTTATTTTTTTATTTAAGTACATAGTAGTTAAGGCCACCTAATATAAAGTATGACCATATGTTGGTTTGTTTTTGATGTGAAAGGACAACAGGGAGGAAGCGTTAATATGGATCATCTACTTTAGCCAAAAGCAACGGTTTGAAGTTAAAACACCTTTATGATTGATTAGTTTTTCTCTTCACAAGACTTTAAATCCAGTGTGGATTATTGTGATGTTTGGATGGCCTGAGGGTCAGTAAATTTTCATTTTTTTTAATGCGTTTGTTTAGTTTGTGTTTTTGGCTAGATCTTAATGGAGACTGTCCAAAAATGTCTATTACAGTTTTCAGTCTTTGATTATAGATCAGCTTTGGTATCTGAACATTTTTATGGAGTAAAATGACAATCTTTGTTCCCCTCAAAAGAAAAACATACAATTACGGCGCAAACACAATGCAAGCAGGATTGTGCAATTAAAAGGACAGCTAAGGCCAAGCAAACTTGTGCGCTGGATGATCTCAGACGATGTTGAACTCGCAGACGGACGCTCTCTCCTCGCGACAATTGTCGTCCAGCCACTTCCCACCGGAAGCGCCGGCGAGTACAGCGCAGTTTTCTGCGCTGCTGCCGTCAGGCTGCGGGAGCTTCCAGTTCTTGTAGCGGATGTTTGAGCCGGCCTGGTCCCTCCAAACACCCTCCTTCTGCATGTCATTGATGCCCAGCCAGATTTCAGCGTCTGGGCCGATGGTCTGGCGCACATAATCGTAGAGTTGCCTGTTTTCGTCAGAAGACAGCGGAGTGCTGAGGATTCCTCCCTTGGCGATGCAGTCTTCATTGGCCGTGTGGTAGCGCTTTTTCACGGTGTCCACCAGAAAACACTTACCAGGGATCTTCGTGCCTTTCAGACAGACTGGCGGAGAATAAAAACACATGTTTGGGTTCTGTTTGCATTCTGTAAATGCCTCATATAAATGTACAAAAACATTTTTGTTGTTCTTTTAAAATAAAAAGTGTAATGTATTGTAAGCAGGGTTATTTTAGTATTATTGATATACTAATATAGTTTTGAATTAATATTTTCTTATTTTATATTATTTTTAAAAATATATATATTAAATATTTGATTTCAGTTCATGTTTATTTTATTTAAAACAATGAAAATGTTTTTTTAATGGTTTTAGTTGCAAAAACATTGTCAAAACCTTGCTTTTGAAATAATGAGCTCATTAACATATTACTGGACATATTTACATATCAGCATCTTTAACTTCCTCTGCCCTGATATATGAAGGTGTGAACCACGCACATATGCGCACACATCAGCCAATCACAACAGAGGTCATTTACATGTACTCTATATACAGATTGCAAACAGCTTTTTTAATAGTAAGAAACTCAGAAAATAGGTGGGAAACTGTAATTAAAAACTTAATTATGATTGTTTTTTTGTGCAAGAATCCTTGATTATAAGTGAATTTAAGGGAAAATTATATATAAAATAATACAAAAGTTAAGAATGATGTTTGGCATGTGTTTGATTAGTCTACTTTTAGAATATTAAAGTTGTATGGTCTTAAGAAATATAACACATATTTGTCTCAAGATTTCCTCGTACATCAAACACTGGACGACATCTGACTCAATGTTCTCCAGGGAAAACACAAGCTGGTAAGATCATCAAAAGTGACACGTGGAGGCCATGTGTCTTATGTAAGTGTAGGAACTCTAATCCAAACAATACGCCACAGTCTACAGTACGACATTTTGTTTTTTGAGCTCAAGGGCCAGAAAGAATCTCAAGGTTTTTTTTTTTTGGAGTCAAATAGGCTAGGTTAGAGTTATTGTCTAGACCAGGGGTTTTCAAACATGTCCTGGAGGACCCCCTGCCCTGCACATTTTGTATGTTTCCCCGCATCTAACACACCTGATTCCACTCATCAGCTCATTAGTAGAGATTGCAAGAACTGAGACATACAAAATGTGCAGGGCAGGGGGTCCTCCAGGACAGGTTTGAAAACCACTGGTCTAGATGCTTCACTAATGCAGAGCATGTCTTTACACAGATGAATTTAAGGTGTGATGGGGAAATTCTGTGAATTTCTCACCAGTCTGCAGGGCCTGCTGCTCCTTTAGAAGATTCAGCTCCACCACAATGTCATTGATCTGCTGTTGCAGGTCCTCCAAAGCAGCGCTGGCTCGAGTATCTGAGTCTTATAGATAGAGAGATCTTAGGATGAATTAAAGGAAAATTTCAACAAAAACATATTTCACCCTAAAGTTATGCATGAAGTAAATGAAGTCTATTTTCAGACCATTAAGATGATGTAATTTATACCGAATTAAAAATGTAATATGGAAATGAGAATCACCATAAATAAGTAAATATTTTTAAATTATTTAAAAAAATGTTTTTTAATATACAGGTATTAATTTATTTTTTATTTATAACATATTTTATTGCATTTTAATATTTAAGACATTTAAATAAATGTAATTAAATTTACTTATATTCTTTATTTAATTACATATATATACTGTGTATGTGTGTGTGTGTGTGTGTATACACACACACACACACACGATTATTGATTATATTAAAAATAGTGATAATTTAGTTGTATTTTAATTTGTTTTTAAACTTGAGAACCAATTGTATTAAACTGACTCAAATTGAAAATTAGTTATGTTAAGATTAAGAACACACCCAAATGTATTAAACATATTAATGCTTACTGAGTTTACTTCTCTTCAAACAGCAACTTTTAAAGAAAATATACTTTGCACAGTGATGCTCTGCAACTTTTTCAACATTTAGTATTCCCACAAAGCAGCTTTCAACTCGAATAAATGATGAAACAACAAAAATGAGCAAAAATCATCCTCTCTCACCTTTTTTAGTGTTGGGTTTCTTTTTGGGAGTGTTCTGCTGGTGTGAGGTGTGTGTGAGGAGCAGCAGGACTCCCAGCAGAAGACAGCCGTCTCTGAGTCTCATGGTGAAGTCTGGAGAATGAGGAGAGAGCTCTGCTTCTCAGCTCAGCTCACAGAGGAAAACTGCTGTAATAAGAACCTGCTGTGTTTGGTCTTCATCCTGAGCAGAGAGGAGGAGTGACGTCCTCATACACCTCACAAACACACACACACACACTTGACTCAACATTTAAACCTCATGGCTAGAAGTGTTACATAAACTACAGACCGTGTGCTGGTTTCACACAATACATTTTGTAAATTCTGTCCTCCAAGCTAAAATTCAAGTATCATATTATTGTAATATGAAAATGTGAACAATAAACCCACAATAACATACATTAATCAATTAACTGTATATAATAAAAAAAATAGAACTTCACTAAAAAGTTGAATAATGTTCTCAAGACAAGAATTTTTCATAAGTTGTCAAACTTATAACAGGACAGTTTTTTCCCCCCAATATTTATAAAACATTAATTACATTATCTGTTGACCAGAATAGTTTGATTTTTGTTACCTTCAACATTTTTATTGCGGAATTATTTGTGACCCTGGACCACAAAACCAGTCATAAGGTTACATTTTTTGAAATTGATACATCATCTGAAAGCTGAATAAATAAGCTTTCCATTGATGTATGGTTTGTTAGGATATGACATTATTTGGCCAAGATACAACTATTTGAAAATCTGGAATCTGAGGGTGCAAAAAAAAAATCAAAATATTGAGAAAATCGCCTTTAAAGTTGTCCAAATGAAGTTCTTAGCAATGCATATTACTAATCAAAAATTAAGTTTTGATATATTTACAGTAGGAAATTTACAAAATATCTTCATGGAACATGATCTTTACTTAATATCCTAATGATTTTTGGCATAAAAGAAAAATCTGTCATTTTGACCCATACAATGTATTTTTGGCTATTGCTACAAATACACCCTAGCGACTTAAGACTCCAAGGTCCAGGGTCACATTTTTGTGTTTTATAGTTAATTATATTTCCTTTTTAAATTTTGCTAAAAGTATGAGGAAATATACTTGTTTTAAATGTGGGGTATCATTTCAAAATAAATTATTAGATTAAAAAAAAATTAACAGCAGAGTAATTTTTATTGTCGGTGTGTGTGTGTGTATAGACAGTTTTTAAGTGTGACAACTAGCCCCAGTTTCTATACCCAGTATGTTGTTCCACTCAATTAAAGCAATAGTTTACCCAAAAATGAAAATTCTATCATGGAAGTCAATGGAAACTAAAACTTCAGTTACCGACGTTCTTTAAAAGGTTTTCTTTTGTGTTATTTTTTGGGTGGACTATCCCTTTAAAAAGCTCCTATGAGTTATATTGCAGATTATAAACCTGGACTCATATTTCGAATGAATTATCTAACTCAAGACAGGAAAGCAGGTTCTCAAATTGCTCAATACACATTGAGAGCCCTGGAGCATTCAAGGTCTCCTCAGGACACATTTCTTCTTGTGTATGATATTGTTATGTGTCCAGTGATTGCTGCTGTTTGTTTTGGATTCACTGTGCTATTATGGGATGGAATATATCCAGGCTCACAGCAGCTGGATCTTCCTCAGACGACACGTGGCAGACGAGACGTCCTGCTGGACACTGGTGTGAGCTCAACACCATCCCGGGAAAAAATGACAACTACAGAACCTGTGAACTTACACAAGTCTATGAATATTCCACAAATGTATCCGACATGGTTTTACTTAATATTTGCAATATAATATATAATCTATTATCCTTTCTAGGACAAAT
Organism: Onychostoma macrolepis; assembly: GCF_012432095.1. Taxonomy (NCBI): domain Eukaryota; kingdom Metazoa; phylum Chordata; class Actinopteri; order Cypriniformes; family Cyprinidae; genus Onychostoma; species Onychostoma macrolepis. The sequence continues at coordinate 24,489,169 of NC_081173.1, forward strand.
GAGGAAAGGAAATTTAAAAGAAACACCACGCTATAACTTCTTTAAAAGAACAGTTAAAAATTTGCTGAAATGTACTCACCCTCAGGCCATTCAAGAGGTAGATGAGTTTGTTTGTTCATCGTAACAGATTTGAAGAAATTAAGCATTACATCAATTGTTCTTTGATGGATCTTATCAATGAATGGGTGCCGTCAGAATGAGAGTCCAAACAGATGATGAAAACATCACAAGTAACCACACGAACCCAGTCCATCATTTAACATCTTGTGAAGTGTAAAGCTGTGTTTTTGTCAGAAATAAATCCATAAAGACATTTTTAACTACAAACTGTTGCTGAAATGAATCCTCTATCCGTAATATTGCTTTCTCCATTGAAAGTCACCTCGTCTGAATCAGAATAGAAATATGAACAAATTTTGTTTATAAGCAAAACAGTCCATGTTGCTGGATTTTGATGCGAGATGACAACAGGGAATGGACTTTTTCCTCTGGGGAAAGGATTATGGACTTGTATTTTAGCTGAAAGCAACAGCTTGATGTTAAAACAATGGATTTACGGATTATTGTGATGTTTTTATCAGCTGTTCTGACTCTCATTTTGACGGCACCCATTCACTACAGAGGATCCATTGGCGAGCAAGTGTTGATGAAAAAACAAACTGCATCTGCATCTTGGATGACCTGAGGGTGAGTAAATATTCAGCAAATGTTCATTTTTTTGGGTGAACTATTCCTTTAAGGATTCTGGGTATTCTGTTCTACTCCTCTATTAAATTCAGGTATTAAAAAAAACATCAAGTGCTCAAATGTCTCTCAAACAGCTCAAAACGTATATAGGAAAAGATCTGATTTGAGAGAAGAATCATTTAACATTCAGTCATCTGTTAAACACAGCAGTCTGAGAGCTAGTCTGAGTTCAGTCATTAAACCGACAGCTGGAAAAATGAAAACAAAAACAGCAGTTATATAACCTCACATCAGACGGAATTCTATATTAGTTGAAGTTTTTAAGCAGGACATGACAAACATCAGAAAACTTAGGTCATTTATTGGAAAAACAAACAAAAAAAGGTACAAAACAGGAAGCTATCCCAGGAATCCCACTTTCTGCCGTTTCTTGCCAAGACTTTCTTCTTTCTGCAGCAGCTCCATGAGAGGCGCATGAAGAGCCTTGCCCACACGCTTCCCAGCCTATTACATGAACACACAATAACAGTGAATACAGACGCCTAACCAGGACCTTTAATCAGCAAGTTTATTATGCAAATGGAAAACACCTGGTTTCATGTGAAAGTGAAAAAAAAACTAGTCAGGTTCAGACTGTCTGCTCCGATATATAAACAGACAAATTAACACCACAAGCTCAATGAAATTCTCTAATAAAGTGTCTAATCTAAAATAGCATCAAAGTTTAACCCTTTAAAGCCTATTGCATGATATTTAATTCACAAAAAATTAATTATCAATCCAATATTTAAAAAAAGAGGTCAAATCAAGTATGTCGAGTATCAAATATGATCCATCAGGCTTTTGAGGAATGTCTTTTTGTTCATCTTTCAATCATCATTGTATTGCATTGCATGTTCAAAACTCAAAGCTTTGATCATAAAACCATTCATAAAATTACATCTTACTAAGATATATTATTGGGAGATATAGAATGACAACTGATATTTATATGCATTTTATCCAAGTTATGCTGTTACAGAGCTACCAGAATTTCATCTTTTTGTCTATATAAATATCAGCAACCGCACCATATTTTTGCTTGGGTCTCTAAATAAAACTGAGGTGTTTTTCCTCCTTGACTTTGAGCTCCATATTCTCACTGTATCATACAATATGAGCCACAAAAAAAAAAGATAACAACAAAAACACATATGCAATCTTTTTGTGAAGATTCTTCCATTGTATTTTGTCTAAATGTTCATAAACTGTTCCATTTAAACAAAAAATCTATGATTTCATATGTCAGGCTAATTATTGTGATTAGGGTTAGGAAACACCACTAATAATAATAATAATAATAATAATAATAATAATAATAAGATAAAGAACATTTAGAAGAAAATCTGACCTCTGTCATCTCAAAGATACTTTCTGGGTCCAGACTTCCTCCTCCTCTTTTCCGGACGCACGTGACTGTCCCTCTGTGTGTGACTGAAATCAGGAGACTGGCCACAGAGCAGGCCTTTTCCTGTAGTGTGGCGTCCACCACATGTCTGTGACCAATCTGAAACACAGGCACACACATCTGATATATAAAAATCTAGAGAAACACAGAACAGGAGAGCAGTGCACTGTGGGTATTTATTTATGTTTTAATACCATATCAGCAACAACGGCTTTATTCATGGCAACATTAACAGTACCATTTCAAAACATCATTTACAATAATATAAAATTTTTGCAATCACTATACAAAAACATAAAAGTAACAACAATAGTACAGCTAAAACTCATATAGAATCTTTCAATTTAATCAATGATAAAAATTCTAAAATTCTTTTGGGAGAGAACCCAGGCTGTGCTGTACCTTGCAGAGTGATACGATACACGGCACATTTTCCACATTGAGCCGCATGCAGTCGTAAGGGTCGTCTGACAGCTCGATCTCCTTCACTCCCTCCTCATCCTCAGATATGTGCACTTTGGGAATTCTGTTTTGGAAAAAAGGAAAGGTGATGCGGATAAGTTCCTCATTGTTTATTTGGGGTTTCCACAATGCGTTTCCAATAGTGACAACTGCATAAAGACTTTTCAAAATCATTTTATAGAGACTGCTGGGGTGGATTATTTGTATCTAAGAGATATTAATCCTAGTTGAAGTACTAAAATGACTAAAACAATAGCCCCCATAAAAAACCTAATAAAAATGACACAAAATCATGAAAACTAAAAGTACACAAATAAAATATGAATAAATACTATAACAGTATATAAGTAATACTAAAATAAATCTGCCTGCCACAGTTTTAACATTTCCCAACAGAAGCCTTACAGCTTTGTCAGGATTTTAATGGGAAAAGACATGCGGTTACTTACCGTGTATTAAACAGAGCAGCTTTTATCGCAATGGATATGGCGTCAAACAGGTTTCCATCACACTGCAGCAGCTGCGTACATAATTAGGCATTTAAATGAATGATAAATCAATAGCATATAGATATCACAATCTTTCATAGTATTGAATAAAATGATTTAATTCTTCATTCATTCACCCACCCTCTTCAGGACGGGTATGCGGATCACTCACCAACACGTCCACGTACAGCACCCAGCAGTTCTCTCCCGGACAGATGCAGAGGGAACGCAGGTCCACGCTGTGTCTGTTGTTGAACACTTTATAGAGTGTGTTACTAAGCTCCACCCCCAGCTCCTCCCCTCCACGCCCCTCAAACTCTGGAGTGGCGTTCGCTGAGCTACAAAAGCAATAGCATGTCAAGCATTTCATTTAATATCAGCAAACTGATGTGACATTAGCATGCATACCATGAACATATAAACATGCATCATCTATGGATATTCATTGCTAAAATGCATGTTCACACACTGAAGTACCTGCAGCGGTCAATTACAGCTCCCACTATGCACATACAGGGACTAAACTGTCAAATAAATTCCATACGGTCATATTAATTAAGTATCTCGGTATCTTATGCACTAATTCTTTGAATTTATATGATTTAATGGTTAAACGTTTTAGTATAATTAAATACCATCGAAATAAAATTTTAAAAATTACAAAAAATATGGCTCATTATACAACTGCTTAAACAGAAATAACTTCGTTAAATACCATATAACTATAAATATATTCACCATAGAAATTTCTATGACTTCTCTGGGCCTGGTATTGTTGCTATTGTTAATTAATTAATTACAAAATTAAGCACTAAAATGAATAAACTGAAATAAAAAATAAACTGTAGTTAAATAGAAATATACAGTGGTGGCCAAAATTATTAGAACACTAGTATTTTCACCAGCTAAAAAATGGTTTAAAGTCAGTTATTTCTATCTTTTGCTGTAAGTGTGTCAGTAGGAAATATCAGTTTACATTTCCAAACATTCATTTTGACATTAATTATAATAATCCAGTGAGATTTTTGTTTGCTCCACACAGAGATCGAACTGATCATCATCCAGTCTGTCTGGAGATGTCTGACATGAAGAAACAGAACAAACTGAGACGGACTAAATCCAGAAGAACTGTGGCAACGTCTCCAAGATGCTTCAAGAAACCTACCTGCAAATCTACAGTACTGTTAAAAGTTTTAGGCACTTGTACAGTAAAAATGCTGTAAAATGAGGATGCTGTCAAAAATAATGCCATAAATAGATTTTCTTGATCAATTAACTTCTTTTAACTAAATTAAATCAACATTTGGTGTGACCATCCTTTTTTCAGGTAGCTTTGCAGATAGGTTTCTTGAAGCATCTTGGAGACGTTGCCACAGTTCTTCTGGATTTAGTCCGTCTCAGTTTGTTCTGTTTCTTCAGGTCATTGACTTACAATCATTTTTAGCTGTTGAAAATACTAGTGTTCTTATAAATTTGCCCTCCACTGTAAATACATACATACAGCCTAAACTGCATGTATAGTACTGCATGTTTTATCATTCTTATTATGAATTTTAATGGTTTTTGAAAGTGACTGCACAGTCATGATGGTGGTAATTTACAGAGCTGTAACAATGGATGCTCGATGTCTATTTTGTAGCTATAATTTTGATGGTTTTTAAACACTCACCAGTCCACAAAGAACTCCAGATAGCCTTCATCTGGCACCATGGGTTTGGGTTTACCGATCTCTGCTTTTATTCCTACGAGAACATCTGTGTGACCCTGTCAAACACATCAAAGAAAAAAATGATTTACAAAAACACTGGTGACACATAACACCACATGCTATTATTACAAATAAGATTGTTTAATTCAGCTTACAAGACTGATTTTAGCAGAACCATCAGTGTTTGACACCACATCCGTCTCGATCTCTATGTGTCTGTAGTCTTCACATCCTCGTCCGTCCAGTCTCAGGTCATCCTGTCAACAGTGTTCATTATTTAATCCTCATGTGATGATGTCTCAGAAAAGTATCAGGCTAATGTGATAACATATAATTTGTTTATTTTCTACTGTGGATTTCTGCTTAAGTAAAAAGTGTTTCTATCCTGAATGACAGACACCTTTCTGAAGTCTCTCTGCCACCTTTGTTACAACAGCTGTTAAAAAGGCTTTTGATTACACTAGAACATATCAAAAGAATCTGAGATCAAAATAAAAGGCACATTTTAGAAATACAATAATTATTTCAGCATATCTGGGACCCTTAAGTAATGCATACAGCAAGAATATAACAACACAGACCACATGAGGTCTTCAGATAGGCTACAGATATGGGTCTTTTTCGGATATTCAAATTATTTCTTTCATAACACGTTTAATAAAACTTAATGATCAAACGTGCAATTTTACTTACTCGAATTCCATGCATAATATACACCTTCTCCGCTTCGCTTACTTGAACTGCTGCCATGTTTCAAACACACGCAGTACACTGCGCGTCATCACAAAGCGCGAGAAGAAGACTGCGAAGGCGGAGCCTGGAGTTATTCGCCCAATCATATGACAGGACGTAAAAAAGAGGGCGGGAAGATTTGCGTAAAATGTAATCTGATTGGATAAGCGACATGTCAATTCCTACAGCAGGAACTACATTCAACGCACATGTGTTCTGTATATCGTGAATGTGGTAAGTGTATTCTATTTCAACAAATGCAAACTTGTTTTATACCGCATATTTAAACATGCTTTTCACAGTAGATCGCTGATCAGGTCAGATTTTTGGTTTTGCATATTCAGTTGAATATTGTAAACGTAATGATCAGTTGTTATGATTATATATTGAAGTATTGTAGTGCACAAACTGTACTGTCGTAATACATTTTGACTCTTTATAAAAAGAAACTGTACTGCGTTGCCATGATACAGTGGTAATACCACGGCACCTTGAAATACCCTAAGGCAGGGGTTTGCAATATTTTAGATGCCAAATAGCGTACGATCCGAAAGTTTTATTTTAAGGCATCTATACAGTTTCTTAAAATATTATATATTTGTCTAAATATTACTTGGAAAATATTGAGTTTCTCTATTAAGTAAATTATTACGTTTTTTCATCTGTAAAATGTACTGTAAAATGTGTTATTCGTTTTCTTATTTTAATCTAATTTTTTATTTGTTTATTTATTTTAATCTATATTTTATGTTATATATCTTAATGTAATCACTTATTTTTAGCTTTTTTTTTTTTTTTTTTTTTACAATTTATGTTATTTTATTTTTATTCTGTGTTTCGAGCTTAAATTTTTCTACTTGTATCGCTTTACTGTTAATGCATTTATTTTAATCCAATTTTTGTTTATTTGTATTTTATTTTGTGATTCTAGCTGTCTAAAGGTCATTGTTAAGCTAGTGCTTAGACTGTCTGTGTTTTCTTTTGCAGTTTGAATAAAAAAACAAGAATCTGAGTCTGTCAACAGACCTAGCCACAATGCTTAGTGATGGTGAAGCTAAAGAACTGCTGTCATTTCTCACTCTGGAGATGAGAGCTGATGTCAAAGGTCAGGCCACGGGATACATCCTGGGCCTCACAGGAAACCGGGATGGGTGCCGGTACCTGCAGTCCAAGCCGGACTTTCTCAAAGCCTTGGTGACTCTGACCCGCGACCCCTCCATCGCCATTGTCAAGGACTGTTATCATGCCCTGGTTAACCTCTCAGCGGACGAGACTCTTCACCAGCCTTTGGTCAAAGAGACAGACTTACTGGCCATACTGTTCCAGAACCTCCTAGACCCGGAATATATGTTTGCAGATCGGATCTGTTCTATCCTCAGTAACCTGAGCCGACACGAGCGGACATGTAGAGATGTGTTCAGCGCTCTGCAGGAGCAGAAGATCGGACTGGACAAAGTGGTGGAGATCTTCTGCACAGAGGGGTTCAATAAGAAAGCTTCACTTCATTATCTGGGACCCCTGCTGTCCAACCTCACACAGCTGCCTGAGGCACGACACTTCATTCTGGACAAGGACAGGTAAGCTGTACTATGGCAGTGTGATGGTAATAAAACTATGGTACTGAATGATTACATACAAAAAACACTTTATTAATCATAGGACTATTTCCAGATCCATGGTATGTGTAAAACATTATATTTTCACGATATTACCATGGTACATGTCCAGAAACATGGTATATGGTATGGTATTTACAAAAAATTACCATAGTACATGTTCAATAACAGTATTATCATGGTACAGGTTAGAAAAAGTTCATGAAAACATGATATTAGCATAACAAAATATATTATCATGGTACAGATTAAAAAAAAAAAACCTTAACATTATAGTACACTTACAAAAACCACCATGCTATTATTATGGTATGGGTTAGAAAAAACATAATATTACCATGGTGCATGTCCAAAAACATGATATTATCATGATATGAGTAAAGAAACCCTATTATTTTACCATAGTACATCTCCAAAAATATGGTGGTATCATTAGTATGGATAAAACCCCCCATATTACAATAATACATATCTAAAAACATATTATTATGGTATGCGATGGGTTAAAAAAATATTATATGACCATGATACATGTCCAAAAACATGGTATTATCATGGTGTGGATATAAAAACTCTTTGAAAAACATTGGAATCATCATGGTATGTGTCAAAAAAACAACAATATAACCATAGTACATGTTAAAAAATATGGTATTATCATGGTGTATAAAAAAAAAGCATATAACCATGATAATATGGTATTATTATGCTTTTGTCAAAAAACATTATATTACCATGGTACATCTCCAAAAGCACAGTAATACAGTGGTACTAGACAGTATGACATTGATTGTTTTTATGTGTTTCTACAGGTGTGTGATTCAGAGGCTCCTGCCGTACACACAGTATGAGGAATCGACCACCAGACGAGGAGGGGTAGTGGGAACGCTCAGAAATTGCTGCTTTGACTGTTGTAAGAGTTATTCATCTTAACGCTTGTGATTGGCTTAGTAATCTATGGTAATACTGTCTGCTAAATGAATAAATGTAAATGTAAAGAGCATGTGATTTGATTGCTACAACTTTCATCATTGATCAGTCAATACAAAAATTAGTTGATAAAGTTAATAAAAATGCATTTAATTCTCATTAAACATGCCTTTTGCCCATACAGCTCATCATGAGTGGTTGCTCAGTGATGCAGTGGATATTTTACCATATCTTTTATTACCATTGGCTGGACCAGAGGAGCTCTCAGAGGAAGAGAATGAAGGTGATGCTTTTTAAATCAGGTTTATGCCCTCCAGATCCACGTACTTTAAATAATTTTTGTTTGTAGTGTAAAACGCTAAGCTTTCGTTTGTCCAGTAGGTGGCGCTGTTTACTCGTTTTGATTACACTTAGCTTTAATGTTTATTGCATTTCCCACACCATGTGTAAGGAAAATGGAATGAGCAAAGTGGAAATACCACCATTACAGCAGGAAGTTGTGAATTTGCTAAGACTGAATCTTTGTTCAAAGTTTGCGGTTTCATAAAAGCTTGAAGAGTTTATATATACACACCATATTTTCCACTTATGCATCATGCTTTTCTTACCAAAATAGGAGAGAAACCTTCCTAGTTAATAAGTGACCTTATAAGACCTTTCTGAAATCCTTTCAAAGTCTGTATAACTTCAGCCCAGACATACTTCAGTCTAATTTAATAAGAGTATGTTTGAACTGTATAATTGGCAAGCATGATTTTTACTATTGCTTATACTGAAGGGTTAAGATTTGAACAAACCCCAAATACTTTACATACTTCACCTGGCTTTAACCTAATTATTCATATAACTCTTACTGATTTTTATTTGCATTTACAGGTTTGCCGGTGGACTTGCAGTACTTGCCAGAGGATAAAAAGAGAGAAGATGATCCTGACATCCGCAAGATGCTCTTAGAAACCCTGATGCTTGTAAGAACAGCATTTTTTAATGTTTTTTAAAGTCTCTTATGCTCACCACGGCTGCATTTATTTGAGCAAAAATACAGTAAAAACAGTATCATTGTGAAATATTATTGCAATTTAAAATAACTGTTTTCTATTTGAAGATATTTTAAAATGTAATTTATTTCCGTGACGCAAAACTGAATTTTCAGCATCATTACTCCAGTCTTCAGTGTCACATCATTCTAATTTGCTGATTTGCTGCTCAAGAAAGAGGAGTTCTTATATTATTATTATTAAAACAGTTATGCTGTTTAATATTTCTGTGAAAACCATGCTACAATTTTTTTCCCAGGATTCTTTAATGAATAGAAAGTTCAAAAGAACAGCATTTATTTGAACATTATAAATGTCATTACTGCTATGGTCCTTGTTGAATAAAGGCATTAATTTCTTTCAAAACTATTTTGAAACGGTAGTGTATAATCACTATATCACCTCCTTTATGTTGGTTTGCCTATTCTTTAGCTTACTTTGTTAATGATCTGTTCATATTCAGCTTACAGCTACTAAAGTGAGCCGAGAGATTATGAAGAACAAGAACGTGTATCCCATCATGAGAGAGTTTCACAAATGGGAGAAGGATCCACATGTGATTTCAGCCTGTGAGAAACTCGTCCAGGTATGAAAACATTTAAGGGAGCAATGCATGTATCATTCGTGGATAAAGCAATCCCAGAATACATTGCTCTGAGCTTACTGAAAAAAACTAATTCAAGATGGCAGACAAGTTGATATTACGAGACTATTTTATCCAATATTTGTGGGCAGTGTGTCGTTTATGCTTAGTGTAACACATTATTAGCTCATTAGGTTCCAGTTCAAATCAACGCAGTTCCGTCCAATTACACGATTGCATCTCTGTTGCATCACTTATGCAAGAGCGTCACATGCAACGTTTTCTGTAGATGTGGATTGTTGTGCTTTGGAAGACCCCAGACAGTAGGCAGATCAGTTCCAGTTCTCCAAAACCAGGATTTATGAGTTTGGTCGAAAAAAGCAAGAGACACTAATTTGGTGGAAAAAGCCTGTTCTTTGCACCGTGGCAGGCGTATATTTGGGTACGGCCCCATGGAAAAGATGTCACAGGGTCTCCTATTAAAGCATGATATTCTCCATAACGTCTGGGAGATCCCTTTTGAACTCCAGGCCAGAAGCAGTGGTTCGGGCATTTGCCTCAACCCAACCATTTTAATTAGCGTCAATAAAACAGCTAATATGCCAAGCGCAGAACGAGGCTAATATTTATCCAGGATTAATGGGTGCTTTTTCATAATGCAGCAGTTTTTAACTAACTCGACTTTAACAGCTATCAAGTTACTGAAGTTTTTCCATGTTGTCGGGTTCCCGAAATTGCTACTTGGGAATGACAGTAAAAGTGAAGTGCTGTCTGGCATCTCATTAGCTCCCGTCCTGCGTCATTACCACTTTTCTCTCGATATGCGACTCTGACGGAACATATTGAGGTCCATTAGGGTTTCATGTGCAATTTTGTGTGTCTTTGATTAAGGTTTTGATTGGAGATGAGCCGGAGGCGGGAATGGAGAATCTGATGGAGGTGGAGATTCCCAAAGACGTGGAGGAAAAACTGAAGGAACTGGACACCAAAGAGCAGGAACAAATGGAAAAGGACAAACAGGAATCTGAGAAGAAGCAAAATGAATCTCCAGAGGGCCTGGAGAGATAAACGGACATCAAAGCCAATAAACAAAACTTTACTTCCACAAATAGAGACTCTGTCAAGTTGAATGTCCAGCATCATTGAATAAAAAGATCTGCATGAGAATGAATATCTGAGGATTATCGTGGATAGAAAATGTTTGATTCTAAATGAACCTGGTTCGTTTCTATCTGGTTCAGGCTGGTTTATGTATTTGACTACCATCTTGGGTATGAGACCACGTGGTATTACCAGGTGGTTTGTCGCTGTCCAAACTGGTCTAGTTTGGGTGGTCATCTAGCTGCAAACCAGCCCCAAAACAAAAAAAACCCATCTTAAACTAGCTTTAGCTAGATTTTCCAGCAGGGTTAAAGACTTTGAATGCCCATTAGTTGTATCCTGGAGCTCATAATATAGACACTTTGTACCATTGCAATCTGTGAAATTTAAATAAAAGGAATTTCATACCCCATTATTAGACATAGTCTTTGAAATGATTGTGAGGTGATTAGTATTACATTATATTCAACTAAAAACCTATATGAGCTATACAGACTTAACATTATATACACTAAAACTTTAACCCTGTTTCAGTATTTTGAAACTGGTAATCTGTCAAACTCATGTAAAAGGTTGTAATAACCGATGAGGCAGTTTTGGACATGTTTGCTGCCCCCGTGTGGATATAATACAGCTTTTAAAAACCTCACCTGACTTCTATATAAAGTTAGAGAAAATCCGTCCGTCGTACGTTGGATTTCCTAGTCTCCAGGGTCAAGTACATATATTCTGTAGAGTAGCTTTGAAACAAGATGTTTTTATACAATTAAAATGGAACTGACTAGAAGAAAAGCGACCAATTAATACAAATATATACATACCTCGGCTCGAGTATATAAGTCATGTTTGCGTGGTAAGTCAATAAGTCGTGTAACAGCAACGCTATTTTTGTTGCCTAGCTACGTTCTGCATGGTAATGTATTTAATAAAACAACATTTATATGTACAACAAGGTTATAGTTAATACAAGCGTTACAGCCGTGCTAAACTGTGGTACGACGCTGCAAGACACATTTTTGATGCATCTTTCAGAGGAAACAAGGTAATTTATGCATTTAGCCTACTTAGTAAAATAACGTTTGTAATTATATTTCTGAATGAAAATCTGTAACTGCAAGAAAAGATATTTGAATTGTATTTTAAAGATGATAAATATGACTGAAGAGAGTTTAATTTTGGAAGGCAGAGTGTTATTGAAAGTCATTTATTTGTAAACTCACAGGTGCCCAAGGCAATATTAATCCTTCTGACAGGCTGGTGAGTTTTAAAGTGGAGATCCAGGTTTGATGAGGCCCTCTGCTGAGCGCCGTGTAGGTTGGCGGTATTGAGGCGAGATGTTGAGCAGGTGGTAAGAGAATTAACCAGGAAGCCCAGAGAAAGCAGATGGATGTAAGCCACTGAAAACAGATTCTACAGCAGGCCAGCGCAAACCAGGAAGAATAACAAATTACCTAAAATCAGTCAAAATAACACTAGAGCTTAAATAAATGTCCACTGGGGTTATCATCACATCGCTGCGGTCCACATTTTGAGATGTCTCTTTCCAACTTCCACAGAAGAGGTCAAATTTTACATCGTCAAACCACAGAAATATGAAAGAAAAAAGCAATTTGAGGTCAAACCATGTTTTAGACCAGAATAAAACAGCTAAAAGCCTTAAAGTTGTTATCATGGTCTATAAATGGTGTGAATGCCAGCAACTGAGAAAAGGAGACCTACTTTGCTCCAATGACACAAGTTACAATAAGCCGTGTTGGAGAAGCTACTTTTAAAGTAAGCTACTAGTAATTTTAAGTATGTAAAACAAAAACAACATTCAATCTCTTTTTAAGTTCAGCAAGTATTAAAGTATGCAAAAGTATGTTAAAGTTTTTTTTTTAACTAGTTCACCAAACTTGTAGCTACTATAGTAATTAAAAGTATGTAAAACTACATTCAAGCTTTTTTAACTAGTTCACCAAGTTAGTAGTAATTTAAAGTATGTACAACTACATTTAAGCTCGTTTTAAAACTAGTTCACCAAGCTACTAATTACATTCTAGCTCTTTTAAACTAGTTCACCAAGCTGTAACTAGTAATGTAAACTACATTTAAGCTCTTTTGAAACACACTAAAATAACAAATAATAATAAAACACAATGAACTACACTGAAATTAGTTAATATATTTGGGGCAATATCTTATAAAATATTTATTAATGATATTTAGTATAACTAAACCAGAGTCATATAGTGCAAAAAAGATGGTTTAACTAAAAAGTGAAATTAAAACCATTTAAATGCATATAGTTTTGAGCACAAAAGACGACCCATAGGCCTAATGCTTTTTATATGAGCTGTCCAAATAAACTCTTTCACTAAAATGAATTAGACTTTCCAACACTCAACAATACTGTTTTATTTAAAAAAAAAAAAAAAAAACGAGTGTGTACTTAAAGTCAATGGAAACAATATTCTCTAGTTTTCCAGTACAGCTGTGTGAAGCTGGTTCACCTGAGAAGCAGATTTTGTTATCGGAAAAAAGGGATTTCCAAACTCACTGCGTGTTCCTCACGTGGTGACGGATGATATATTTGCGAATTCTCTCTCACCTTCTCATGAGTTTTAACCTAAAACTGACACGTTTCATATCATAAACCCCATTGCCCATAAATCAGGGTAACACCAGTGTTTGGAGCGGGAAATAAAGCTCCCGTATCCCACCAGAATAACATTCGATGCCAAATGGCTCCACTTCATGGCGACCTCTGGCAACTGCAGCAGGCACCTCAGTTCACTGACTTGGATCCTCCTCTAGTTTTTATTCCCCTCTACAGTTCAACTTTACTGCCTAATTGGGTTCCTTATACTGACCACAGTGAGAATATCTTTGTGTTTAAACAGCTGTAAACCACAATTGAGCATCTCAGGAGCGCAGTGAACACTTTGAGGGAAAAAAGAGGTGTACGCACACTTCCTCTGTCCCCAATCATCTCATCAAAACGGGCCAGTTTGTAAATCACCAAATTTGATCGTGAAATGTTTAGTGCAGTGGTATAAACCACACTCTTTCCTGAACGGTCAAGTTCCGCTTTTGTTTGGCCTTCATATTTCTGTCAATGACAGAACAATAATATTTTCATTGCAACCTTGAATACCGCAGTTAAAAGTCCAAAACGTCATTTATTTCTGCCCGTCTCTTTAAGGAGCATGTCGAGTTCAGTAGAACTTTTGTGGCTTGATTTTGATTACTATATACACTACCAATTCAAAAGTTCAGAGTCAGTACAATGTTTTTGGTTTTGAAAGAAATTAATACTTTTATTTAGCAAGGACTCATTGAAATGATCAAAAGTGGCATTCTTGAGCAGCAAATCATCATATTAGAATTATTTCTGAAGGATCATGTGACACTGAAGACTGGAGTAATGATGCTGAAAATTCAGCTTTGCATCACAGGAATAAATTACATTTTAAAATATATTCAAATTGAAAACAGTTATTTTAAATTGTATAATATCTCAAATTATTACTGTTTTTACTGTATTTATCATCTAATACAGCCTTGGTGAGCAAAAGAGACAAAAACATTAAGAAAATCGTACAGACACCAAACTTTTGCACAGTACTGTATATTTAATAAAAATAGGCTAATATTGTGATATAGGCTATATATTACTGTAAAATCGAAAATTAAAAAAACGTTTAGAACTCTTTAAAATACTAAGGTTAAAGATGATTTATTTTATGACAATAAATATTAAATATTTTAATATAAATGTGTGTCAAATGTATGGGGGTGAATTTCATTAATCGACAACAAATGTCATAAATTTGGCCGTTTTCATTCGGTCACATAGACGAAAGTTATTACTTCAGGTTGACATTTGCCATTAATGTGGGACACGGAATCAAAAGCACATGTGCATTAGTGCACGTCACAGTTTAGCACTTTGTCAAAGTGAAAGTTTCTGCCCATTTTTTCCCACGAATTGCCTTTTAAAGACCTGTGATGTTGCGCTACCTGGGCCGCCCCATCCGGAGGGCCACGGAGCTCCACTGGCCGATGAAGATGGATCGAGGGCGTCAACAGCACTGGGAGTGTCAGCATGGGGGCAAACACAAGAGAAATTCAAGTGATTGAGCCCAGTAGTGCCGTCCGTGACACGTTGAGTGGCGCTGTGGAATCTGCGGCTTCCGCTGTTAAACGCTACCTGATCCTTCAGCGGGATCGAGAGGCCGCTGTCAGCCCGGTATCCCTTTCAGTCTCGGAACAAAACACAGTCTAATGCAGTCAGTCAAATGCAGGACCGGCCAAGGTCGTCTGAGCCTGTCTGAGGACGGAGCAGGAACAAAAGCTGGTCACATTGCATTTTTGACCTCAGTGAACTTTCATTTATAACATTTGATATATAAATATCTGAACAGCAATTTTAATCTTGCATGTTCTGTCTTTTCGATGCGCAAAGTTATTAATTTTAGGTTAAATTCAAATCTGACTCATTTGGGTTAGAAAGCCAATTATTATTGATCATTTATCTAGACATCTGATTATTCTATTTATTCTTTAATATTATTGTACTCATTTATTCGGGTACTCGTGTCGCTCAAAGATGTCGCTTTGGCTGTTAGCGTATCTTACGGTCACATTCCCGTCAGTGTTGGTTATTAGACAGAGGTAATTGACTAATACTTTAGACGGCCGCTCCTATGATTGCTCACTCTAAAAGTACTTTTGTTTAGCCCCCTTAGATCTGTACACACTTGAATAAAGCAACATTATCTCTAGTCAGAGGTCACAACCACTACTACAGATATAAGCCAACCAACATTACTTTCCCTGATAGTAGCTTTAGTATGGTCATGCCATGTTTCCCCATGTACACTTAGCTAGAGTAATATTACAATAAACAGAGGTTAGGCTCACCCTATTTAGGTTGGTCGAACAACATCCAGTTGACCTAAATGGAAATTCCCTATAAGCCCTTACAATCTAAATACCATATCAGTACAAAACATCAAATTCTCAAAGATAAATCTAAGAGTAAAAGATGCATACCTGACCTTAGAAAAATACATAGTATGAAGTGTGAGAACACACTTTTCAATATTCATGGCTACCTGTTCTAGTGTTAAGAGAATGAGACCCTTTTGCCAGACATTTACATTTAGTCATTTTGCAGACGCTTTTATCCAAAGCGACTTACAATTGGGGAATACATAGAGCGGTTCATCTTGAAGAGGCAATCAGACAGACGAAGTGCTTGTAACACCAAGTCTCAGGCATTGTTTAAATAAGTACAAGCTAGCAAGGGAAGGAATAAATAAAGAGAGAGGTTTTTTTATTTTTATTTTTTTTTAAGTTTAGGATGAAGTCAAGTAGTGTCGAAAGAGATGAGTTTTCAGTTGTTGCTTGAAGATTGACAGGGATCCAGCATTCCGGATAGGGGTGGGAAGATCATTCCACCAGCCAGGAATGGTGAACGAGAATGTTCTGGAGAGTGATTTTGAGCTCTCTGTGATGGTACCACGAGGCGTCGCTCACTAGCAGATCTCAGATTTCTGGAGGGGATGTAGATTCTTAATAGTGAGTGCATGTAGGCGGGTGCTGAGCCTGTGGTTGTTCTATAAGCAAGCATCAGTGTCTTGAACTTGATGCGAGCTGCGATTGGTAGCCAATGCAATGAGATAAAGAGAGGTGTAACATGGGCACTTTTGGGTTCGTTGAAGACCAGTCGTGCCGCTGCATTCTGAATCATTTGTAGAGGTTTGACGGTGTTTGATGGAAATCCAGCCAGGAGAGCATTGCAGTAGTCCAGCCTAGAAATGACAAGGGCCTGGACAAGAAGTTGTGCAGCATGCTCCGTCAGAAAGGGCCTGATATATGTTGTGTAGTGCAAACTTGCAAGATCGAGCAGTCAGCAAGGTCAGCTGGTCATCAAAGATTACACCAAGATTTCTGACCGAAGTTGATGGGGTAATTGTTGATGAACCTAACTGGATCGTGAAGTCATGCTGTAGAGTCGGAGTGGCAGGAAAGACAAGAAGCTCAGTCTTTGCCAGGTTGAGCTGAAGGTGATGTTCTTTAATCCATGCCGAGATGTCCGCCAGGCAGCCTGAGATCCGTGCAGCTACCGTTGGATCATCTGGTTGAAAAGAGAGATAGACACACAGAGACTTTTCAAACGACATCAAACGTGAATTGTTGCATTGTAATAAACTCAGATTAAGAAAGGTGGATTTTGGTGCAGTGTCCTGTGTTTAGATGAAAATGAGGGGAGAGAGGGGGAGAGTGAATAAAGGAAGTGGAGGTGGAGGGTCATGCATAAGATGTGGAGCTTTTGTCTCTCTCAGTTGGGTGTGTTGTCTTAGGCTTGCGAGACAGAGTTCAGGTGTTGATTCTCGTAAGAGTTCTTCTGGTCCAGACAAGGAAAGGACATGACGTGTGGCCAAGTATGGTGACCCATACTTGGAATTTGTGCTCTGCATTTAACCCATCCAAGTGCACAAACACACACACCCGGAGCAGTGGGCAGCCATTTATGCTGCAGCACCCGGGGAGCAGTGCCTTGCTCAAGGGTCTCACCTCGGTTGTGGTATTGAGGGTGGACAGAGCGCTGGACATTCACTCCCCCCACCTACAATCCCTGCCGGACCTGAGACTCGAACCCGCGACCTATGGGTTACAAGTCCAACTCTCTATCCATTAGGCCACGACTGCCCCCAAATGGCATTGATAATCTTACAGAGGCTACAAAATGAATCTGTGAACATCTCATTCTCTGCTTCAGCGAGAGTTGATGTGCACAGATAGATTTAGATTCACATTTGTATCCAAAAGCGCTCAAAGGGAACAAGCCAGTGCTCACGCACAAGCATCTGCCTCCCATTTAGCACACTGCCTTGAACCGGACCACCTTAAGTGTGATACTCGATTTTAAGAGCTCTCCGGAGGCCACGACTCATTTCAGCAAAACCTCATGGCTCTCTTAAGGTGGCCAGATTGATTGCATTCAATATGAATTGTATTTGGTTCAGACATACATCAGGTTTTACATTTCCACTAAAGTTTACGACTGCAGTAAATTGATATAATTGTTAAGATTTTGCTTGCTCATTTTTTGTGTCAAATTGATTGTTCTCAGCTTTTGAGCTGTGGGAGCAGGAGTGTGAGAGAGTGAGGTTTGGCTGTTCCTTCAGTTGCACTAGAAGATGGGAAACATGCTATTAATTGTGACTTGCTTTATTTAATGTGCATTTTAATTAGTGAAATGTGTTTCTGGTTTCTTTAAGGGTTTGAAAACAACAATCCAGTATTTCTACTTTTAAAAAAATCATGTTTACTTCTACAAAAACATCTTAAAATGTTAAAAAACGTCTTAATGAACTTGTTTCTTACAAACATGCAGCTTTACACGTCCTGATGGACTGGAGTGGTGTTGATTACTTGTGGATTACTGTGATGTTTTTATCAGCTGTTTGTACTCTCAATCTGACGGCACCCATTCACTGCAGAGGATTCTTTGGTGAGCAAGTGACGTAATGCTACATTTCTCCAAGTCTGAAGAAACAAACTCATCTTGGATTTCCACTGCAAGAGCATTAACACTTTTTTTTTTTTTAATTGTTGTTTCATACAGATTTTATTTTATTATTATAAACACTGATATGAGTGCACTTTTCACCCGTGCCTCTATAATAAAGAACACATGTAATTTGTTTGTTTTAGGAGAAATGGAGGCTGGAATTCTGGAATCACCTCACATCATTCCTAAGGAAAAACGTATGCTGGACGATGACCTAATGAAGGGATAAACTGAATGA
Organism: Onychostoma macrolepis; assembly: GCF_012432095.1. Taxonomy (NCBI): domain Eukaryota; kingdom Metazoa; phylum Chordata; class Actinopteri; order Cypriniformes; family Cyprinidae; genus Onychostoma; species Onychostoma macrolepis. The sequence goes on from NC_081173.1 coordinate 24,507,762, forward strand.
ATGGAGAAGCCTGCAGATGAATTCTTGAGATGGTGGCGATGTGACTAATTTTGAGTGAGTTTTGGGAAAATTGCCTCATCAGCAGTGAGGGGGGCCTGTCATTATGCAGTTACATCCACTCAGCTGAAGGGATAAACTCTAATAATCTGAAGATCCTGTGAGGTCACACAAGGACTTCACAGATGTTCTATCCACCGAAGAAACTCCAAGTCATGATCTAATTGGGTTATTATTTCCTCATTGTCCAATAGGAAGTTTGATGATGTGGCACTTAGAACACACACACTGAGTTTGGTTATATACACGAGTGACAACTACTGAAAACCAATTCACATTAGTGTTATTTTAGTATTATTTCTATACTATTACAGTATTTATTAATATTATAAATTAGTTTTTATTTTTATATTTTTAGTTTTCATTTCAATTTCGGCTTAAGCTTTCGATACTTATTTTGTCTTAATTAGTTTAATTTATTTTTGCAATTTAGCTTTGTTTAAATTGACTTTTATTTCAGTTTAAGTTATTTAAGCACTTCAACAAACTTATTTCAGCTAGATGCCACAGCAGCATTTCCTTATTTTTGTTTAAGCTTTTAAGATTAAGTTTTTCTTGTAATATTTGTTTTTTATTAAGTTTATTTGAACTTTATTTCAAATAATGCAAATGATTTTTTTAATGGTTTTAGTTAACTATAACAACACTGAACAACTATTTAAAGCAAAAGACAGCTTGTCTGTGGTTGTGTGTCTTTACTTATTCGCTAACTTTAAAAAGTAAAAAAAAAAAAAAAACCTAACACCATGTAATGGGGAACACTTTACAATAAGGATCCATTATTTAACCACATTAGTTAATGAAAAATACTTCTAAAGCATTATTAATCTGAATTGACATTACATTTACCATTTACTAAAACATTAAAATCAAAATTTGTATCTATTTAATATACCCGAGTTAATACATACAACAATGGTAATTTATTAACAAACATTAACAAAAATTTATTAATTAGTAAACACTGTAACAAATGTTTTGTGCATTTTTATCAAATGAATTAACTGTTAACTAATGGGACCTTATTATAAATTGTTGCCATTTAATGCAAGACAAATGCAACTATAGTTATCACTACATTAAACAATATTTGTATTCTTTACTCAGAATGTAGGTAATTTATTTCCCAACATTTAAATCAAGTGTATGTAAGTTTTTCTTTTAACCTTAAAGGGTTACTCCACCCTAAAATGAAAATTTTGTCATTAATCACTTACCCCCATGTCGTTCCAAACCCATAAAAGCTTCGTTCGTCTTCGGAACTCAAATTAAGATATTTTGGATGAAAAAACGGGGGCTTGTGATTGTTGAATAAAGTCGTTATTTTTGTTTTCTTTGCATACAAAAAGTATTCTCGTCGCTTTATAACGTTACGGTTGAACCACTGATGGCAGATGGACTATTTTGACGATGTCTTTCATACTTTTCTGGGCCTTGACAGTGTTATTTACTTGGCAGTCAATGGGACCGTCACAAGCCTCCTGGTTTTCATCCAAAATATCTTAAATCATTAATTTTGGGGTGGAGTAACCCTTTAAAATATCAGTTTCAAAATCATTATGATTATACAGACTTCTAAGGCGAATGGCTTCTTTTTATTTCCTACGCTCTCCATAAACGTCTGTTCCGGTGAGCGGGTACGAAATTCCGCGAAAAGAGCGGACTGCTTTACAGCAGCAACAAATGCACATGTACAGCTATCCACTGTAATTACAACATTGACTTCCACTTACTTAACTGCACAAAACTACATACAGTAGCTTTAAATGCAGTTATCACTCCAAAACCTTTGCAGTGTGTAGGCTACGTGGCCATTATGATGCTCAAGTTCCACCCCTTTACTCTCTTTTATCATGACAGGGCACAATCAACCGTTTCCCCCCATCAGCCGTATAATTACAGGCCATCTGAAATGAAATCCGGCTAATGTACAACAGACAGCCAGTCTTGCCAACCGTTCTCTCCTCAGACTGCTGCTGCCTTTAGGGGGTCTGACCGTACCCTGCTTCGAAGCTCAAAGCACCCATTAACTTATTTTCTTACCGGCCAAAGAGCTGCGGTCCAACAAACACCACGGTTCATTTTCATCAGCCCGCCTCAGGTCCCGCAGGCTGTAATCTGTGATTGACACAACCATCTCTCCGCCTGTAAGAGATCAACTAGTTTAGCTTCAGGATGCAGATCAGAACACAGTAACTAAACTGTTAATCATAAGAAAGAACCTAAATGCCCTCAAATCAAACACTGATGTATTAATATTAGCATGAACAACAACATTATGCAAAATTATGCAAAAATATTAACATGACAGACTGAAAAGACGGAATTTCGGTTTCTAAATGTCTCAGGCAGCCAATAATTCGCTAGACAGAACACAATGTGGTCGACACAAACCATTTTAACTTTCATTGGAAGAGAAGCTGTGTTTAATGTAGTCTGGGTCATATTTTCTTGAACTTTGTGTAGTTTTGTTAATGGTTTCTGACTTTACATTTATGCACTTGGCAGCCACGTTATCCAAAGAGACTTACCTTTCATTCAAAGTACAGATTTCATCAGTTTACGCATTGACTGGGAATCGATTCCCCAAAACTTGGCATCACTTGAACAAGAATAGCATTGGACGCACAACTTTTGACGCCAATAATAAAAGATATGGGAAGTGTTGCTTTCTCCTTCCTTATAAAACTGTCTACACAATTACAAAGTTAGTTGCATTTTATTATTTGTTGTTTTTCTGCTGTTCGTGACCCACTTTTACACTTTTTTTCTAAAGTTGTTGTGAAGATTATTGTAGTACACTTTTACAAGGAAACATTTCAGTTTTTCTAATTAAAAAAAAAGTGTTTCCTTTTTTTAATGTAGGCCACAATCCATCAGTTGAGTACAGCAGGAAGACAAACAAATCGAGCAGGGACATGGTAAAAACGCTTCCGAAACCCTTCACACAGAACATTAAGAATCACAACATTGCAGGACCAGGGATTACCACTTAACCCTGTGGGACGAGGCCTGTTCCCCACAATGCATTGTTATATGAAAATACATTGCTTCATCATCTTGATCAACATGCCCGGAAAAAGAAAAATAATAGCTAAGGAACACTTGCCTAATGCTTCCCGTCTGAATGCGAGTGATATAGTGTGCAACAGAGAAATGCATGGATTTGCGCTGGTGCAAACCACTTAGGCTAGTTTAAGGCTCACGTTGCTCTGTCCCCCTCATCTCGGCAACAAACACCCCAAGCTTCCTGCAGGGAATGCACTTTCTGAACACTGTCCAGGTAAGGATTTAGGGGCTCAGATTTATGACCCAGGTGGGACCCCACAGCTGGGGTGGGGATTAGCCCCGGGCCGGAGCAGGAAGGTTTTTGGGAGAATAAATCAGGGGGTCTTGCAACAACTGAAGAAGACTGGAGCAGAAAGCTGATCATCATGGAGAAAAGGATAAGTGAGGAGAAATTTTTTTTCTTTTTTGTGCAAAGACTCACGTTTAGCATGAAAAGGCGACACTTCATTTAAGGTTTGTTCAAATCCCAAAGCCAAAATATACGTACTGTAATATTAAATGAAACCTGACCTAGTAAGTATGTATAAAAACTTTATTAAGCTAAATGAAACAATCTATAGCATTTAAATCTAAATAAAATTGAAATGATCGTCTAGTTGAAGAAATATGTATATATACATATATGTATGTATTATATATATTTTTGCTGAACAGAATCCAAGTAGTTAAAATTAATAATATACTTTCAAGTCTTAAGACAATAAGCGTGGGGGCCCCACAAGGATGTGTATTGTCACCATTACTGTACTCTGTATACACTAATGATTGTGTTTCACATTGTAATTCAGTGCAAATTTTTAAGTTTGCTGATGATACTACATTGATTGGTTTAATAACAAATGATAACGAATTGGACTATAGAAGGGAGGTTTCTATACTGTTTGATTGGAGTTGCACTCACAATTTGAAGTTGAATGTCCTAAAAACAAAGGAAATGGTGTTTGGTTTCAGACGGAGGAAAATGCTGTTTTGCCATTGATTATTAATGGTCAGGACATTGAAAATGTTCAATGTTTTAAGTTTCTCAGGACTACCATCTCTGTAACGTTAAAGTGGGATGACAACCTAAGAAAGGCTTAAAAATCATGAAAGATCCTTTACATCCAGCTAGACACCTCTTTACGCCTCTTCCTTCAGGCAGACGCCTTAGAGCAATTAAAACTAAGTCTACACGTTTTTTGAACAGCACTTATTGTAGGATTGTTCACGCTCTTAACTCCTCTGGTGTCTATGCATCTGTATTTCACTCCTTATAATTAATGGGACATATATAGCCGTGGATGTACAGTGAGGAAAATAAGTATTTGAACACCCTGCTATTTTGCAAGTTCTCCCACTTAGAAATCATGGAGGGGTCTGAAATTGTCATCGTAGGTGCATGTCCACTATGAGAGACATAATCTAAAAAAAAAAATCCAGAAATCACAATGTATGATTTTTTAACTATTTATTTGTATGATACAGCTGCAAATAAGTATTTGAACACCTGAGAAAATCAATGTTAATATTTGGTACAGTAGCCTTTGTTTGCAATTACAGAGGTCAAACGTTTCCTGTAGTTTTTCACCAGGTTTGCACACACTGCAGGAGGGATTTTGGCCCACTCCTCCACACAGATCTTCTCTAGATCAGTCAGGTTTCTGGCCTGTCACTGAGAAACGGAGTTTGAGCTCCTCCAAAGATTCTCTATTGGGTTTAGGTCTGGAGACTGGCTAGGCCACGCCAGAACCTTGATATGCTTCTTACAGAGCCACTCCTTGGTTATCCTGGCTGTGTGCTTCGGTCATTGTCATGTTGGAAGACCCAGCCTCGACCCATCTTCAATGCTCTAACTGAGGGAAGGAGGTTGTTCCCCAAAATCTCGCAATACATGGCCCCGGTCATCCTCTCCTTAATACAGTGCAGTCGCCCTGTCCCATGTGCAGAAAAACACCCCAAAGCATGATGCTACCACCCCATGCTTCACAGTAGGGATGGTACTCATCATTCTTCTTCCTCCAAACACGTTTAGTGGAATTATGACCAAAAGTTCTATTTTGGTCTCATCTGACCACATGACTTTCTCCCATGACTCCTCTGGATCATCCAAATGGTCATTGGCAAACTTAGTCGGGCCTGGACATGTGCTGGTTTAAGCAGGGGAACCTTCCGTGCCATGCATGATTTCAAACCATGACGTCTTAGTGTATTACCAACAGTAACCTTGGAAACGGTGGTCCCAGCTCTTTTCAGGTCATTGACCAGCTCCTCCCGTGTAGTTCTGGGCTGATTTCTCACCTTTCTTAGGATCATTGAGACCCCACGAGGTGAGATCTTGCATGGAGCCCCAGTCCGAGGGAGATTGACAGTCATGTTTAGCTTCTTCCATTTTCTAATGATTGCTCCAACAGTGGACCTTTTTTCACCAAGCTGCTTGGCAATTTCCCCGTAGCCCTTTCCAGCCTTGTGGAGGTGTACAATTTTGTCTCTAGTGTCTTTGGACAGCTCTTTGGTCTTGGCCATGTTAGTAGTTGGATTCTTACTGATTGTATGGGGTGGACAGGTGTCTTTATACAGCTAACGACCTCAAACAGGTGCATCTAATTTAGGATAATAAATGGAGTGGAGGTGGACATTTTAAAGGCAGACTAACAGGTCTTTGAGGGTCAGAATTCTAGCTGATAGACAGGTGTTCAAATACTTATTTGCAGCTGTATCATACATTGTGATTTCTGGATTTTTTTTTTTTAGATTATGTCTCTCACAGTGGACATGCACCTACGATGACAATTTCAGACCCCTCCATGATTTCTAAGTGGGAGAACTTGCAAAATAGCAGGGTGTTCAAATACTTATTTTCCTCACTGTATGTATTTTATTTATTTATTTATTTTATTGTTTATTTTTACAGGGACAATGTACAATTAGAAGTAATTGAACCAGAGTTAGCTAATAGCTAATTTACATCTGCTGTCCCTGGGCAGGTAAACAAATAAAATAACATACAATATTACATATACACCACAATACATATATCCAAAAATATAAAATAAATAAAAACAGTATATGAAAAAACACAGAACTTACAACACAGTCATTAATGGTTACAGATTTGTTCAGATAGTAGCCAATGCTTAAGATTAGTTTTAAAAACTGTGAAACTGTCAATACTTCGGATGTTTGTACTCTAGGTAAGGAATTCCATAACCTCACTACTCTAACCGAAAACGCTGTTTGACCAAAGACTGTTTTTCTATACTGCGGTACTAAATCTCCCCTAGCAGATGCTCTTGTCCTACCGGCACTGCCGTTATGGAGCAGGCATCCCCTAAGAGGAGGGGGAGCAAGATTATGAATAATTTTGTACATCAGACATACATCACTATAAAATACAAAATTATCAAAATTTAAAAAAATACAACTTTTTCAAAATAGTACAATAATGATGGTCCCTTGTTTTTTTGTCTAGCACTTTCAAAATTTGTTTATAAAGAGAATACACAGGCTTAAGTGTAGTTGCACCTGCCTGTGACCATGTTGTTATACAATATGACAAATGAGGGAGAATCAAAGTATGTACAAAAAGTAGCGCAGCTGACTGGGACAATTGATGCCTGATGTGTTTAAAATTATTTAGATTAAATTTAACATTATTTATAATCCTTCTTACTTGTTTTTTAAAAGATAGGTGCTGGTCAATTATTATTCCTAAATATTTGAAATGTGTCACACATTTAATTGCTTCACCATTAAATACAATGTCTGGATTCACCGAATTATGTTTTCGTACATGCAAACTGTCTTGCTTACATTAAGAGACAGACAAGACATGTTTAACCAATCAAAAACTTCCACTAATGCAGATGTCAGTTTGCTTGCAACAAGTTCTTTAGTTCTTGCATGGACAAAAAGTACAGTATCATCTGCATACATTAGAACATTAACACCTGGACATACTTGAGGGAGATCATTAATATAAATACTAAATAAAATGGGTCCTAAAATAGACCCTTGAGGGACCCCTATAGAACAACTAGCAAAAGAAGAACACTTATCAACCACTCTTGTACATTGTTTCCTCTCAGTCAGATATGATCTCATCCAGGTCAAGGCAGTAACAGATAAGTTAAAATTCTGAAGTTTAGAAATTAAGCAGTCATGATTAACAGTGTCGAATGCCTTTGCAAGATCTAAAAATACAGCACCAACACCACCACCTTTGTCAAGTTGACTTAATTTGTTCAACAAAAAAACAATTAGCCGTTTCTGTAGAATGATTCTTTCGAAACCCAAATTGCATTGGATGTAAATTCACTTCACTTTTATTTAAATGAGAAACTAATTGATCACAAACTACCCTTTCCACAATTTTCGATGCTATTGGAAGGATACTTATGGGTCTATAATTTGATGGGAGAGTCCTATCACCTGCTTTAAAAATAGGTATCACTACTGCCGCCTTCCAACAAGATGGAAAATAAGAGTTTGTTATTGACAAATTTATCAGATGTGTTAAAGGTTTAGAAAAAATTGATTTATAAGTTTTAAAAAATTGTGCATCAATATCATAAACATCTTTCGACCTAGATCCTTTTAAATTATCAATTATTTTCATTACAATAGATTCTGAGACATTTTCAATTGTAAAAAGAGTAGTTTCATTGTTTATAGTTTCTGGTACTCCTAATCTAGCATCAAATTTCCTGGCCAGACACTGTACAGAATTTAAAAAAAAAGAATGAAAAGTTTTTGCTATTTGTTCTTTATCTTCTATCAATTTTGATCGGTCCTTTATAGCCCAATTTTGAACTGCTTTATTCTCCTTTTTTGTAATTTTATCAATATTTTTCCAAATTGCTCTACTATTTCCTTTAGAGTCATCAATTAATTTAATAAAATAATCAGCTTTAGCCTGCCTTAATTCTTTTACTACTTTATTTCGCAGATCCTGGAATTTTCTCTTATCATGTGGTAATTTAGATTTAAGAGCAACCTTTAATGCCAAGTCTCTCTGTTTCATTAACTTCCCAAGATGTTCATTTAACCACGGCAAATGTATTTTATTCGAATAAGAGACTTTTTTACGAAATTCATTTTTAGTCTTATTAACTCTATCCATCATAGTATTAAACGCTTTCTCTATATCCCCAGACTGTAGAACATCATTCCAGTCCAGGTGCTTTAATTTCTCCTCAAATTGACCAACTAAGGATTTTGGTATAATATTAAAAAAACTTTTACCTTTTTGTTTATATAAAAATCGTTGTTGTGTCAACTTTCTTACAATTAAGGCCAAATTGTGGTCTGACATACTGGTTACCAAATTATAACATTTTGTAATTCTTTCAGGTTTATTACTAAAAATTAAATCTATCTGAGTTTGTGTCGATTTAGTAACCCTAGTTGGCCCAAGGATCATTTGTGTAAGATTATAGTGATCTGATATAATTTTGAGTTGAGATCTCTTAGCTTTTTCCATCCAATTTATATTAAAATCACCTAAAACAATTAATTCAGTTTTCGAACCTATTTCCTTTAATACAGATTTCAATTTGTCAAAATATTTTTGTAGAATTAGGTGGTCTGTATAATCCAACCAAAGTAAAAGACATTTGGGGAGATAAAACAATAGAAACAATAATACCTTCTAAATCTTGCATGGAATTAAGTTGAACTTCTACATATTTAAACTGATTACGAACATACAAAAGAACTCCTCCTCCTCTACCTAATTTTCTATCTTTTCTAAAAACATGATACCCAGGTACAACAAAAGCAGTCCTTGGTGATAACTCAGTTAGCCACGATTCCGAGAGAAAAAGAAAGTCCAAATTCGAACCCATCAGCAAACCTTCAATTTGCTCAGTCTTTGATACAATACTTCTAATATTTAAATGTCCGCCGAGCAGTCCTTTGGGTTTTAATCGTTTATCGCGATGTTTCCACTAAATTGCCTTAATCTAATTCCATTTCTCGATTTGAAGTTTGATTTGCAACAAAAACCATTCTTATTGAAATTAGTCTTGTACTTGTATTTGGTTTTGACCGAGCAAACTCCCGCAGCACCTGCCATAATGCGTGTTTTCGTTCACTCTGCAACCCTCTGTATGTATTTATGTTTGTATTTTAATGTTTGTTATTATTGTTGATGAGCTCACCAAAGCAAATTCCAAACAACTAAGGTGTTTGGCAACAAACAAACATAAATAATTTTTTTTTTTATTTAGACCTTTAGACCTTTTTATTGGCAAACATTCCATTTGATTAGTGCATTTTGTATTAAACGCACTTACCATTGTTCAACACATTTTTGCAGACAAAATCCATTCATTTCAAAAGGAACCCACGCAAATGGAGATTTCGCATGAGGACGAAATATATCTCCATGACCAAAAAACAACCATTGTCTAATGTAAAGAGTGTAGCGATGTATGATGCACAGCTCACACAGAAGACACTATCAAACCAAGCAGCTTTCTGGCAGATTTTCCTTGATATTCTGCGAATTTGATATTACATCTCACATTTCTGACTGACAGGCAAGCTGACCAATCGTAACTCTGAATTTTTGTCAGACAATCAAACCATACAGAAGAGTAGATTAACGTGGATTGACGTCTTTCCGCGGTTTAAATAAAATACCTTCTGATGTTCATTCATGTTTATTTCGTGCTTTAACTAGTAAAGAGAAAGAGATGAATGGTTCATGTCGCTTGAACTGAGGCGCTACAGCGATCTGTTACAACACAAACAGCCACAAAACGGTATTTATTGTTTGAATTTCTTAAAAAAGACAATTTTAAAAATGAGACTTTGTTTCATACCTAAAGTAACCTGCTCTGTCTTGTCTGTTGGCATGTTGTCAGTTTCCTCTTTGTTCCTTTTTACTTTGATTATTGTTTTGTTTGTATCGACTCTCTTTTTAAACAGTCAAGCTTGGTTTAGAACTGAGGCCTACAGACGGAGACGCACACACACAGCCTGTGACAGACAGACACGCTCGATTTCATAACAGTCCCTGCAGGCGGGCCGACCGTCATAAGTGAAGCAGCAGGCTGACAGAGTAGAAAACAGGGTAACAGGAGCCGGGCCAGTGCTGGTCATCCGTCTGCTGCTTAACTCGCTCCCCACATCCTGTTTTCAGAGAGATGCCGATGTCAATTTACAGAAGAATTGGTGCTGAAAAAGGCAGCGAGAGCCAGGACGTGGGCACTGAGGCATTTTTATCGCCCGCTGGCTTATACTTCAACATATCCCTGACAAACCCACACGGCAGAGCTGAGTGTTTAAGGTACGACCTAAAAAAGGAGTTATTAATCTCTACAACATCCTTAAAGCTCCACATGAAAACTCCCACAAGTGCTGTTTGAGAGAGAATTCTGTGCCGGGGAATCATGGGATACGTGTCATCTCAGCCAGGCCCACAAACGCTATTGTAAGTTGTGTTAAACTACTGTATGACCTTTCTGTATTTAAAACGGCACAGAAACAGAACCGTGGGGCTGAATATGTCACTAAACGCTAATGATGTTCAATTATCGTGAATGGCCTCTCCATCATAATCTACTAACCCTGTGTGGAGAATTTCACAAACCTCAAATTACAACCCAAATTACCCGAGTGAACTTGAACACTATAGGTTATATACACAACAGACTGCGCATAATATTATACTCGCTTAAAGGGATAGTTCACCCAAAAATTAAAATTCTCCCATAATTTATTCACCGTCATGTTATTCCAAACCTGTAAGTCCTTCTTTCTTCTGTGGAACACAAAAGGTATTTTGTAAAATACCCTAAAGGGTTTTCTTTGTTTATTCAACTAAACTCAGTTGGGTTCAATGTTGCTTTGGACCTCAACATTCAACTTCTGCAGCACCAAAGGAAAATGTTTATGACTGTCACAGTAGGTAAGTTTATATCAATCCAATGCAATTTCAGATTCTGAAAGTTTTGCTTAGTATGAACCCTAAACATTGCTATCCAATTAGTTTATAATGTGCATTAAATGTATTCCATTAAGTCATAAACTTTCAAAGGCGGAAATAAACATATACTATGAAAAATTCAAAACTGACTTAAAAAAAACATGGAATTTCATATAACTTATAAAAGAAAAGTAGAAATTTCTCAACTTATTTTGATGAGTTAGTGTAAAAACATAAGTTGCCATTACTTCCCGATCATATTTTTTACAGTACACTCATTTGAGAAATGTAAAAATGTAAACAAATGGATCACAATGTCAAATATTTTTGATTTTGATTGAGAAAATAGTCGGATTCAAGCGTTTACATACTTCGTTTTTTCCTGTTTATTGGATTATTTCAGGTCTACACCACAACTTTCAATATTATTTGAAATTTAAATTCAGATCAAGCTGAATCAGATAATTTGAGGTGTTTATATGAAGTATATCAGTCTGATTACTAACAGTTTAGTCAGTTGCATGTAAATGTAGCTAATGACTTTTTCAATACAAACACTGAATTACGAGATATAAACTCAGAATCCGGACTTTTTTCCGCACAATGCTGAGTTTACATCTCGAAATTCTGTTAATTGTGTATCGACTTTTTAACTCACAATTCTGACTTTTCATAAATAAAGTCAGAATTGTGAGAAAAAAAATTTAATTACTTTTTTTAAAATTCTGTGGCGGATATAGATATTCATATGAAGCTTTTCTTTTATGAATTCTTATGAAAGCGCAATGGAGGTCTATGACAGGCAACAAGATTTTCACTAAATTATGACTTTTTGAGCCTGAAAGTGAATCACACCGAATTTGGGAGGATCAAATGTTCACTTTTTGAAATAAATAAAAGTCAGACAAGTTTGGAATGACATACATGTAAATGATTTTTGGTTGCACCATCTCTTTAAGACCATGCTTAGTATTACAACAAAATTAGTCAATCAAATGTCCCAGGTTTTAAAACCACTAAGATTTGTTTATTTTGACCGCTAATATCTATTGCGGCTTGTATCTTTAAAGGAATTATTTGGTTAAACGAGGCTCTTAAATGGCCAAAATTGCATCATCAACCACATACTGAAAAACATCAGCAAACCACTTTTTAAAAAAATCACAGAAAAACAAACTCCGACACATGCGGGAAAGCGGCCTGACTCGCGCCAGAGTAGGTGAGAAAGTCTCCTGGCGCTTCTGTTGAAACAAACACACACACACACACTCACGGGTCAGTGCGTGTCCAGATAATAAGAGACTGCCGCCGACGGGCCTCTCCTTCAAAGCTTCCCCTTTCATATCAAATGTGCTGCTTAAAGTAACCAGAGAACAGCCTTTTACTTTTCTCTAAATTAGCTCAGGCAACTCAATTTCGGTGCGGTTTCGCTTCCACCACCGTCTGCACGGCTAGAGTGCCATGATGTCATCGCGGGGTTGTAAGCACATGTGTGGGGAAAATGAAAAAGGTTCCTCTATTTAGCGGTAATTTGTAACAGATCTGAATGAAGGCGGCTGCCAGCAGTTCACAGGGCTGTTTTCCCTCCAATTAAACGGCCGTAAACTCCCAGCGTTTGGCTTTCTGCAGGTGCGGCAAATTGGGGTCAAGGAGGATCAGATCTGGCTGCCCTCTTTTGATACTCTTTAGCGGTCTTTAACGTCAGAGACGTGGCCAAGCGGTTCAAGCACATTGGGCCTTGGTGCTTATGTGGAAAAGTCTGTGTAGAGACATTTCCTGATCCCTTTCTCCCATCATTTCCTGTGCTCTCTCTACTGTGCCTTTAAACCTCGTGGGACTCAGCAATTCATTTATGTGGACATTTGATTTTAGTGCATTTCTAAGGTTATAAATGCCAGCTTCAAGTCCTCAAGTCCATTTAAGAGTCATCTTGCGCTCTTCAGAGATACTGAATGTTTGGAGCTTTGACCATGACAGCGATGTCTCCTTGTTTTTAAAAAGTTGATAAATGAATTCAGAAAATTGTGGAGGAACAGCAGGTGTTTTGTATTCATCATAATATAATACCAGTAATTATTTATATTTATTTAATTGACACTGATTTTAGTTTTGCTTTTACAAGAAAGACACTTCTGTTAGGAACATCAGGACGTGGTGAACATGTTTTCAAATGCAGGCAAGACACTACAGCTGAACTAGTTAAACATACAACAAATCAAATGGTTATAATGGATATTTGTTATTTTCATTATTAAAATATTTTCATATTTATGTGTTTCCCCAAATGTTACTATAAAAATAAGACACTACATATAAGGTTGGGAATTTATATTTTTGCCAATTTTTACACAAATTACATCAGAAAGTAGCCATCAAACTAAATTTAAAAAATAGTCATTCTTAGTGGAAGCTAAAAATTAATGAACTGATGAAAAATTAATTTTGATTAAATACAGGCACTAATTTATATATACTACACAAAAATACAAAATATAATTTCTTTAAAAACATGTTTTTTCAACATCAAAATTTTTTGCCTGTAGTGTCTTGCCTTATATAAATTATTTTAATTAATTTAATTAAAAAAACAAAAAACCTTACATTCCAAACTTTTGCTGGATTTCAGGAGGATACATGAAAGCTGCAAAATAAGAAGAGAAAAAAGAACAGGAATGCGTTTCCTTTTTTTTTTGGAGCATCTGCCAAAGTCTTCAAAGCTGAAGAAGGGCTCCATTGTCAACATGGACAGACTGAAGATCTGTGAGACAACAGTCTGGCCCGGGACGGATTCTGGAGTTCAGCCTCTGCTGGATACTGTGCTGCTACATCGATGTGATCTGAGCATCCCAGCATCCCCTCCTCCTTCCTAAAAAAGACACACTGAAGAACAATCAAAAATATAAGCACTTAATGACTGGAACCACAATCACCTCGTCTTCAAATAACTTTCACTGCCATTTAAGTCAACATGACATCCATTTACTTTCATTCACAGTAAGATCAGGAGCATGAATTAAGATTCATCAGTGTATGTTACTCCAAGATAAGTAAATAAACAATAATAAAATCTTACAATTAATCAAATAAAGCCTATCCTATATTTTTTTCATACTGAATAACCGGTTTTATTCAAAAAGGTCATATTAGAGAAGTACAATGGGGCGCGAATACCATTTTAACTTCAAGGATCTTTGATTAAAGAGTGTTTAGTTTCCAGTTTAAATCGAGCCATATATGGAAACAAGCATCTGTTAAAGGCCCACAACATAAAGAATTCTGTCTGAGAGCTGGCGTGTGGTTAAGAGGAGATTTACACTGGTTTATTTATACATTAACACTGAGCTAGTGACTGCATTGATTTCTCGAATAAACCAGGTTGCATTTCTGCGTCAGGACCAGACCCCTTTTGAAAACCACTTGGCTTGGAGTCGCAATCCTCCAGATTCCAATGAAAAAGCCTCATCTCTTAACTGTGGTCATGATGAGGCAGAGGAACTCCAAAAAAGAACAGCAAAATTTCTCAAATGAGATGCTAGGAAAATATTAATGTGCCCTCACTGTGTCAATAATGTGTTTGGCTGCTACCGTTTGGAATGACTCAACGACTGAAACGCAAAAAGAACCATCCATCCATCTTTGGCTTCGCATGCCGAATGTTCAGGCTCGGATTTCTCATTCGGTCACGTAAAAGTTTCATCTCTCCTCCTGAAAGTCCTGCAACAAAATAGCCTGTCATATTCACGACCGAAGTCTTACTGACAGGCCAAACGCACTCGCGTGGGTAAACGTTTGACCCAGACATGACTGAAGCTCACCTGGTAAAGCATTTTATCACTGTTACTTACAATAAAAGCCAGACGAAATGATATTTTTCAACTGCTGGAGTGCTATTTTGCAGTTTTTAGATAAGTATTACCTTGAGGTTGGAATATCTGATCAACTAGAAAATGCATTCCCAACTAATTTACTTCAAAATGTGTCATGTGTGTGTGCATAACAGGATATTGAATGGTGAAAAGTGGCTCAATATGATTGAAAGTTGAAAAATAAGAGGAATTAATGATGTTAGCTGAAACTTAAGTCATTATTACATTTTCAGACAATATTACACCAACATTCATTGATGAATCGTTCACAGTAAGTGTTCAAACCAACTCAATTTGGTTTCATGTTGACTTTAAGGCTTTGGGATCCAGCACTGGTATCATTTACATGCAGTACTTCACTAACATCGAATGTGAATAATTAGGTTTCGAAGCCAGAGGATCAGATGTTTGACATGAGTCACAATGTTCAGCCAGTATAATAAAACTGACAGACTAGTCTGCTGGTACACTCAATCCTTCTAGAATCCGCCTCCGTTCAGACTACAACTCCATGCAAAAAAAAAACCCCACTTGCTCTGGGAGATATTCCCTTCACATATAATTGGAGTGGGTTATTCGGAGAGCTCAGGCTCTGGGAATTAAGGTTCAATGTCCACATTGCACTTACAGCTGAATTCCATTAGAGCTTGTGCAATGTGTCTAAATACATGTTTGTGTTGTTCTTTGGAGGATACAAATGAGTTCTTTCTCCAAACAACAATTTAGCCTGAAATATTCAAGCTGAAATTTCACCTCAAACTCTTATTTTCCAGCCCAACTGAAACAAGAATCTACTAAATGAATCAATCATTTAATCTGAAATAATATTTGAGCATGTAAACGCATTGAGTAAATAAGGTAACAGGTTCTTTCAATAGCCTCTTTTCTACTGACAGGGTGTCAATGCAGGTGGTCAATCTGTTCATAAACCAGATGTTTTCTGGTAGCCAAGTGAAGTTTTCAGCAACAACAACTCGGTCTACCAAGACTAAACACAACTAGATTGTTTGCATTACAATCAATGAAATTGTCTAGAATGGAAACACGCGGTACGGTAAAGCAGAATGTTCAGTTGATGGACCGTTCCCATGCCTGTCACATTTTACAGTGGCTTGACTTTATTTTCACTCTCTGTCTAATATAAAATGATTGTGTTTACAAATATTTTGTGCAAACTGATTGCGGTAAATTGTATTTATTATATATTTGAATAACATGACCGTTGCATCAAAAGCAGCTTAGACAGTTGGATGTTAAAATATGTCCTCAAAACTCATAACACTCATAAACAAAGTCCGTGAAGTGGCATGTTTATTGTGGGCAGGTTATGTCATCATTTGGCTCTGAAATTAGTGGAAATTTCAGTTCAGAACCAGAACCATTTCTGTGGAAGAGCAAATTTACCTGATTCATTTAAAAATTCAGTTAGGTCAAATTTGGTAAACAATATCCTCACCTATTGGTAAAATTTTTAGTCCTTGATATAGTCACCACTGGCTTATTGATTGTCATATTTGAAACATGCATTTTCTGTAAAGTTGCATTGATATGATATGAAATAGGAGTGGGCAGAGATTAGGGGTAGAGATTTTGGATTATCGTTTATATTGCGGTTACACACTAACGTTGCTGTGCTACGTGGTCGTGAAAACGTATCGTTTGCATGCATTTTAAAGCATTTTGGTTTAAAAACAAGCAATTTTAAGCAGTCAGCAGCAAAAGAGAACTCATTTCGCATACACGTGAAGACGGTGCTCATAGAGCTCAGAGTATTAACTGATTTATTTTTGCCGCTTTATGGGCCTTGAACGGTTGAATACACACACTTGTAAGTGTCAAAATGTCCATCTTTGCAAGTATCCTCGTAAACACAGTAGGTCTTAAGTGAAAGCAAACAGCTGACAAAGAAAACATGTGTAACAGTACACTGGATCCGGGCAGCTCTTAAAGTGACAGCAGTCTAATATTCTTGCTGTCTGCATTCATGTTAATCAAACAACAAAAAGAAAATCTTTCACTTCTCTCGACTAAATCACTTTTGTCACTTCAATAAGAAGAAATATATACTTAATTTAGACAGTGAAGTATGCAGTGTTTTTATACATTTGATTACTTTTTACAATGTATGCAGCATTTCTTATTTGTTCTGCTGTAGTTTTTTGTCCTATTGCTTGTAGTCAGTTTCTTACTTGTCTTCAGTCTTAATTTAGGCTAGTATTAGTTTTTTGCGATATTGACACCGATGACAAGATATCATAAAAGACCTTATTTAAAGCAAAAATATCTATATTGTGACATTTATCATTACCATGAAATAAAATTACTCATATCATGCCATAAGATTTTGGTCATATCGCCCACCCCTAATATGAAATGGTATTGTAAAAAATGTTACAAATAAATGCGAATTGAATTAAATTGATAGCGTACAACACCAGTTTAAATTTAGCCAAACTCATGGAAGCACGATCAATCACTGCATACATTATGAGCAACAGGTGGTGCTGTCTGGTGGCCTTGTCAGGAAGCAGCACACTACCAAATGTAATATTTAAAGGGACAGTTCATGTTCAAATTTAAATTCTGTCATCATTTACTCACCCTTATGGCGCGTGTTTCTTCTGTGGAACACAAAAAGAGATGTTTAGCAGAATGTTGTAGCTCCTCACAATGAAAGTGAATGGAAACAAAAAAAAAAAACATTTTTATTAATAATCTGACTGGAAGTGGGGTACAATTTAAGATGCCATGTCATGAAGTGAAAAGCTTCACTTTAGTGGTTACCTTGTGGGTTACTCGAGTTAAAAACCCATCTGTATATCTGGAAATCTGGCACAGCTGCTGTTCAGGTGGGCTGCTGGAGTTTCAGGTCAGAGCTTTCTTGACGTGGGGGCATTCCGAAGAAAACCCGCTGACAACATTGTTACTCGCCAGCTCGAAATCCTACAGCTCTCA
This sequence comes from Onychostoma macrolepis, assembly GCF_012432095.1. Classification (NCBI taxonomy): domain Eukaryota; kingdom Metazoa; phylum Chordata; class Actinopteri; order Cypriniformes; family Cyprinidae; genus Onychostoma; species Onychostoma macrolepis. Next base: position 24,525,618 of record NC_081173.1, read on the forward strand.
GCGGCTATCCCAAATTAACTTAGTGAATCAAAGCCTCCGGGAGCTGCAGCAATCCGGCAGGGACTCTAATTTTTTCCACTTATGCTGGAATGTGGCCTTCCAAGTGCCCAAGTCTCTCAACACCAACTATTTGCTGTTTGTTTTGACCGTTTTCCCTGTGGGGAGGGCGAGCAGAGGAGGAAAACGGTTCGGAGAAAGCAATGGAAACACTCGCCGACTGCCAAGACTGCATCCATTTTCTCCTGAAACTATTCAAAATGATGCAATGGGACTGTTATTGGGTTTCACCGACAGGAAAACCACAGGTACACACACACATAGGCTTGTGGGCGAGACACACCATGATAGACATCCAGAGCCTCGGAAGGGTTTCTTACCAGACAGTTTCAATGCCACCGTCTGAAGTCATACTCCAATTATGGAGAGCCGGGATGCAAAATATAAGGAACACTTCATGAAACTTCTCTGTCCATAACCTGAATTTAACAAAACCCCATTCACTGTCCACTGTCTAGTGGAGCTTGTAAAATAAAATTTTTTAATGGTGGGGCAGACACTCTCTGATGTCTCGTCAACGTTGAGAGGGGCCCGGCCGGAGGAAGTCATTATGAGGTCACCCCCGGTCCTCCCGAGCACTTATGATGTCATCTCGCAGACTGGAGGTTTTTCCTTGGAATGCGTCTCGTACCATTTTGGGGTTTGGAACGTGTCGCGTGTCTGGACGGGCATTAACGGGGGCACCACGCGCCGTCACGTCATTCTTTACTCCCCAGAATTCTCGATCCTCATGCAGGCCCGTCAATCAAGACACTTTACGGCCTCTTTGGTTGTATTTCTACTGTGAATTTTAAGAAAATCCCTTTGCGTTGATTAAACGTAATTTTATGTTTCCTCCGCATGCACAACGAAATAAATGACCCGCAGGAAAAAAGCACGGACATGGACAGCTGCAATCAATTACGCCATTTCCAAGACTACTCACGGTGTTAATTGATAAATGTGGTTTAGTCGACGGGCCCTCAAGTTTTTTAGGAGAAAATTTCAAGAGTGGAAACATGATATAATGGAAAAGTGCATCTTATGTGGTGTCCCCACCGTTACTTTATTAGCTTCAAAGAGCCCAAAGCAATGTTGGATCCCACTGACTTGCACTGTATGGACAAAAATTGTTCTAAATGTAAAAGGTCCCAACAATAACAGCACAAAGAAACAATATTGTTGCCCTCTCAGGAAAAATAAAAGGTACACATGTGGTCACTGGGGCGGTACCTTTTTAAAAGGTACAAATATGTACCTTTGACGTACTTGCATGCACCCTTTGGGGTAAATAATGTATAAAGGTGTACCTTTTGAAAATCTACTACCCCAGTTACAGCATTTGTACCTTCCCCCCCCCCCCCCCGAGAAAAAGTGGAATCACTTTCACAAAGATTTTTTATTTCCAGCAGATGAACAATAAAAATTTGAACAGCCAATCAGAATCCATTTTGCTTTAAAGAGCTCAAGAATTTAAAGCATCATATGATAGAACTGCATCACATACTTATAATAACCTCATTGCATGTTGGTGTGGAAGCTAATATAGTTATTGTTCTTGGTGTGAACAGCCATAACAAGTATAACGATAATGACAGTCAAAATTCTTCCTACTTTAAAGGGATAGTTGGCCCAAAAAAAATGAAAATTCTGTTATATTTACTCACCCTCCATTTGTTCCAAACCCATATGAGTTTTTTTCTTCTGCTGAACATAAGATATTTTGAAGTATGCTGATAACAAACAGCTGACGGAAGCCATTGACTTTCATAGTAGTTTCTTCATACCATTAAAAACTGTTTTGTTACCAGCATTCTTCAAAATATCTTGTTTTATGCTCAACAGAAGAAAGAAACTCATAATGGCATGAAACAGCTTAAGAGTTAGTAAATGATGACAGAATCTTCATTTTTTTGGGTGAACTATTCCATTAAGGCACGTACTGCAGGGTTCAAATAACAGGTGTTGATGGTAATATGATTATTACTACAGTGTGAATGGGCCTTAAAGCTTTTAAATGACATTTTAAAAAGACAAATTATTATTTCTTATTCCGGCAGAAATTTAACTGCATGTAAACTTATTCATTCTGTGGATTAGTCAAGTTTTGACTGGTTCTCCTGGTTCAGTTATGCCCGGCTGGTAGATGCCACCATCTTAGGGCAAAAAAGCATCTTTCTTCATGACAGTCGTTAAACAGCTGGCATTCTTACGAAAGACTTCCTTCTCTACTAAATTCATCAGCCAGTTTTCCACAGTACTTCGCAAAAAGTCAGCCATGCTTCCTGTTTAGCAACATTAAATATAATCGCCAAGATAGGCATATTTTTCGTGTATCAGGCTTCGGTCTCTTTCCATGAGCACAGGAGTCACGCTCCGCTGAATTACTGCTACCACATTCATGTTTTTGTAGAGTTGAGGGAAAACCACTGGAGCGCTGACAACGACTGTTTCTTAAGTTATTTTTAGATAACTGACATCCCCAAAACAGAATGTGCCTGGCGTACTGGACGCTAATCATATAAATAACAGAATAATATCCAGACAGACCCTCCACTGGCTTGGCGCACGTCAACTCTGGCTGAACTGATCGACGGACGAACTCCGCACTGACTGGTCATCTGGTTGGCAATCTGTCAGTGACCATAAAATTAATGCTGATTCAGCGCGAAAGAAAAGAATAAGCACTTTCCTGGATAAAAATGCGTGATATGATAAAATGCCACAGCCGATCTAGTGACTCAGAAGTCGAACTAATTCTGTGTGTTTCTCATTATGCATCTTGCATTATAATGATTTCCTAATTTGGAATATGAGCAAAGATTGAAAATAGAACATTTTAGATTTAACGAGTCGTTCAAGATTCGATTCGCTGAAAGAGATGAGTCGATACTGAACCGATACTGTGGTAGATGTATCCGAAATGCTGTTAAACATTATTTACACATGAGAGTGACAAAGAAACATGAGAGTATTAAAGAAAAGAGAGTGGAATGTTACGTGATAAAGCAAATGAGGAAAGGGTGTATTCAAGGACGCTTATCAATGTTGCACAAATTAATTTAAAATTGGTCTCTGGGCACCTTATCAAACTTGGGAGACCAACTTAAACCTGCCAAGACCATCTTAGTTTTCAGCAGTCATTTTTATTTTTTTTTTGGTTTGTAAACCATTTAAATCATGAATTATCAAAAGATAGTGTTATATAAACCACTTTATACTAAGCTTACCATGAAACACACCATCACTGCGATATAAAAATTGCACAGTAAGACTCCTATTACTGGAGAATGGAGGTATTTCAATATAAATACCACATAAAATATTACAGTACTTTTCATGCTTGGTAAGCAATTTTGTGTTGTAATCTGATATAATATTATTTAATTTACACTGGCCTACAAACACTTCAATCCTGGAGATGCTGGCAAATTAACAAAGGACTGCAATCTCCACACAGAGAGGCTCACAGCCTTGAGACCGACGTCTGGAGTTGAGAGAAGGGCCCGCAGGTGGACGGCCTCCACGAAATATGATCTATAACACACAATGCCGTCTGATCAGCGGCGTCTGGGCCTCTCAGCAGAGGAAACGAAACCAACTCCCAGACCCTCGCTGCATATAATTCAGGAGTCCTGAAAATCACCCTCGCTGACCTGTGGCAAGAAACCAGAAGAGAAAGAGAAAACAAACTCCAAACACTCTTCAAGAAACACCATGTTTAATTAAAAAGTAACTGGTCTCTGAATTACAACTGGTTAAGGTTTCACAACTGAACAGGTGGAGGTAAAAAAGAAAAAGTGACACGTTGATGCTGGTAGGAGTCGATAGTAGCGCCATTTTTGGATGAAACGCTTCAGGCGGCGGTTTAAGAAAACATCAGGAGGTGTAAGTGAAGGACAGACGTCTGCAGCTTTGTTTCATGTCTTGTTTCCTTTGGCAAGGCCCAACATTGGACATTTGTTTCATTTCAAATTCAGCTTCCTTGTCCAAGGATTAGCGGTTGGGCTTGATTTGCTGTGGGGCACTGACAGCCCAATACGGAAACGGGCCTTTCCGAGCACACACAGTTTTGGGTTTGAAACCAAACCTGTCTCTCTTTTAACGCTGCACTCGAGTCCTGTGGGAATCTACGAGCGGCTGGATGTATTTTCTTCTAACATAAAAAAGGTAAAACATAGCTCAAAACACATATTATAACGACATGTTCAATATTAGATCAGGCGCTTGATTTCTGCCAGCAACATGTCAATGTCCTCAGAGAGCAGCAAGTCTAAAAAACCTCATCGAGTCGTAACTGGTGTGTAATTTCTGGTTGAGAAAACTCGAGGTTGCGGCTCCCGATGGAGGGCTGTTTTCGTTTTGTTCTCTAGGTGAAAAGACGGACTGTTCCGTCGGCCCCTGAGGAAAACACCCAGGGTTGGGTTGGGTGGAAGGTCACATCGAGGACCCCGAGGTCATGAGTGATGGTGTGACCCTTCAGAACCTTCACTGGAACAATCAGAGGATTCTGCAGCAAGTCGCTGTAGGATTAATACACAGACATTAGAAAGGTTAGTGTTATTCACAACTCTGAATAATGATTTTCATGAAATCTGGCTCCTATAACAATTCTTAAATGCCTGAATTCTTTTCTGCCAATAGATGTTTCTTCAACTACAGGCACTTTTATGACACACAAGTTGATTTTTATTAAACCTAACAGATTCAAACTTTTTTTTGTTATATGAAGGTCATATTAAAACCAGCTTTAAAACATTTGACCATGCCTTCATTTATTTTAGCTTCCTTTAAAATGTATTTTATGTTTTTAAATTTTGAAATATTAAATTAAGTTTTTTACTATAATTTTTTTTAAATATCCTGTGTGCATATATATATTTTTTAATAATGATTTAATTATGATTTTTTTGGTTAATTAATAAAACCCAAATCTGTACATTTTTAAATCACATTTTAATTAACATTGTGCAGTTAATTTTTTTAATAATTAAATCACATGTATAAAATTTGAATATTGAAAATTTTATAAATGTCTCATGTACAGATTTAATTATTAAATCATGAACATTTTTAGATAAAATATCTTAAATGTCTTATGAACAAATTTTAGTTATTATTTAAAAAAAAAAAATTAAATTATAAGATTTTGAACACTATAATTTATACAGAGTAAAAAACTAATATGTGTCAAAATGGTTTATAAAAAGTCATTTTGACCACAAATGTAATCATTTAAACAAAATTCACAAATTGTTTCTAACACAAATTATCAAAAAGTTAGAATGCTTGCTTATCAAAGATGCATTTCAATTGGAAAGATGGCAAAACTAAATAAAACCATTCAACAAGTCTTCAATATTAAACCTCAAATAAAAAAAATTATAAACTGCTAACAGACCTCACTAATCTAGTCTACCTATATCTACACTATTTTTAGCTTAGTCAACTATCCTTTCCCATCCCAACAAAAACAGTTCCCTTTTCTCTACCCAAATTTTGTGGTAAAATCTGTTGGCCATTTCTTCTAACTGTCTGAGGGCCGTAAAGGCCATAAAACAGTGAATTCTGGAAATATGGTTTGCTGTATATGCATCAACAGTTTGACTGGGGAAAGAAAGAAGTGGAAAAATAACATGACATCCTCAGTTTGAGTATAAAGAGATCTATTAAGGCCAGCTGATGAAGGCTTTTCATCCAGATCTCGCTTGCCCTGTACCGTACACGGATCATTAGCTCCGCTCAAAGAGCGTCCCTGACCAAACTGCAGGAATGATAGTCTACCCCTGCAGATACACTGGACACGTGCCCGAGAGAAACAGATGGACAGACAGAGAAGAAAATACAGACATGAGAGAACTACACCACGTTTAGAGAGACAGGCCGTGCTCAGAACAGCATATTACACTATTTATGCAGTATGTACACTGTGTGCAGTACGCAAGGTTTCTACAGTATATGCACTAAAATGTGCAGTATACAACCAGATTACACTGCACACAATCTACAGTTTCCCACAATGTACTTGACTTTACTATTCCAATGTGCTGTCAATGGCCAGCGGTAACTGCTTTCCTGTAGTCAAATAGTAGAGCATGGCGCTAGCAACGCCAAGGTCACGGGTTCGATTCCCAGGGAAAGCAAGAGCTGATAAAGTGTGAAAACTGTGACTTGAATGCAATGTAAGTCGCTTTGGATAAAAGCGTCTGCTAAATGCATAAATGTAAATGTAAATGTAACTGTTTGGTTTTCAACATTCTTCAAAATATATTCATATATTAAATATATTTATATATACTATAATTTCATATAATAGAAATTTCATTTCATAATTTCATTAATTCATATAGAAATTATATGAATATAAATATATACATGTAAATACATGTAAACACATGTAAACATGCTGTATGTGTGTGTATTTATATATGCATAATAAATATACACAGTACACACACATTATGTCAACAAAAACGTATTTTGGATGAGATTAATCGTTTGACAGCACTACATCTAATATTACTTCTAGTTCATTTTGTTACGCTGGAAATGGAAAGTTGAGCACATTGCATTGTGACACACAGTATTCCTTGAAATATACTCTACTGTATACTGCACGCTAACCCAGATATAATATGCATAGAGAAAATTAGCTTACGGCACACATTATGCACAGCAGGCTTACCATTTCCTGCTAGCATGCTATTTAAAACACAGCCAAAGAATGGAGAGGGATTAGAAAATCAAAGAAGAGAGAATCCAGCAGACTAAGTGACAATGGGGAAAAAGTAAAACACAACCCGGACAGAAAGATGATCAGACTCACTTGTAGACCATCCCGTGACAGACGATGACGCTGCCGTCATCAGAGCCGGACGCGAACAGCGGGTAGTGCCTGTGGTAGGCCACGCTCCTCAGAGCCTTCTTATGATGTCTATATGGACAGAGACACAAGACAGACCCGTCAGCGTCCCGACAGCAGAGGGACGTTACACAGAACCGCTCCAAGTCCCAGAAGGAGACATTCATTCATTTGACAGGCCCAGCATTACCAACAATTTCCCTCAAGTCTGCCCCAGACTGCCCAAATTACAAAAACCTGCTCGTGCTGACTCACCGGAGAACTTTGTATGGTTTGGTGGACAGGTCCAGATCGAACCAGGCCAGACGACAGTCGTAGCTACCGCATATCACATTGTCGCCTGTGGAAAAGGGGAAAATAGGGGTAAGAAATGACATCTGACATCCAGAGAGTGGTCACTGATGTCACATGTCACTTCAGGGACATTTTTGAGAAACCAAGACGAATATTAAGCCAGAATAACTTTCCTCTGGTCACCTCCAAACACTCACTTTTATATAACATACCGTAACAGGCTAAAGAATGCTGCCAGTTTTTATTTCAAAGGTTACCGTAAGAGGTTAACGTCCATAATCGTTTACCCAAAAATGAATTTCTCATTCCAAACCAATGACTTACTTTCTTCACACAAAGTATTTTTAAAAAATCTCCAAGCTGATATTTTCCATTCATTCAAAGCCTATTCAGGACATCTGAAGCTCCCAAAAGGACAAGAGAGCACCATTAAAGTAATCCACATGATTTGAGTCATCTGAAGCCATACAACAGACCAACATTTAAAATCACAATTCACTCAAAATCTTTTTCTCTGCTGTAGCTCTCAAATCTCATTTGGACATAATAATAGAAACTGTGCATCATTTGGTTAGGAGACACACCAATGGCATTTAACGTAGTTTATATCAGCATATTTATATGTAAATTTAAAGCAGAAGTACAAAAACTAAGATTGTAACAGTTACAGGATAAATTCTTATATGTACATCAAAAGAAAGCCATGTTACCCAGACATACGACATCTGCTACTAACAAACCTGATGTTCGCCATAAGCATGACATTTTATTTAACAAGAGCCACAGAGGCTTTTTCAGAGACTACAACTTGTATTTATTTTTTTTGCGCCAATTAGGGTGGTTTATTGTTATATAGTTTATTGTTTACTAAACTACTAAAAATTATTATTTTTAATTTATTATTTTAAGATTTAAATTAAGCTGAAATAAAAAATTTGAAATTTTGTCTTGGCAAGTAATTGAAATAAAATAAGTTTAAGCACTAAAATTACTTAAAATGAAGCTAAATAGATAAAAAAAAAAAAAAAAACTAGTACAAATGACAAAAGGACAGAATTATATGACTAAATCTTGAGCTATAATTAAAATGAAAAATAAAAAAAAAACAAGCTAAAATTCAAAATAATAAATAGCATAATAGTATATAAATAACACTAAAATAACACTTGTTCCAATTTTGATTTACTTAATTTTTTTCTTTTAAGCTCACAGGATGCAAATGCTGTTATTTAGAAATAGTTTTTTGCAATATTACATTTTTTTGCATAAATTAAATTTACAATTTGGATGGAAGCAGCTAACAACAATAAACCTGCTACATTTTAAACTTTATTTCACGCAAGAAAAATGAGATTTGAGAGCTACAGCCTGAATTTCTATTTGTTCCTTAAACCAAACAATAACATGGCTTCAGATGACTTCTTGAAAGACAAATCAAAATATAGTAGTCAACATTTGAAGTGGATCAAAAAAAAGTTCAAAGTTGTCCTAAGACAAGAACGCATTTTGGTTTTAGGACAACTTTGATGAAAGGTTTTGATCCACTTCACATATTGACTAGTGTATGATGAACTATATAAGAATAATGACGACGAAATAAACACCCAAAGCTACAAACGCTAAATAACTGCTTTTCAAACAGCCTGTAGTTAATTGATCATTTCATACTGTAATATTTAAGTTTTAATATTTAAATGTAAAATTTAAGAATTTGCATAGGGAAATTTCTTTGCCACAGTACGTTCAGACATAATTCCCATTGAAACAACTTGATTTTACTCACTAAATTTTGATGAGCAACAGTAAATGTGACTGCACTTTTAATTTGACAGCCCTAATATGCTTTCATTGCATTGGAAATTCATAGGAGATTCTCCAAAACATCTCCTTTTTAAAAAAAAAAGAAAGTAAATAAGGTTTTGAATGAAATGACGTTACGTACCTCCTGGATGGATGGCCATGCTTGAAATCCATTTGCAGTTGGCCATCAGTTTCTTGGTGAGCTCCTGTTTGATGAGGTTGTACACTCGCACATAGCGCTGCGTGGCCACGAAGAAATATGGCCTGATGGGGTGGAAGGACACGCACTGCACCAAACCCTTGTTCTTGCGGAAGGGGTTCTGCGTCCTGCGTTTGCTCACCTGGTGGATGGCCACCTGGAGGCTGCTGCCATTGTCAGGCATCACACACGCCAGGTAGTCGCCTTTCCCGTGCCACGTCACCTGCCTCACGGCCTTCAGAGAGAGAGAAAGTGGGTGGCTAGAGGTCAGAGGTCAAAGTCATTCTGCGGTCAATCCACAGACGATTAATCCAATTATAACCTCAAAGACAAGCTGGGACTAAATTTACTGCCGTTATTAACACCGGCTCGGCCTCTGCCAGTCTGCCAACGCGTGTCGCTGCTTTGCTTTTTCCAGTAGTTTTAATTGGACACTAG